>NW_027187347.1:16224360-16292822 GCF_028583685.1 Petaurus breviceps papuanus
TCTATCTATCTATCTATCTATCTATCTATCTATCTATCTATCTATCTATCTATCTATCTCTTTTCATTTCCTCAAAGTTCTACTTCCTTTCTTTTCTCTCAATTCGCTCAAATGGGTACTGCATTAATCCCACAGGCAATCCCATGTGAAAGAGTGTAAAGCTTCACTATCACACACTGATAAACCTGCAAATAAGATCCCCTCACCCCATCTCTCTCTCTTTCCCCTCCTGCTGTAAGGAAATCAAATCCTGCCCTTACGGTTTCCCTTCTCCCTGCTTAATGGGGATATAGCAAGGCCATAAATTTTCATCAAGGCTGAAACAGGAATAGGGCTCTAGAGGATTCAAATTTAAGATAATTTATGAGGAACCAATCTGAAGAAAGATCATGGAACCTCCAGTTTAATTGGGGTGATTTAGAAGGCAAGGCATCTGTCAATGAGGAAGGAGATAATAATGCATGGTTGAAAATGTAAACAGTTCTGCATTCCTTCCTTATTCTGATTTTCTGTTTGACAGCTCTCTTTTGGACTTTCCCCCCCTATTTTCCTATCCCCAATCTACTCCTTTTCTGTCTACATGATTCCCTGTCCCTTTTTCCTATAGGTAAATGGAGATAGAAGTAGAGGGGGCTCTTATTTTGAACATAGCAGCAGCCATCCCATGAGTTTCCCTCCTCTCACCAGACTAACAGTTATTGGGGGGGTAGGGCTCTGCACAAACTGTCAATCTTTCTACCAGATTAAAAAAAAGCATGAAAGATCTTACTGTTTTCATTGATAATGCTTTCACTGTCACTCCTGTCCCCCAACTCACTGCATATTTATTCTTTCTTGCTGAAAAATTATGACTTCATTTATATTTCAGAGGCCAACCAGAAACTTTAATTTTGTCAACATTGTCAGGGTACAGTGAATATAGTCAAGGCAACATGAAACATCTGTAATACCTGCAATGCCAGCTCATATGTCATTGTTCTCCATTTTTTTTTCAGAAGAGCACAAGTAAAAGATCCATCCCAGAGGATGACAATAAGGGAATTGTGTGTGTGTGTGTGTGTGTGTGTGTGTGTGTGTGTGTGTGAGAGAGAGAGAGAGAGAGAGAGAGAGAGAGAGAGAGAGAGCAACAGATAGACAAGAGACAGATACAGAGACAGAGACAGAGACAGAGACAGAGACAGAGACAGACTTATGTGATCAACATTGGGACAGCCATTGAGTATACGTCCCAGAATTGAAAGGATTCTTATTTGTTCACGTTTCTCATGATCCATTTTCATAGGATGATGTTTTATCATTCTATCATTGAGGACAGTTAGCAGTGATAGAAGGAAGGTTACCTCTGAAAATAAAATGTTTCCTCTGAAAGCAAGAATGCTTTCATAAAATAAATGAATGAATGAATGAAGGCAATAGGATTTATTAAGTGCTTATTATGTGTCAGGCACTGTGCTGAATGCTGGGGAAGCAAACACACACACCAGGTAAAAAACACCAAAAATGAAAATCTCTTCTCTCAAGAAGTTTATATTTTAACATGCAAAGATAACACATATAGGTCAGCTGTGACCAGGGAGGGATATTTTTGCATAGAAAGTCATGGAGATCGCAAATGGAACCATGACAAGATTGATTGACAAGTTCTTTCCAGAAGTGGTAGGGTTGATTTGATTACTATATTGAGAGTTAAAAGAGGAAAGCGGGGAGGAGTAGGGAGTAGGTAAAATGTGGGAAGTGTATAGAAAGCAGAAAGATACAAAGATAGCTAAAATGCAGTATGGTGAAATTGGGTCAAACTAAATATGGGGAATTTTGACCAATCAGGAGCCCCGGGGTCCAGAACAGGAACTGGAACAAGGTCATAGATTTAGAGGTAAAAGAAGCTTTAGAAATCATATCATTAAAAAGCCTCTCTATCCCCTCCTTGTCCCCACTTTACAGATAATGAAATGAAAACCTGGACAGTTGGATATGAAGCCAGTGGCAGAACCAGAATTCAAATCCATGTCTTCTGACTACAAATACAGGATTACTTGCCACTGAATCAAATCACTTTTCTGAGTCTACTTATTTCTGATACAGACCTACAACAATTCCAAAGGACTAAGGGGCCAGGGTCAAATTTTTTTTTCTCTTTCTCTCTTCCTACCTATTCAAACTTCTTTTGTAAGCCTCAGTAAAAAGGGTAACAAGCAGCTCTCAACTATCTGGGGAACACAGTTGATGCCTAAATGAATGCAACCTTTTTTCCCTCTTTCTGGACATGGTTGTCTTTTTTTTCTTTGCAGTGTTAGGTCTTTTTTATTTGTTTGTTTTCTTTTTTGCTGCATGTCAGCACCTTCAGCTGAAGATAGACAGGAACGAGGACAAGATCTGAAATATAATAGATCAATCCATTTTGTTACTTCCTAGAGCAGCTGCTACTGAATTGTTGGAAATAAAGACCAGAATTAAGTTTGTAGATTATCAGTAGATATAACTTATCCCTGCTATATCTCAGTCATGCATCATTAGTGATTTGGTGACTATATTCTGGGAAACCAGCCCAGAGGTATATCATCACCATCAAGTAACTGCATAAAAATACCTATATGTAAGTGGAACTAGGCTTTGGGTAGTAGGCAGTCCCATTTCAATTACAAGTGCCTGAGGCCATTCCAGGCAATAGCATAGATGAGACTACTCTCCCTCCACCCCTACCACTACCAAAAGTAAAACAAAAAACCCTCTTCTACCAGCCTGCTTGAAATACAAGGATAAACATAATTTCTTTTTGTTTTGTAGATTATACTAAATAAACAAATGAATGAATAAATAAATAGATGGGAAAATAAATAAATGAATAGATAGATAAATAGATAAATGGAAGGAAGGAAAGGAGGGAGAGAGAACAAGAGAAATAAAGAGGAAGGAAGGAAGGAAGGAAGGAAGGAAGGAAGGAAGGAAGGAAGGAAGGAAGGAAGGAAGGAAGGAAGGAAGGAAGGAAGGAAGGAAGGAAGGAAGTGATGTGGATACAAAGGTGCCCTAAGGGTCAATAGTAATGATTACTTTCCCAGGCCTCCTAAGGGGAGTTTGAGGCTTATTCTTAGCCCATCCTGTAACTTGAGGGTGCCTTAGTGCCCTTTCCCCTTATCTCGATATACCATGTAACCTGTACCAAAAGAATTGCTTTTGTTCCCCTTATCCTGTGTTCCCCATCCTGTGTCATGACAATTTCTCCTTATCTTGCAAACCACCACCTTCCTTACCTTGTTTGTACTTATCTTGTCCCCAAATCTCTAACCCCCATTAGAAACCCTAAAATTACATTATCATCCTATAAGCTATGTAACTTTTTGTGTATATATATCTCTGGTCATTTTCCTATATCAGTGCCTTTGTTTAGCTCTTTGCTAAGTTTTAGGGATGTATGCTTTTGTGTCAATAAAGCTCCCTTTGGCTAAAGACAAGGTCTGATTGAATTCTTTCAAAATTGAACCAGTGGAGCGGCCAGGTAGCACAGCGAGTAAGAGCACTGGCCCCACTGTCGGGATGACCTGGGGATCGAGTCCGGGCTCAGACGCTTAGCACCACACCCAGAAATAACTGGCCATGTAACCTTGAGCAAGTTCTTAACCCCAATTGCTTTAAAAAAAAAATACTGAACCAGCTCTCCCTACTCTGACTTCATCAGGAAGGGAGGAAGGGAGGGAGGGAGGAAGAAAGGAAGGAAGGAAGGAAGGAAGGAAGGAAGGAAGGAAGGAAGGAAGGAAGGAAGGAAGGAGAAAAAGTTTGACTAAAGGCAGATTTAAAAGTCCTCTTCTTGTAAAGTATCACTTTATGTTCACATGAGAATCTCTAATAGATGCAGCCACAGAGATAGCTCTCCAATTATCCTCTGAGCATCAATATGCTCACAAAAGGGATTCACCAATGTCCAGAAGAATGACCTGCATCATCTACCAAGTATCAGTCCTAATGGCAATGTCCTCCATGTGCTCTATTTTGTTTAACATTGTACTAATTTCATCCACCCACAGAATACTACACCGAATCCTCAATTAGATCCAATCATTAAAAAAATCAGGCCAGTAACTCACACAGGAAAAATCAAGTAGATGAAAAAGTTTGTTTCTCAGACTATTTATGTTAGACATGCAGCTGGATAATCAGCCCATGGAATTATCTCATCTGCCTATTCATCTTGGTCAGGCACAAATTTAAACAATAAATAGACCCCAGAACTAAATAGGAATAGGTGAGCAGTCAGGAAACACATTTGGTAAATTTTTAACTGTTTTCCATCATCCCAAATTGCTTCCTGATGCAGAAGTCTATATACCAATGAATTATAGAAAAACAGAATCTCTGAAGAATTAGCCTTGCAGTTGACCCAAAGGACAATGGAAAGATGCAGAATAGGTTTAAAGAAAATACACAATATTATCGAAATATAACTTAGAAAAAAATGAAACATCACCAAGAATTTATAGAAAGGAAAAATGAGGTACATCCATCAGGTAGAGGAAATGAAAAAAAAAATGAAGCACAGCCTGAATGGTACCCTCACAATAGTAAAGGAGGCAGGTCTCCAATTTGTTGAGTGTGGAGGATATTGAAAATGTGTGGATAGGTATCTTGAGGTATGAGGAAGCATGGAAGGACTACAATCTATATCCATGGAAGAGGGAGTAGCTCTCCATATTGATAAGACCATAAATCCATTGCTATATTGACATTAAGATCGATTTTAATGGATTAAATTTTAAGTAGGTTGAACACATTGTTAGCAGCAGGTGGAGTTTAGGTGTGGAAATTAACTAGTTCTGCAAACAAAAGACAGATAAGTTTGGAAGGCAGAAGAGAGGTGAAAAGGTCAAAAGCAAAGAATGCTACACACCTCAATAGGATAATGAAGTAGAAAACCAGTAGAGAACTTCAAAATAGTATGAACATCTGATGTCAAGGTCTTGGAGGAGGAAGAGAAAAGTTAGAAAGAAGAGGCTAAAAGAAAGGTTACAAGTCATCAAAAATATCATTTTTGTAGAGCAAAATATCTCTGTTACTTTTGAGACTAAATACATTGATTTCTTTAGAGAAAGGCATGAATATTTTTTTAAGTTCAGAAAAATGACAGCCTATAAACACAAAAAGGGGATGGTGAGGGATGTATTATTTTTGTTGTCACTCCACTCAAACATGCCTCTATCTCACAGCGGCCAAAAGATAAATGTATAATGACTTTCTGGGACCTTTAAATGTTAAAAGGAAATTTAGGAAAATGTCTATTTCCTTTACCACTCCTTAGTTTGAAGTTATTTTTAATTCCTTTTCCAAAATCTATGAAAATAAATGATCAGATCTGAGTTCCTATGAGACCATTCTTTCACTCTGATTGTAAGCCTTGGATTTTGAATGGGGTTCAAAATGGCATCAGTTATCTTAAGTTATTTGAGATGTTAAGCATCTAGACTTCCTTCTCTTCCATTCATCTTGTCCTCCTCAAGTCACCTTCTACTGTGCTTAGCCTGTTAGGTTCAGGTGGACAAAACAAGACTGAAAACTGTTAATTTCTGTGGGTGGGAGGAATTTGTCTGTTGAGTGTTCTTTATCAAAACTCTTATTAGCTCAGCTTGTCTCCTCTTTCCAGCTATACCTCCTGTGTAGACAATTGTACATAATGGCCCTGTGTGTTTTTAGAAATTGCATCCTTAATGCCAACAGACAGAGCAATGGGAAGGTCTGATATAAAAAGTAATAATAATTGACATTTCTTAGCTTTTGTTCCATGAGTTGTGACATCCATCCCCATTGGCTTGACACTGTACTACAATCACAGGGTCCTATTGTGAACATTTGCTTTCTACTTCAGAGAATATAGCTGCCCTTTGCACTCTAAAGAGTTTCCATAGCCCTTCATTTTCCCTCAGTAGTTTCCTTTAGGAATAGTGTGACCCCTGTCTGTGATAATTACTCCATAAAATTGTATATAGTTATTCCTTGATTCATGAAATAGATGTATATATTCACAGTGACTATAAATGATTTCCAGTAAAGAAAATCCTATTTGCCCAATGACTTCCACTATATAATGGAAGACAACTTGCTTAGAAAACAATAGCAATGAGCTGGGCTAAACTTTTTTTAGTGAGAAAAGGATTAAGATTGTGGCTAAACATTATAGCACACAAGCTGTATTAGGTATGTTGTGAACCGTGTTCTTCATTCTCATAGAAGGGCTTTGCTAGCACATATTTTACTGATTTTGAGGTTTCCTTTTTACCAGAAACCACTCCATCCATCCATCTTGTCCATTCCCCAGAGCACTAGTCCACAGAAATGTCTCCCATGTCTGAGAAATTTTGGATATCATATTCACAGCTCTCATTAATTTTTGTGCTTTTCTCTATTCATTTGGATTTGAATGACTTCTAATGAAATGAATTGCAACCATTGTACTTGCCGATAAGTTGTGAATATGAGGTACAATATGTATTCCAACCTGAAAATTCCTTCAAGTTCAAAGCATTTGGACATATAATCTTTATTAAGTTATATTTAAAAATTGTGTATAACAAGTTTACAGTAGAGGGATAAAAAGCATACTTTAAATGTGGATGAGGTTGATCCTAAGGAATGGGGAATGAAATTAAAATTCCATTTCTTATGAGAAAACAGCTTAAAAAATATAAACTGATGACGAAGAAAGAGCAATTTTGACAATGACCTCAATGATTTAAAGGAAAACAGCACTAATAGACTACAGGAGCCTCATCCATGCACGACCTACCATGACTTCAGAAGACTGGTAGTTGAAGGTATTTCTTGCCTGTTCAAATAGGTTGTGCCCTTTGGGAACAGGATAAAGGAGTGGTTTATGGGTGAGGGAGAAACCCCTGAATGAGTAAAGTTTGTGTTGTCAAAACAAAACTAAGAAAGTAGTGACTCCAGTTCTCAGGAGGCATAAAACAGCAGGTATATAGTGAGGGTTGGACTAGATCACCTCTAACGTCCCTTCCAGACTCCATTATATTAAAAACAAAACCTCAATACAATGTTTTAAAAAGGAAACTGCTTTATATCTTTCCCTTTTTCTTAGAATCACTTTGATGTTTTTCTTCTTTCTTTTCCCTTGACTTTAAAATTGTACTGGAATTGTTGAAATGATACATCCTTTTAAAATTATTTAGGCTCAATACTCAACAAAATGAGCAGGCTCATGTCTAGAGAGTTCAATTCAAATGCCAAGAAGATGTTGCCACAAGCTCTGTCTCTGACCTAAACTGGCTGTTTTACCCTAAGCAAGTTGCTTAATCTGGGAGGGTTCTAACAAACTCCATATAAATATACAAAGTTGTAAATCAGTATTGACAGAGGGAATTGGAGATATGCTAGTAAAAGTTTAACAATCAGTTCTCTGGGGAGAGGGTGGGGAAGATGCAGACAGAATATATTTTCAAGTTTAATTTGCATTACTAACATTTCTCCATCATTTTATTAAAGCTTGACAATTAACAAAGCAATAATCTAACCCTGATTTGTAGCATTTGCAGAGGTACAAATTCTCAGAAGATACAATAATGCCTCTCTCTAGCTGCCTCTAGCATACCCAGTTTCCTGATGAGAAAGTTTCTCACACAAATTAAATCCTAGGTCTGAGACCTTGGGTACAACTTTTTGACTGAGTCCAAGTTCTACAGAACAAATCTTTTTTATTAAGGGGATTTGTTCTTTGAAATTTGGGTTGTTGGAAACACAAACACAAATGATACCAAAAAATCTGGGTATCAAAAGAAGTTTACTGAGGAGAAATCCAGAGGAATTGAACACCTCTGGCCAGAAGCTAAACTCTGCCCTTCATTTGGAAGGAGGAGTAGGGGATACAAAAATGAAGCATCTTTTATGCCATTAGTTTGATACAAATACTCCCTTCAGAGGAAGGATTGGTTCATGCTGTTCCTGGGTATACCCCTCCCAATATCATACATTATCATATTATTGATAATGAAGCTCTAATTTTATTCTGGGTGCGTTAAATAATATACATAATACATGAGGTTCATTAAGCAAGTGCAGTAATAACCCTGGAATACTGACCCCTCATCAGCTTAGCACAGATCTGTCTTTATCTGGGCCTGAGAGTCTCAAGACTACTATATGTTTTAAGATTGGTCAGATCCTATTGCTATCTACTAGCTTCCTTTATCTTACTTTAGTAATGTCTTAGCAATTCTATGGAAGCTCAACCTCCCTACTGTTTCTCATAGTTTATTATCAGTATTTTTTTTACTTCAATAATGTTTAACAGTTCTGTGGAAACTTAACCCTTTGCTATCTCTCACAGGATTCAGTCAAAGGGCTGTACTTGAGGACCTAGAGGGCCACATGTAGTCACAGGCTCCCCATCTCTGGGACTCTAGTCCCTATCCTAATACATCCAATAATGATGAGGTCGATATTCTGATCAAGATAATCATTTTCTACACAAATGGAATGCAACAAACCCTAATTTGCAGAACATGAAAGCAGAACTTTTCTTCCATCAAAAATAAAGATTTCAAGAAAGGCTGTGCTTCCAAGCTTCAGGTGAGAATGAAGTCACTTTTCTAATGATTTCTACTGATATTTTCCCTTTTTACAAGCCATTGAATATCTTCAAAGAACTAGAATATTAAATGAGCTAAATTGTCACCTGTTGGGGTTTTAATAAATACTTTTTTTTAAGGATCTATAGGAACATTTGTGATAATATATGCATTTTTAAAACTCTTTGAGGAGGAAATGGACAGATTTGGCACAGTAGCTTAAATCAAGTTTAGAGAGTCAGTAAACTTGGCCATTGTCCAAACATCATCTTTATAGCTAACTGGCTTCACCTTATTTTGAGTCTCAAAGAGAGGGGACTTCTGTAATAATAAAAAAAAAAGTTTCCATCCCACTACTTGAGAGGCTAACTCTCTTATTCAAATATGCCCTTAATATGCTGTTACTAAGGGGCAGTAGAGAACCTAATCAAAGGAGAAGGTTGTTAATTCACCTGTCTAGCTTTTCCTCTCAGTTAAAACAGTCTTTACAGCTCTAAGCCCCCTGGTCTCTTGAAGCATCAAGGGCTCATCTTTCTAGCCTGACTCCTAGGTTTTCTTCATCCCTAATGAATAAGAAAGAGAATAGAAAGATACAGCAGGCAGTGTCCCTTGTTCACCAGAGCATCAAATTCTAAGTCAAGATTAGCCCAATTAGATCTGTGATTCCTTACATTCTGTCTGCCTTTTTTCCTTTTTTTTTTCCTTCCCTCAGAAGAATCACTATGACCCCTCCTACCTGACTTTTGACTTAATCTCTATACAATGACTCTTTAGTTAATTAACAGCCCTACTTAACTTCAGAACTGCCTTAGGTTACAATCAGATAGGTTTTTAGACACAGACCTAAAAGTTAGAGCAGAGTTTGAACAGAGAATTAATTGGTTTAACCTCAACAAGCCTTCCCCAACTATGCAAGCCAGATTTGATCTGTCTTTTCTCTAAACTCCTACAGAATTATAGTCTGTGAAAAAAAATAGACATTTTGGTATATGCTATATTTATTTTTACATATTTATGATTATATAAATATATTCCTGTAAGCATATTATATCCTATATAATATGATATATATTCTGTACATATATATTATACACATACACCTGTATGTATGTATATATGTATGTATGTAGGCAGTCGTGGTTAAGTGACTTCTATTTGTGTCCCCAGCACTTGGCACAGTGACTGGTACACAGTAAGCACTTAATAAATGCTTGCTGACTTGACTTTCCTGGGCATTTACATAGTGCTTTATATGTGTCATCACATTTGATCCTCACAACAAATCTATAAGGAAGGTGCTATTATTATACCCTTTTTACAAATGAGAAAAGTGAGAGGCGAGGCTAAGTCATTTGCCCAGTATCTTACAACAAGTAAGTATCTGTGACAAATTGAACTTATATCTCCCTAACTCCAACTCTAGCACTCTATCCACTCCACCATGTAACTACAACATATTTGTTGAGGAGAATGATTGAAATCCCTTGAGCTCCCTTTCTTCAAATTCCACCATTACTCTGCTTCTGATATCATTGTGGGACCTTACTGTTGCATTCAGCTTCTTGGAACTTGCATAAATTCAACATTTACCTATATTCATACCCCTAAGACCCAAATTCCAATCCAATAAACATTTATTAAGTGCCAACTATATGCCAGGCCCTGTGCTAAGTGCTTGAGATACAGTTGATAAAAAGAAAGACAGTCCTTGCCCCCAAGGAGCTTGCATCATAGCCGGGGGAGACAACACACAAAAGCAGGTAGGAGGAAAAGGCAGGAGGAAGTTCAAGGAGACATATGATGGTGGGGAGCAGGGAAAGGGAGTATCTTTTTCTGTGGAATTGAAACCAGGCAGAACATCAGATGCAAAGTAGAGTGAGCTGAAAGTCCAGTTTCTACCCTCAATAAAGAAAGGCATTGGGAATAAAGAATTGGCATTTGGTACTCCATCTCCCAGCACTGAATTGAATCCCCCTCCAATATATCTTATGAAATCATAGTAAAAGAAAGAACATTTATTAAAATATAATGTAAAATAAATAATAAAAATCAAACAGCAAATATTCTTGCCACCATTTCCTAAAGCTACTACCTCCCTAACTTCCTGGGACTTCACTAGAAACTTCAGGAACACTTCCTCTACAATTTCACCTCACCTTCAAGTATCTTCAACATATTGAGAGACATAGGCAGTGTTCTCATCATCCCTCATCATCCCACTTTTCCCCCGCATGACTGTGGAAGGAGAGACCCTTCAATCATTTGAGGAAGGTGATAGGGAGATACATTGAAGCTCTTGGAAGCCTTGGGTTTCTTGACTGATAATCATTAAATGTAACTTTTTGCCCAAAGTCTGAACAAATCAATTAGACTGCCTTGCTTTGCTTCAAAAATGCCCTTTCCTGTGTCAGCAACTCCAGAGACCAGATAAGACTGAATAATGAAATTTCTCTTATCTTGGGGACATACTCCATATGAGTGGGGGGAGGAGAGGAACAGAGACATCCTGAAATCATAAATTTCAACTGATCCTATTTTGTCTATTGTCTTGTCAATCAATCTGTATTGACAACTAAGAAACTTCCTTTCCCATGGTATGGAGAGAAAACATCTGGAGACCATAAATCTGAGGGACACAGATTGTCCAAGAACATATAAAATAACTGTCATTCTTATATCATGAGTCAGAACTTAGGTTTTAGCTTCTTGTACAAACAAGCTCACTAGCTTGGTCTATCTTTATCGGAATAAATAATGTGAATTTACATATCACCTAGCCTGTTTGTCTACTTTAACTAATTTGAAGGTTAACATGGTAGGCACTGCTAATGGTCATAGATGTCTTGACTCTTCCCCCACTGTTTCCTATACCTGCTACACAATAGACTGTCCAGCCCCTAGTCTCTGGTCACCTTGTCTGTCTGTTGCTGCTTTCTGCTTCTATCAAGGGCTCTAGTTTCACCTCAGTCAAAAGCAGTGGGGAGAAAATGCTTTCTATCATTAGTTTTGGTATTGGTTAAGCATGACAAAAGGAAGAAGCCTCATGCTTCTGACTCAGGAATAAACTTGGTACAGTGCACTATTATTTTTTCCTCTCTTTCTGGTTCTGTAGTCTTTTCCTTCCTTTAAGATGAAGCTTGGGCACCATATTTTATATGAAGTTTTGCCTGAAACCACCCCCCAACCCAACTACCAGCATCTTCCTTCCCAAATTTCATTATATCTGACTACTTTGTAAGTTTGTGTTTGTTAATATGTGTGTGTTTACTTGTTGCTCCTTATTAGAAGTAAGATCTCCAAGAATAGGGATTATTTCAGTCTTTGCACCAACATCTCTAGTACCTAGCACAGCATCTGACATGCAGTAGATGACTGATTGATTGATCTTGAATCTTCCTGTTTGTCATCTCTCTCCAATGACCTCCATTCATTCTCCACAAAGCATTCTAAAGTCACTCCAGTCCTACAAGAGACCAGGTGGATCAGCTGGAAGAATCCCTACTCCTGGCCAAGAATTGGGCTTTCTGAGATGAGGAGGCAAACTGAAACAATACTAGAGATGTCCATGAATAGCAAGAGAAATCTCTGCTATTCCTTATATCATTAATCTAGCTCAAGATTAGAGATACAATACAGATATAATCCCAGAAAGCTTTGGGGTTTCTAAAGGCTGAGAAAGTCAGTATATCCTTGCAACTGTCACATTTTAAGTACATTCCAACTTAGTTGAGGGCTGGGCCAACCCTGCCAAATTATAGGAATATGAGAGACACTAATGGAAGGTTTATGGCTTCCTTCTTCCGCATCCTGAAAGAATTTTCAGGAATCAAAGTTATATATATTAAACTGTTGCAAGCCATTAAAAATGAACTTTTTCTTCTCTTTCACCCCTTTTGATTTTTTTTTTATTTTAAAGGATGGCTCTCTGGGAAAGGGTCGTGTAAGAAATATGGTGGGAAATATAAATGATGTAAAAAAATTTAATGAAGGAAATTCAAAAAGCAATACAATGAAGCAGAGTAATATTAGCTTGACCATGTTAAATTAATTAATTATGTATGTAGCTATGTATATTTTTCAATTAAAACTATATCTATGGAGTTATAGATATACATAATTACATATAATTATGTAGTTTAATGTGTTATTGTCATAACCACAATTCAGAGCATTCATATTAAAAAAAAAGTATTATAAGCTGCCAGAAAGAGTTAAAGTACTGAGGAACCAGTCAGAATCACAGATGATTTAGCAACTAACACAAAATATAAATGAGCACAGAGTATGGAATATGAAATTCTAAAAAGTAAAAGAGCCTATAGGCTTTCAATCAAGAATAACACTTCTCAAAGAACTAAGTATATATAATTTTTAATTTTAATCTATAATTTAATCTGTAATTTCTAAAATATTTCTTTAATGAAATGGAAGACTTCCAAGTATTACTGATAAAAAGTCAGAACTTAGTAGAAACATCTAAATACAAACATAGAAGTAAAGAGTCCATAAAAAAGGCAAATACAAGTGAGCAATTAGAAAACTTTATATGGATGAAGTATTTGCATTCTAATAGTAAGAGGCAGATGATACAAGTATCCCCTAAGAACTGAGATATGAACAGGCATCAAAGAAGGAGTCTGATAAGATGGAAAACATGGAAATTATTTTTGCTATGTTTTGATGGTATTAAAAGAAGAAAAAAATGGAGGATGGAGAAAGATTCACTGTAAAAGAAAAGGAGAGGAATGTGTATAGAAGGGAATTTTTCTCATATAATTGGGGAACTTAAAAAGTCTATATAAATGAGAAAGGGATGGGGGAGTAAACATGTCTTGAACACCACTTTTAACTGATGCAGGGTGAAGTGAGCAAAACCAGGAAAACCAGTTATACAGTAATGATGACATTATAAAAATAAACAATTTTGAAAGACTTCAAAAATATGATCCATGCAATTATTGATCACGATTTCATAGGACTGATTATGAGGAAAGCAGCTCACCTGCTGACAGAGGGGTGATGAACTAAATACGCAGAGTGAGATGTATTTTTGAACATGGCTAACATGGGAATATGTTTCAGTGTCTCGCTAAACTATACGTATTTGTTGCAGCATTTTCTTTTCAGGTAAGAGGAAGAATGTGGGAGGTAGCGAGGGCAACTTCTTGTTCATTGAAAAAGTAAAGATCAAATGTTTACTGTTTCACATTCCGTTGAAGCAAAAAGCCAGAAACAAATTAGATGACCATCAATTGGGTAATGGCTAAATATATTGTGTTACACTGATGGGAGAAAATTATTAATATGATGATTATAGAAAGACATGGGAAAGCATATGAATTATTGCAAGCTGAATTAAGCAAAACCAGAAAAAAATTATGCACAATGACTACAGTAATAGAAATTTTAAAATAAAACAATGAATCTAAATGAAGTGAAATTATTATGATCAAGTTTGGCCATGAAGAAGAGATAAGAGAATATGCCTCTTTTTGCAGAGGTGGGAGAACATGGATGTGGAAAAAAATAATATAGACAAATGATTCAAGTTATCAAATATTTGTTAAGAGTTTATTGTGGGCCAATACTGTGCTAAGCACTGGAGATACAAAAAAAGGCAAAAATAGGGTATCTTCCCTCAAGGAGTTTACATTCTAAAAGGAGAGAAAACTTCTGAAATGTTCTCATCACTTTCGACTTTTTTCCCCTTTTTTATTTGCTTTAAGGTATAACTCTCTGGGAAGGAACAGAAATCATATTGGGAAAGATAAATTATGTGAAAACAAATTTGTAATTTTTTTTAAAAGAAAACACACTTCATCTACTTCATAATTTTTAGCAAAGGCAGACCCTAGTTGGAAGTACAGACACAGAGATAGGAAAGGGGAGTGTAGAGACATCTATCAATTCATTTAGAGCCTTGATTCAGTTCTACTTCTTATAATTGGAAAGATAGGGTTGAATGGTGCCCTTTGGAAGAAGAATTGGAACAAGGTAAACAGGGAGATTCCAACCTTTTATACAATTGGAAGCAGAAATGGAGGAACAGAAGAATCACTCAGTGAGTTGTCAATGTTTAGGACTTTGAGCCCCTTAGGATACTGGAAAATTGGGAGCTTGGTAGCAATGAGAGAACTATATTTGTTTGTTTATATTCCAGTCAATGCTTTGTTTTGAACACCTAAAAGATTACAGGGCATGGAATGATTATCAAGGGTCCCCTTTTTGTGAAGAAAACAAGCCTTCAGGCTAATCTAATTTCATTGACAGATTGAAGGGCTTGGTAGATTCGGGGTGTTAGTGTGATGGGAAAAGACTAATCAGGACTGTACTGTTATAATTGTGATGCTCTGAAGAAAAAAGCCAGAACCTTTATGGTTAAATCCTAGCTGAAGGGGGTGAGGGAGGAATGCTGTGGAACAGGAGGAGTTTCACTGCCAGCAAACAGCAGCAGGGATGGTACATTGTAATTGACAGGGCAATTGTTTTTCTAGGTTAAGGCGGAAGGAATCAGCTTCTGAGGACAGGCAAGCAGGATTCCATTCATATAGCTAGAGATATAGATATAGGCATCTATATATGATGAATATATTTATAAATACATAGATGTGTGTGTGTGTGTGTGTGTGTGTGTGTGTGTGTGTGTGTGTATACCTTCCCACCAAGTCTGGTCAGGGTAAGGGACTAAAGAGAACAAGGCACCCGCTTCTGTAGGGGTAGACACAAATCAGAACACCATCACAAATATCAGAAAAGTCATCTGAAAACTTAAATAAACTGAAAAAATGCAAATGAGGAAGAAGAGGTTCTAGAGATATGAGTTATATGTCAAAGCCAGGATTAAAGGTAATGTGGTATGGTGGAAAGGGTACAAGGATTTGGAGTCAACAGTCTTGGGTTCCAATCCTTCCTTTGTCACCTTTGTGACCTGGAGCAAGTGAATTAATCTCCCTGTGACTTAGTTTCCTCACTTATAAAATAGAGGGACTGGCCTAGATGGCCTCTAAGGTCTGATGCAATTCTAAATCTGGCATTTAGCACAATGTCTGGCACATAATAAATGCTTAATAAATGTTCATTAATTGATTGAAAATTTGTGATCCCATGAAATGAGAAAAGCCAGATGGAGCCAAAGCAACAACAGTAACTGAAGGAATTATCATTTGAAGGGCTTATTTGGTTGCCAAATATATTGATTTTATTAGTGTGTCTGCCATTCTTTCCTTGGTAGGATCTGTTCTAGTTTTGTGTGGTCATAGGCTATTGTGCTTATACACAGCTAAACATAGAGGTCTTATTTGCTGCCTCAGAGAGCTGAGAAGCTGTGGCCTCCCTCTTTCCTTTCCCTTTTGTTCTACCTCTTCACCTTCGTTTCCCTTTTTCTAGCATCCTCTGTACTAAGTACTGGCTCAAGTGGCATGTGACCTCTTAAAGGGGATCATTGGAATTATGAGGGCCAACATATGTGTAAAGTGCTTCCAAAATTATTACTGAGCTCCAGATAGCAGTGGGATACCTTCCTAAATTCCTAACCTTTCTGACAGCTCTTTAAAAGTTGTATTCTTGGAGTGGCTAGGTGGCACAGTGGCCATGGAGTCAGGAAGACCTGAGTTCCAATCCGGCCTCAGACACTTAACACAAAACTAGACATGTGACATTGGGCAAGTCACTTAACCCCAATTACCCTACCTTCCCCCCTCCAAAAAAAAAGCAAAAAAAAAAAGTTTTATTCTTTTACAAGAAATGGAAATTGTAGGGATGCCCAAAAAGGAGGAAATGGATGAACAAGTTGTAGTATATGATTGTGATGGAATACTGCTGCAATACAAGAAATGATGAGCTCATTGATTTTAGAAAAACATGTAAAGACTAGCATGAAATAATAAAGAAGTAAAATTAGCAGAACCAAGAGAATAATGTATATAGCAGGCCTGCACAATGTTCAACTCATGCACTGGTTGCAGCCCATGATATGATTTCAGGTGATCCATGAAAGAATTTCTAATGGGCTATGAAAAATTTAGAGGATATAAAACAGGCCTACACAATATATTGCCTGTGGGCTATATGTTGTACAAGTCTGATATACAGTAATAGCAATATTGTTTTAAGAATAGCTGAACAAATAAGTTATTTTGACTATTATAAATACTCAAAGTAACTATAAAGGACATATGAAGCAAGATACTATCTGCTTCCAGAGAAGGAACTGATAAATAGAAGTGTGTATAGAACAATTGTGTGTGTGTGTGTGTGTATACCTATTTGTGTCTAATGGCAACCATCTCAAGGGTGGGGGTTGGGAGGAAGAAAAAAAAGAAATTTATATGATAATTTTGTTATATATTTGAAACAAATAGCAACTTGTACATAGATCTGCAGTTTCATATGCAATCATCTTTTTACTATAATATCTTACGGAAATGCTTTTTATTATTCCATAAATTAAAAATAAAATATTTTTTAAAAGGTGCGTTCTTTCAATCCCTCGTGAGTAAATTTGGCTTTTATTACATTTTATGATACACAAATACCTCACCGTACCCCCAAAAACAAATCACTAGACTGTCTAAAGTTAAGCCTGTCCCAGGATACCTTCTTCATATCTTGACCAGTCAAGTCCCAGAAGGTCAAGGAACTGATAACAATGAGTTAACACCAAGTTAATCTGAGATGTAAAATAAACATAATAAAAATAGACTATTTTGTACACAGAGTGGGTTTTTTAAATGCTTTAACATCAATTATCTTGCTTTAAAGGATATTTATAATAGGTACATAGTTTAAAAAATCTTCCCATTTCTATAGATTAAAAATTTCCAGTCTTCTGGGTCCAGGGGAATTGAGGTGTAATTGAGTTGGAGATGTGCTATTGTTCTATGCTAATATTGTCTGAGAAGAGAAATGAAGGCCTTAAGTGGGGATTCCCTAAGGTGAGGAGGGAAATGGGGTAGAATGTAAGGGACAGTGCTGCTGAACCAAGATGAGATTGTGGGAATTGCAGGATGGTGGAAAGAATTGTTAATTAGTTAGAGAAAGCTAAAAAAGAAATGTGGATGAACAGGGAAAAACTTATGATGAGTTGACTGAAATTGCCAAGGAGAAAGTAATAAAGAATAAAGTAATAAATAAAAATCATAAATCCACTGAAAACTTCAGAATCAGGAAAAGATGAAAATGGTTGGTAGACAGTCAGGAAAGACTGAGAATAGTCTATGTTCCCAGAACAGAGAAAGGTTATTTCTTTCCCCCTCTTCTGATGGAGTTCAGCATCTTCTCCATTGCAATTCTTGCCCTCATCCCAAAAGATTTCAACATGCATGTTTATATCCCCTCAAACACTCCACAGTCTCCAAAATTTCCATGATGCCCTCTTCCACTTCACTTCAGCACCACACAAAGGTGGTCATGCCTTTGATTTTGCCATGACAAATATTCCATAGTCAAGAAATCTAAAATCCCCATATATGATTACAACTTATTGTCATTCTGTCTGTCTCTATGGCTCCCAAATTGAATTTTGTTCTCACCATGAAAGTCAGTTCCTTCAGCCCATGGTACTCCCTTGGGCCATCACTACTCCTCTGACCTCATTCCTTCCCTTCACAAAATTGACCATATAGGTAACCAATCCAATGTAGCTGTATGGTGCTCTTCTCTCAAGACTGTTGTCTTCTTGTCCTTTTAATGCTCATCCCTTGACAAATACCAACAATGGATCAAAATGGTGGAACTTCTCCTGCCATATAGTGCCTGTAATTTTCTTCATATGCTATTGAAAGAAGCTAGAGAAAGTGCTTCATGCAACTGTGCTAACTGGGCAGACAGAGAGAAATTTTATCTCATATCAAACTCTCATTTCCCACCCAACTTCACTTCTTCAGATTTTTCTATCAACCTCATTATCAGTAACCTCATTATCCTTCAAGATAGTTCCAGCCTTCATATGCACAAAAGGGAAGAGACTAAGCCTGTATTTATAAAGCACCTACTATGTGCTATGAATTGCACCAAGCACTTTACAAATATTATCTCATTTGATCCTCACAGCAACCTTATGAGGTAGGTACTATTTTTATACCCATTTTATAATTGAGGAAACTGAGGCACAGAGCAGGTAAGTGACTTGCCTAAGGTCCCACAGCTGGTAAGAATCTGAATTCATTTCTTCCTGATTCCAGGTCCAGCACTCTAATCACTTTGTAACCTCCTACCATCAGTATCCTCTCTCTCTCTGGATCCCTTCTGACTAAAGGGCAAAGTAAAGAACTCCACCCAAAACCTCTGATTAAGGACAATGCCCAGGTCACCCATTTCTTCATTTCTACCACATTGCACTTATTTGGACTTCTCCATCACCACTTCTTCACACCTGGTACCTCCCCCTTTCTCTTGATTTTCAGCTTAATTTTCTGTTTTGTCTTCCCTCATTAGAATGTAAGCTCCTTGAGAGCAAGAACTGTTTTCTTTTTCATATTTGTATCTCAAGAACTAAACAAGTCCTCAACATGTTGCAGGCATTTAATGAATGTTTATTGACTAACTACAGCAAAGCAAACTTTGTATTTCTCCTTAAGTGATTCTCTATCCCATTCCCTATGATAATTGTTCCAAACCATCTCTTCTTTTCTCAAACCTCCAACAGAAATATTTTCTGCTCCTCAGAGGAGGACCTTGCTTCACTTTACTGAGAAAATAAAGGCAATGGCCATGAACTTCCTCTTCACTCCATTATATTTCTTTTTGAATTAATTTTATGTTGATTTTTAGTTTATATAATTCATTTCCTATATATATATATACACATATATATATATATAATTCATTTCCACAAGATTTTGAGTTGCAATTTTTCTCCCCATCATTCCCCTACCCACCACCCTTAAACAGTGATGCCACTGTATACCCCTCCCCCAATCTGCTCTCTCCTATTTCTCCCTCATACCCCCTCTGATTTTCTAGTAGGGCAAGATAGATCTCTATACCCCAGTGCCTGTATATTTTGTTTCCCAGTTGTATGTAAAAAGAGATAATAATAATATTTTTTAAACATGTGATTTAAAAATTTTGAATTTCAGATTCTTTCCCTTCCTCCTTCATTACCCACCCTTATTGGGAAGATAGGCAATTTAATATAGGTTGCACATGTGTAGCTACACAAAACATTTCCATAGTGGATATATTGTGAAAGACTGACTATATTTCCCTCTATCCTATCCCAGCCCCCACTTGTTCTATTCTCTTCTTTGACCCTGTCCCTTTTCAAAAGTGTGTTCTTCTAACTTCCCTCCCCACCACCTTACCCTCCCCTCCATTATTCCCCCTCTCATTCCCTTCCCCCCTATGCTCCTGTAGGGTGAGATACCCTGTGTAGTGTGCATGTCATTCTCTCCCTGAGCCAAATTCAATGAGAGTAAGGTTGACCCATTCCTTTTTGCCTTCCTGTTCTTCCCCTCCATTGTAACAGTTTTCTCTTTCCTCTTCTATATGAGATAATTTATCCCATTCAGTCTCTCCTATCTCCTCTCATTATATTACTCTCTCACCTCTCAATTCCACCTTTTAAGAATCATTCCTACCTATTCAATTAGTTCTGTGTCCTCTGTCTATGTATACCTGTACACATATATATACACACATTCACATATGTATTCATATGCCCATATACCCTCCTATATAGACAGATATATGTATGTATATGCATATGTGTGTATGTGTATATATATATGTATATATATATATATACACACATACACACACACATTTATACTCCCTTCAACTATTCCCATACTGAGAAAAGTTTCATAAGTTACAATTATCATTTTTCCATGTAGGAATGCAAATAGTTTAACTTTGATAACTTCCTTATGATTTCTTTTCCCTGTTTACCTTCTCATGGTTCTCTTGCTTCTTGTATCTGAATGTCAAATTTTCTCTTCAACTCTGGTTTTTTCATCAAAAATGCTTGAAAGTCCTCTATTTCATTCAATGACCATATTTTCCCCTGAAACATGATACTCAGTTTTGCTGGGTAGGTGATTCTTGGTTTTAATCCAGCTCCTTTGACCTCTGGAATATCACATTCCAAGCACTTCAATCCCTCAGAGCAGAAGTCACCAGATCCTGTGTTAATCTGATTGTGTTTCCACAATATTCAAGTTGTTTCTTCTTGGCTGATTGTAATATTTTCTCCTTGATCTGGGAATTCTGGAACCTGGCTATAATATTCCTAGGAGTTTTCTTTTTGGGATCTTTTTTCAGGAGGTTATTGATGGATTCTTTCAACCTCTATTTTGCCCTCTGGTTCTAAAACATTAGGGCAATTTTCCTTGAGAAATTCTTGAAGGATGATTTCTAGGTTCTTTTTTTTGATCATGGTTTTCACATAGTCCAATAATTTTAAAATTATCTCTCCTGGATCTATTTTACTGGTGAATGGTTTTTCCAATGAGATATTTCACATTGCCTTCTATTTTTTCATTTGTTTGGATCTGTTTAATAGTGTATTGATTTCTCATAAAGTCACTAGCTTCCATTTTCTCCAATCTAATTCTGAAAAAAATTATTCTCTTCAGTGAGCTTTTGAGATTCTTTTTCCATAAGGCAAATTTGGATTATTAAGGCATTCTTCTCCTCTTTGGCTTTTTGAGCCTCTTTTGTCATTTGAGTTACTCTGTTTTTTAGAGTGACATTTTCTTCAGTCAGGTTGTTGACTCTCTTTTCATGATTTTCTTGCATCATTGTCATTTCTCTTCCCAATTTTTCCTCCACTTCTCTTATTTGATTTTCAAAATCCTTCTTAAGCTCCTCTATGGCCTGTAAGCAGTTCATATTTTTCTTGGAAGTTTGTGGTACAGAAGTTCTGACTTTGTTGCCTTCCTCCTGTTCCATGCTTTCATCCATTTTGTCTCCAAAAAAGGAATCTAAGGTTTGACTGTTGTGCTTGCTTTGCTTCCTTTGTTTGCTCATGTTGCCACTCAATTACTTGATTTTTGAGCTTTTTGCCACAGTAGAACTCTGCTTCCAGAGAGGAGAATTTTGTCCCAAAATGGGGTTTTCACAGCTGCCTGAGCTATTGGTTGGGTGCCCTCTCTGAAGCCTCCACCCACTCTGGCACTTTGTCATGTACCCCAGAACCTTCACCCTAGATAGCAATCCAGATCCAAGCAGGTTAAAGCAAGAGCAATTACCCCTCAAACCTGTCTCTTGGTCCGCCTACAATCTGTAGGCCAGGAGGTCTGAAGTAGTCATGTAGCAACCGCCATGCCTTAGCCGCTTCTCCCTATGGGGGCAAAGATGAGACCACACTTCTGGACCCCCTGTTCCCAATGTCCACTAATTTCTCACTTTGTCTTTGGCATTTATGGGTTGATAAATCTGGAAACCACCACAGCTGCTGGTGATCCACTCTCCCGAAGTTGGCTCCAGGATCAGAACCACCCTGAGACTAAAACCAAGGGCTCACCTGGGGTTGGGCTCTGTTCCCAGCATGCTGTGATAGACCCTTCCTGTCTGTCTGCTAGCCTGCCTTCAGCGGGAGGTTTCTCTCTGTCACTTTGTGGGTTGTGTAGCTCTAAAGTTTGTTTAGAGTCATTTTTTATAGGTATTTGAGGTGGTTATGGGGAAGCGCAGGGAGTTTTCCTGCTTCTATGCCACCACCTTGGTTCTGCCCCCCTCTCCTTTATATTCCAAAATAATCTACACCACCCCCATTCTGTACTCCTTAACTCTAATCTCTGATGAAGAGTTTCCCTTTCCATGCCAATCCTGAATGCTCTACATATATTCTTGCTCCCATCCTTTCATATTTCCTCTGGCAGATTGCTCCCACAAGTACCCTCCCCATCTCTCATGCCAAATATCCCTATCTATTGGCTTTCCCTTGATGTTTTCAGATATAGCCAGGTTTCCTCATCCTTAAAAATTCTCACTTGAACCTATTATGCCTTGAAATTATCATCCTATATCTCTCTTCCTTTTCATAGCCAAACTGCTGGGGAAAAAAAAAAAACTGTTTGGTGTCCTTCATGACATTGTCACTCAGCATTCAAAGGCAAAAACTACTGTCTATAGGACAAAATGGAAACTTTTAGCCTGCCATTGAATGAGTCCAAAACTCCACTCCCAACTGTATCTCCCCCTACTGTAAATACAATGAACTGAACTCATTTTTGCCAAACTCCCATTATTAATTCCATATTTTCATTGTTCAGTGCATGTTCCTATCCCAGCAAGCCCAAGTTTTATCTTTCATTGTTTTTCAAACCTTTAGTGTCTACTATGGCCATTAATCTGTCATCTCAACATAGTCCTATAGAGTTGATTCTTTGAGATACTCCTAATATTTTTTTTTGCCTCATTTCAATGTCCTATAGATTCTTGTCCTGTAACTGGCTAAAAAGAGATCCTCAGGACTCTACATGTGTAACAAAAAATATACTAATATGGCTCTGCCCTTGGATCAGAAGTTACCAACACTATTTGCTAGTCTTTATCTTCTGGTTTCCTGTATTTGATCTGGCTTCCTCTATGATATATTCTCTTTTATACTATATTTGCTCCATTGGGCTAGACTTTTGTCTTCTTAGATCTCTACCCATTTTTTCATTGATATTCATATTCTGATGTATGATATTGTTCAGGAAACAACTCCTTAAAGTCTGCTCTGTTTGATTTAAAACATGTTTAAAGTATTTAGAATTAGAAACTTAGAATAATTGAAATTAGAAAGAATTAACACATTTGTGTCTGGTTATCGCATTTCTTTAGCAATGATGTTACATGATATTTTCTCAAAGTTAATATATAAATTAGGCAATTAAATGTTTTCTATCTATCCTATCATTTAAACTAATAGTCTATGTTTGAAAATCTATTTATGTGGCTCAATTCTGTGTTTTATTATAACTCCAATAGGATTATTACATCCTGGACTTCTAGTCAGAAGACCTTAGTTTCCATCTGGACTCAGACACTTATTAACTATGAGATTTTGGGCAAATTATTTAATCATTCAGAGAACTATTTTCCTTATCTGCAATATGTGGGCAATACTTATACCATCCATTTCACAATGTGGTAAAGAAAACAGTTTGTCAATCTTTAAGCATTAACTCATGTAAGCAAATAACCTAGTTGGGATCAGTACTGTGATTATCAATACCCAAGAAAATCTCATTATCTGATCCATAATTAGCAATCTAAGTCACTACCATCAATGGCATATTGTATTGCAACTGATGTACATAATGCCTCTGAGGAACTTTCTGGTTTCTGGAAAGGATTCTTTAAAAATTAAATCCTGTTAATTGACAGAAACCACCATAACATAGTATAGAGGGAAGACTCTTGTCATTCAGTGAAAAGACCTAGGTTCAAATCTGAGTTTTCAATTTCTAATTGCATGATCTGAGATAAGTCACAAAACTCTAGACCTACCTTACTTCATCTGTAGACTGATGGGATTGCTTTAGGTGGTCTTTCCAGTTTAAATCTGCAATTCACATGATGCTTTGCATTATTAACAAAAAATTTAAGTATACCTGCAGCTCCAACACATGTTATCTGTAGAACCTTAAATAAGGTACCTAACTGGGCTTTGGTTCTATCATCTCAAAATGAGAAGATTCTACTGTGACAGTTGCAGGGGGGGGGGGTCACAAATTTTGGAGTCAGAGGTCATGGCATAACACCTTGCTTCCAATATTATCTCTGTGAAGCTGGGTATATCATTTAACTATTCTGGTCTTCAATTTCCACAATTACAAAGTTATGGAGTTAAATTAGAAGAACTTTGAAGTCTTTCTAGCACTAAATTGATGAAAAATGATCCTGTTTCCTCAACTAAATCATATGCTCTGTGAAGTGCTGTTACTTCACAGTATCTTTGTGATGTGTATGGTCTCTTTGTGTCCCTAAAAGCATCTAACATGATGGTAGGAATATAATAAGTGTTCATTGCCATTATCCAAGATATGACTTTGAAACTAATAAGGAGGCAAATAGAGAAATCTTCAAACATAGGGACTGTTAAGACAGCCTCACGTAACAAAAATTGGCAATCCTGTAGCAGGGCTGAAGAGCAGGCAAATCTGAGAACTGGACATTTAAACATAGGAGCAAGAGTAAGCAGATATTGTTCTCCAGATTGCACTCAGTGCCCCCAGTTTTTCAACCTGAAACTTCATTAAAACCCCAATTGAAATTTACACACTGAATATACCCTCCACCCCTATAGTCTATCCCTCTCCTTAAAAGGCTCCACTCAGAACCTGTATTTAAGGAGGGCACTCAGTCCAGTTGTGTCTCATTCCTCACCATACTGCACTCCAAACTTTCTCCACTATAACCTTGTATTAAGTATTTTTGTCTTTCTACCCCCTCATCTCCTCACTTCTGCTCATCTCCTTATACATTTTATGTATTTTCCTCCCACCCATGAATGCAAGATCCTTAAAGACAAGGTCTATCGATTTCTTTTTTTGTGTTTGTATTTCCAAATACTACAAAGTTTTGCAAACAGTAAGTGCTTAATAAATGTGTCTTCTTGTCATATTCAAGACAAGAGTCATATTTGGGTTTAACCAGTTAAAATGTGAGGGTCTTTTAACTGTCTCTAATAAAGCCAAAGAAGCAAACCTCTTTGGTTTTCCAAGAAATTCTTCTCAGTTAGCTATTGTACCCAGCTGAGCAGGGTACAGTAAGTACAGGACTGAACAAATTAATGAATAAATGAATAACAGCATTGAACAGTGTGCTAAGGTCAGGTGATGATGGATCTTGACAATCATAATAATGGAAACTGAAAAACACTAGGAATACTTATTGTGAAATGAGATGGAAGGAAAGCACTGAAGTTGTACAGATTTTCAGCTTTCCATTGGTAGGAAACCACCAACTTAGCAGACAATAAATCTTCAGTAAAGTTTAAATGCATACTACTCCTACAATTACTATTAGAAAACTTTCCCTCTAAAGGTCCCAGAGTGGTTACAAATAATGTAATTGACCAAATACCAAAAAATGCAATTTGCCACTGAGAGTCAAGATTTAAAACCTTGAGAGATATTGCAACCAGCTTTAAATAATGGCAAAGAGATCACAAACAAGAGAAACAGAAGGATCAGTTTATCAGGAAGTGAGTAAGTGTGTAAAATGCAGGGTCAATGATACCAAGAGAAAATACTAAAGCTAACTGAGGCAAAATAAACTATATGCACAGAATATTAGCCATACAGAATCTCAGAAGCCATCTAGTCCAACCCATATCTGAAAGAAAACCCATTCTATGACATACTTGATAAATTCTCATTTAGAGTTTGAATGAAGTTCTCTAGAAAAGAATGCATTACTTTCTATGATGGCCCAGTACCACTTATTGATAGCACTATTAAAAAGATTTCCCTTACAATCAAACCTAATTTTCTCAGAAACTTCCACCCATTCTTCCTAGTTCTGCCCTCTGGGGCCAAGCAGAATGAACCAAATCACTCTTCTACATGACCACCCTTCAAATACTGGAAGATACAGCTGAGTTTTCTGTTCTCCAAACTGAACATCTTCACTTGCTTCTATCAATCTTTATGTGGCATGCCTTGCCTTTTATCATTCAGATTAATCCCTCTGGATAGGTTCTGGCTTATTAATGTATCTCTTCAAATGAGGCACAAAAAACTGAATATAATACCCAAATCTTTGCTGATCAAGGATAGTGAGACTATCAGCTCCCTAGTCCTGAATATTATGTCTCTCTTAATCTACAGTAAGGTCTCCTTTGTTGTTTTTGTTTTTGTCTGTCATAGCACACTGTAGACTCACCTTGGCTTTGCAATCCACTAAAATTCCCATATTTTTTTCAAATAAATGTCTATTTTGTCATTTTACAATATTATTATACATATAAAAATAATTTCTTAAGCTCAAGTTTAGGTTTTACATTTATAACTATTAAATTTTAGCTTATTTAATTCAACCCAATTTTCGGGCTAGTCAACTTATTTTTTCAATCCTGACACCATCTTTCAATAAGTGAGCTATTCCTTCCAGGGCTATATGATCTGCACAATTGATAAGCATGGATTTATTCAAATCTGATTTTAAAAAATATTTAATAGCATAAAGTCAAGGATGAGTCCCTAAGGTACTAGACACCTCCCTGCTAGCTTATGCTGTCCCATTAATTACTGCTTTTTGTATCTCTGAAATTAGCTAACTGTAGTATAATCTAGTCAAAATATCTCCAACTCATCAACTAGAATAGTATGAAAGACTTTGTCGAATGTCAAGTTGAAGTCAGCATTAGTTTATATTTATATAGTTTACATATATTATACATATACAGATATATTATATACATATGTTATAAAGTTTATGTTTATATATTTATATCTATATAGTTTATATGTTTATGCTTATTTGATTTATATGTTTATATTTACATATTTATATAGATCATGGCATTTCTTGATCTTCCCATCTGTCTGATATCCTTGTCAAAAACAAAAAGAAAAAAGAAATCAGGTTTGTCTGGATCTGCTTCTGATGAGGCTTTTCTGGATCTTTGGGATCACTGTTTTGCTTTCTATATGTTTACTGCTTTTTAGTATTATAACAGGAATCAAGGTCAAGATCATGACCTATAGTTTACAATCCTACCATCTTCCCTTTTTTTCTTTAATTGTGGCACCATTTGCCTTTCTTCTATTCTGTATACACCTCTGCCATTCTTTCAGAGATCACTGATGGTGACACTATCAGTACATTTAGTGCCTTGTGATCCAATTTGCATATGTCTTTTTCAAATCCAAGTTGCCTGATGAATGTCTGGTGTACCCACAAGGTCTTCATAGATACCTCACCCTTTTTTATACTATCAGAATTGTCATTTTTTTCTTCAAGATTTTTATTCTTAAGAGCTTCCTACCTATGCTGGGCCAATTTCTCTTCTGGCATTTTATTCTATAGGGCAGAGATTCTCTCAGTTCATGATGGCCATGTCTTTGAGCTTGATTTTTCTTTTTTTATTGAAAAGTGATATGAGTTCAGATTAATTATGTTTTCTGAAGCAAAAATGATATATTTTCGTTGTAGTTATATTGGAGAGATACAAAACAAGGTATAGTAAGGATTGTGGAATAATAAATTGTTATCAACAATATCTTACCAGGTTCAAATACTGATCCAAAACATCCTCTACCACAGATGAAAACAGGATGACACAATGAAATATCAAACAATCATATACAAAATACCTGATAACCCTGGGAAAAGCTGTCCTGAAGTAGAATAGAGTTACATTTTTTGCATTTGTAATATTTATTCAATACTTTAAAAACTACTTATTAAACATAGACTGTGTATCAGATATCATATAAATTGTGCAACTGAAAAGGTGAATCAGATCCTCCTCTTAGAAAGCCTATATTCTATAGGGCAGGTAAAGTAAGATGGACACATGACTAAAACAAACTAGAATGAGTACATAGGAATAATGAAAGTACAGCAATGTAATATGAGATCTGAGGAGGATAAAATATTTTCCATTTGGGAAGATCAGAGAAAACTTCCTGGAGGAAATGGCACATGAATTAGAGAATGAATGAATAAGTAAATACAGAAAAAATATTTTTAGGAACTTATTGTGCATCAAGCACTGTGAGAAGGTTTGGGGATACAAATAATGAAGAAAAATAGTCCCTGACCTCAATACAGTCTAATGTGGAAGACAAAATATATAGGGGGATTTTGACCAGGGAAGGGAGTGATGATCTGGGAAGTCACATAAATGATGAGTGGAAAAATAAGTCAGTAAACTGACATACTCTTTCTGGAAGTCATGTTAGTATTCATTTGATTACAGTTCTCAGAGAAAGTGGGATAAAGGGAGGGAAGGGGAAAGCAGGAAAGTATTTGGGTGAAGAGGAACCTGCACATTGAACTGAGTGGCTTGAATTGGGGCTAAACTGAAAGAGCTTCAATAGGTAGTGATGGGAGTGATGCATTTCAGGGTAAAGGTACAAAGGCAGGAAAGATAGATTCATGTTCAAAAATGGTGAGTAATCCAATTGGGCTCGTGTATAGAGTACACAAGAAGTACTAAGTGTGAAAAAAAAAGTCTGGAAGGGTAGGCTGGAGCCAAGCTATGGAGCTACTTGAATATTAGACAAAGGAATTTGCATTTTTCCATAGAAAATAAAAACTCATTGAATGTTTGTTTTTTTTTTAATTATAGAAGTGATTTATTCTGGGTAGGATAAATTAGAAGAAAACAAGGAAACCAATAAATAGTGTAACAGGTGTAGCCTCCTCCTCAATCTTCTAAGGTCTGAGATTCCTTGGGGGGAAGGAGTTTATGTTCACTATGGATTTTGGAATGAACATATATGAAATCTTGCACCTGTGTGAGGTTTGGGAACAACAAGAGACAGGTAGACAGATAGAGGAGAGAGTGTTTGAGTGAGACCAGATGTCTACCAAAGCATAAGGGGCATCAGAAACCAGCAAGGCAACCAGAATGGATGAAGTAGAAGCAGTCATGGACTTTTGCCCTGTTGGCTGAAAAAGTAAACATCGTTTTTTCCCCCTAGAGCTTTCTACATCCTTCACATGTATCTGTCACTCTGCAATCATGGTTTTTATTATTATTATCCATTTAGATAGAGTTCATTCTCCATTGTTTTGCTGAGCATAACTGTGAATACCAACTGAGTTTGTTGGGAAGTGGAGATAAGCAGTTCTGAAGAGGGTTTTCTATTTTACAAAATCCATAATCTGTACTTCAGTTCCAACTTGGGGGTTAATGATGCTCTCTAGGGGCATGTTTGTGAGCTAAACTCCCAAAGGCAGAATTGAGACAGAACTTAAGGCTTTATTTCTGTCTCCCTCTCATAAACATGCCTTTCATTTCTATAGGTTGTTATTATCAGGTGTGGCTTGTTATTGAAAGAAGGGATAATGGATGAGTGAAAGAGAGAGACAGAGACCAACAGAGACAGAGACAAAGGCAGAGAAACACCAACTGCCTGCACCCCAAATCCCAGGGAAGTACAATATCTCCCAGACCACCAGCCCTGCTTCCTATCCAGACTCTCCACTGCCATTATTCATAGATGTTACCTCTGGCAAGAGTGAACTTACTAACCCAGATACCAGTAGTGGCACCAGTTTCTCAACCAATTCAAGGACAAATCAACCCAGCTAAAATATCAAGTGTCCTGAGAGAGAGACAGGAAGTGAAATTTGTCAAGTGGATCACTATTACCAGCTTGACTATCACCTCCCCTCAGACTCTGGCAAAAGCCGTCCAGCAGTCCACACCTAAAAATCCAAGCAAAAGCAGCAACCTTCTTCCATCTCTGACCATTGGCCCTGCTTCCAACTCAGTCTCCATAGTCATACCAGCTATCACCTATATGAACTGCTATCTATAGATATTAGGTAAACTCAAATACCCTGGAAATAACAGTATCCCTTTCCCTTAGCCTAGAGATGTCAAACATGCAATGGACTACAACACTCCTGAGTGTTTCCTACCTAGATTAGAATGTAATTGGAAAATATTTAGTAACATAAAAATAGAAGAAAACATAAATATTGCTCATTTGGGGTTTCCTAAATCAGTATGTGGCCCACAGGGATTCTTATATTCAGTTTAGTTGTTGCATTTCTATTTGAGTTTAAAACTATTGTCTTAGTTCACTGGCCCTGCACCCAAACTATTTCCAGTAGCTATCATCCATTGGAACAGTCCTTGTTAAGATGTGACCTGGAAACTGCCTCTGTACATGATATAGCTCATCATCTCCTTACCAACTATAGCTTCTGAGCAAACTGAAAGCAACATTCTCACAGCTGAAGTTCCTGATAGCATTAAATGGCTCAATAGATGTGTTTTTATCAATGAAAATGACACTTGTAAAAGATATATTACTAACTGCTTTGCCTCTGCACCCTGAGGAACAGTAGAACTTTCCATCTGACTAGTAGCTGAGCCTGCCCAACTCTGTTTTCTTACTGTATTAGGTGAGCTCCTTGAAAGCAGAGATTGGTTTACTATTCTATTTATATCCCTAGCTCTTACTATGGTATTTTGCATACAGTAAGTGCTTAATAGATACCTTTTCATTCATTCATTTTAGGAAATAAATTATTAGGATGATAGAAATAGCAGGAAATATACCTTGGTGTATATTTTTCAACATTCTCATAATTCCTCTTCTCTTTGCCCTTAAAGAAATTTCTATCCCACCATTCCAAGACATTCTGTCCATGAAACCAGCAGTATTAGTCATCTACTACTGTCTCTTTGTTTCTCCTGCCTGCAGTTGTAGCCAGAGGAACACAAATAATTTCTGGAATGCTATGACAGAGAGTCAAATCAAGTCAACAAGCATGTATTATATGCTACTATATTCCTGGTACTCTGCTAATTGCTTGTAATACAAATACAGGGGTAGAGGAATCTTCCAAAGTGAGAAGGGCACTTGCCTAGAGTCATCTTCTGGCATGGAAAGGATAGAAACATGTAGCAGAAGTGTGTCGGTCATGGCCCCGCTGCTGCCCCTGCTTTTGCGCTCTGCGCCCCGGGCCCTGCGCCCTGCTGTGGCCGCCGCCACCCGCGCCTTTGGAGGCCTCCTGGGAGGAGGAGTAGCCAGCCGCTCCGGAGTGCGCCCGGTCTATGTTCGTGCACGTGCGGGGGGGTGCACACGGAGGGGCACAAGGCCTTTGCTGAATTCCTGACAGATGAAATTAAAGAGGAGAGGAAGATCCAGAAACATAAATCCCTCCCCAAGATGTCTGGGGATTGGGAACTGGGTGTGCAAGGGACAGAAGCCAAGTTAGTCCGGAGAGTAGCTGGCGAGAGGATCACAGTCACATTCAACATTAACAACAGTATCCCACCGACATTCGATGATGAGCCACCAGAGGGACAGAAAACCCAAGAACAGCGAGAGCCTGAACTTACATCAACCCCGAACTTCGTGGTGGAGGTTGTGAAGGACGATACCAAGAAGGCCCTTGTGCTGGCCTGCCACTATCCAGAGGATGAGGTTGGACAGGAGGAATAGGATGAGAGTGACATCTTCTCCATCCGGGAAGTAAGCTTTCAGCCCACCAGTGAATCTGACTGGAAGGATACAAACTACACACTCAACACAGATTCCCCGGGCTGGGTCCTGTATGATCACTTGATGGACTTCCTGGCTGACCGTGGGATGGACAACACATTCGCAGACCAGCTGATTGAGCTCAGCACGGCCTTAGAGCACCAGGAGTACATCAACTTTCTGGAAGATCTGAAAGGATTTGTCAAGTGTCAGTAGGCAGGCCTGAGGCTTCGGGGCCCCTGCAGTGCTCCCTGAGCCCTTCCTTCCAAGAGAACGTTTCTAGAAGCCATCATGAAGAAAACGCTGTGCTGTGAAATACCCTTTATTTCCTTTGTCTGCTGGCATTTTTTACGCCACCACAGAATGATGAGAAATAAAACCCTCGGACCCCTCCCCCTCCACCTCCCCCCAAAAAAGAAGTGGAACCACAGTACTGTTGTAACCTGGGAGCAGTATAAGACCAAGAGGACAGAACCAGGCAACAGATCATCCCAGTTATGAAATTAAACTGCGGGTGAAACTGAGCCAGGAGGCTGATTCCAACCCCTAAAGCCTATATCCTTTTCTCCTATCTTAGTGTGTTTCAAACAGGCTAGCCCTTTCCTTACTCTTTCCTCCATCTGTTGGTCAAAAGGAAAGTTGGGGCTAGGAGGAAACAGGCAATTGAGTAAAACATAGTCTGTAGAGTTTTATTCTACAACCATTTCTTGCCAGATTTGATTTTTAAAAATATTTTATAGTTACTTGGATAAACCACATGGTCAGCAAAAACTTAGTTGTCTGGATCTTATTAAGTTCATTGATCAAGAGCAAGGTATTGTTCAAATGAAAGGTAGGAGCTAAAAGTCAAGTCAAGATTTTTACATTCTCATAGGTCAGAGCAATATTTTTTTTTCTTGTTCTCATGTGCCTATATCATATGTGATTCAAGCCAAGGTATTCACCAAGTTCCTTTTAAGTTCAGGGCCACAGTAGGAGCGGAAGTCTAAGGCTGTAGGCTAAGTACCCTTCAGTGGGTGAGAATACTATATCCTTTAGGAAAAATAACCAGCTCTTTATCAGAGCCCTTTTATAAAACCATTCAGTTGGTAGTTTTAAAACAATGCCTCCTGATGGAAAAATTGTATTCTACATTCTATAGCTGATGTTTGAATTCACAGCTTTTCTGTTGGTTGCAAAAAGAAAAGAAAGAAAGAAAGAGAGAGAGAGAGGGGGGGGGGGGGGGGGGGGAAAGGAAAATATAAACTAGCATGGACAGCTATTGGTATTGAAGATTGAAGCATGGGCACAAGGGGTGTATTATCTACAAAGTACACATCTAGTCATCACCTGTATCAAAACAAATTTCAACAGCTCAGGAAAGAAGCAAGAATTGAAGTAAGAAAACAGATGTGAAAGATACTGTGGAAACAAAACTGTTAGGATTTGGCAATTAACTGACTATGAGAAATGAAGAAGAATCAAAGAGGAATCCAAAGTTTCAAGCCTGGATATATAGATGATAGATAGATAGATGATAGATAGATAGATAGATAGATAGATAGATAGATAGATAGATAGATAGATAGATAGATAGATAGATAGATAGATGATAGATAGATAGATAGATTATATAGAGACACATATTAATATGAGAAAATTTTCATTTCCTCATATTCATAACTATTAGTAATAATTTTATATATGGGATCCAAAGATCCTCTCTTTTTTGGATATTTGAAGCCTGGTCTCTAAGAATGTTTCTGACCTTGCCCAAAGAATTCACCCCACCAGGACCACCTTATATAGGTGAAATTCTTGCCATAATCCCACCATTGTTCAAGTAGGACAGGGTGTATGGATTTTGTATGGATTGCTGAAGCCATAATGATCTAAGAGTGCTGATATGATCAAAGTCACTTACCTAATTCCTCATTAGAATAAATCCACCTCTCATTATAATATTCATTTTTTCATTCATTGTTAACTAATCAGAGTTGATTTTTACTATCAAGGACAACCCCTTTTTCCAAAAGTATTGAAATATTCAAGTGACCTCCATGTGGGGTCTTTGGCTTCCAACAAAACCATTCAATTTATTGATTATCTTCTAGCCCAGTTAGCAAATTGATTATTAATTACCCAGAAATTATGTGTCTTGGACTTTTCATTCATCTCAATACCATTAAGAGGACACAAACAAATAAGGAATTAGGAGAAAGTTGAAGAGGAAAGATGATGAATTGTCTTTTGGACATATTGAGTTTGAGATGGCACTAAAATGTCCCATAGACATATAGAAAAGTAGAGCTACAGTTCAAGGGAAAGATCAGGGCTAGAAATACCAATGTGGGAATCATAAACATAGAGGTGATAGTTGAAACTGTGGTCGTAGATGTGATGAGGAAAGGAAAGCAAATATGGAGAGAAGAGAAAAGGCTCAGGAAAGACCTAGGGAACTATTTTTTTACATTTTGAGAAAATGGAAAGGAAGAGACTAAATAAAGAAGAGAGAGACTAGTCCAAAAGTGAGGTAGAGAACTAGAGAAATATAATACTACATACAAGAGCCCTTTAAAAATATAGAGCCACTTATTCAATAGACCAACCAAGAGTATAACTAGACCAAAATAGCATGGATGAGGCACTTAGGTGGCACAGTGGAGAGAGTGCCAGGTTTGCAATCTGCTACAGCCTAGAAACCCTTCCAGAATAAAAATTTTAAATGCATACCATACATAGGATTACTAAGGAAACTAATTATATTGAAATACAATTATCAAAATATTAGAAAACAAGTTAATGGGCCCCAGGTTAAGACCCCTTGAACTAGAATGTTGGTTTTAGATGTAGCATGGCATACTAGAAATCCTCCTTTAGTTGGATTTCAGAAGAAAGTGGATTTTAATCTTGCCTTTTAATATTTATTAGCTGTGTGACTGTGGGCAAGTCACTAAACTGATCCTCAGTTTTCTCATCTCTAAAATGAGCATAATAATGCCTCCCTCAGAAAGTTGTTGTGAGGATCAAATAGATAAATGTAAATAAAGTGTTTTGCAAGCATTAGAGAATTATGTGAATGTCATCTTTAGTGCAGTGGAAGTAGGAAGAGCACTGGATCTGAGGTCAGAAGTTCTGGGTTTGAATCCTTACTGTCACATACTATCTCTGTGACCTTGGGCAAGTCACTTAAACTCCCTGGGACTCAAAGCTTGTGGGTGGGGGGGTTAGGGGTGGGTAATTAAGAAAGATTTCCCTGAGAGATGGTTGAAGATTACTGAAGAGGACAATGGGTTCTTGGTTGCTAAGGGAAGGACATTTCCGTCAGGGGCCATGTCACCTACAAAATCACGGAGACAGTAGTTGAATAATGAGAAATGAAAGTGTAGGTGAAGGATGTGTAGTCCTTTCTAAGCAGGTCTAGTAAGGTTAATCTGGGTCAGGATGAAAGGATAAAGAACATAGTTGCCTCGGTCCAAATAACCAAAGAGGAACACAAAGCAGGACTCAAAATCACAGTAGGTGAGAGTCACACTGGAAGGAAAGGAGAGGCTGTGGATGAAAAGCACAGAGGAGCCAAACACGAAGGTAAGTAAGGCAGGTGGCCATGAAGGGGGAATAGATAGATGGAGACTCTTCTGTTTGGGGCTTTATGCGGACTTTCTTAATGCCACAGTAAGTCAAGGGCTAACACCTCTTTCATTTCACCACCTTTTCCCACTGAGCTTTGACAGAGTATAGGAAAATGAGGTGACAGTACTGTTGGTCAAAGGCTTCAAAGCCTACATATTACTATGAGTCTGAAAGAATCTGCAGTAGTTTCAAAAAGAAAATCATATTCCAAAGGAAGGCAGATCATCTCAGCTCAAAATCTGCCATGTGGCTGAAGATTTAAAAAGGATTCATTTTTCCTTGGGTGAAACTTAACACCATCTCATTTTTCTTTTGGAAACAAAGATATACCATAAACCAGAAATGCACTTACAATTTGTTTATGGAATCAATCATTTATTGAGCAACTATTATATGATCTGAATAGTCCTTTATTAACCCTAAGCAGCCACACAAACGTGAGTTATCATTGTTATCATTATATTATTTGTATTATTGTAAAGGGGGTCACAGAAGGAGTTCTACTTTATTATGAATTGAGATGCGTGCTTCTTTAGAAATAAATACGGATTCCCAAATGTTATAAAATCCTATTTGATAATATATCAGGTGTTTCAAAAATGACAAAGACAAAGGAATATAAATTTTGGTAAATAATCAAAAGAGGGAAAATAATGTTAACATAAGGAAGTTTCATAGTACCAACAGTATAATTTTTTATGTCTGACATGATGAATTTAAAGGTTCAAAGCAGGAATTATTAAATTGGGGTCCACAGATGGTTTCAATGGAATCCATGAACTTGGATGGGAAAAAAATACATATTTACTTTCATTAACTTCTAACTGAAATTTAGCATCCTTCAATTGTAATTTTAAAAAATATTCTGAGAAGCCATTCATAGGCTTTGCCAGGCTACAGAGGGTTCTAAGACACACATAAAAAAAGGTAAACCACAAAGGTGGTATAGATAAACAAGGTATGCACACGTCTGAAAACCCTCAGATTCTACTCTCCTCCCTTCCCCATCCCCCACCCCATGCCAGGCATCTATAGTGAGTAAATATTCAGATCTCTGAATGCTTAAACCCTGTTTTCTAGTTCTCTGTGGAAACATCTGGCTTTTAAAAATAAACAGATTGACCTGAGCTGAGGGAACTTAAAAATTCTTCAAAGTTCTCTGAAGTTAATCTGTATTAAATCAGCTCCCTGATTTATAAATTCTCTAATAGCAAATTGCCATAAATCAAGTTTCGACATAACAACATAAACCTATGTATTTTGTATTTCATCAGGCTCAGACACTGAATCCTCTGCCTTGCACTCACAAAATAAAATCTGCAAGAAGTGTTTACAAAACAAAAAATCTTCCAAAGGTTTTAAAAGGAGATAGTAACACAGAGAACAGTCTGATTTCAGGTGCAGCAACATCAGGATAAAGAACGCATTCTCCTTTCTGTTGAGATTAGGGGAATGCTGTGACAAAGGGACCATGGGACTATCTCTCCAGTGACAACTATGTCACATAGCAAAGACTAGCAGAAACAAGATGAGATGACAGCAATCATGCAGGAAAGAAGGTCACCCTTTTGGGAAGGAACCTTGACTCCTTATAGGTGGCTACCCTGGCGAAAAGCCCTGTGTAACCCTGTTCACTAGTTGCAACTCTGCATAAATGTTTCAGTGATATGTTTCTAAAAGTCAGGCTTTTCTTGCACTTCTGGTTCTTACCTTGTATCGACTGGAGTAAGAGCTTGTCCTAGCTTATTAGCCTGTTTCTTGATATTTCATGTTCCTCTTTCCATCTTCCCAAATTGTAATTCACTTGTGTCTTTGAAATTGAGCCCCTATGTATTTAAAACCTTTCCCTGAGGAAGGGTTACTAGGCTTCACATAAGATTATAAAGGAAATCACTTATATTGAAATGCAGATATCAAAATATACTTACTTTTAAACCATTTCAAGGTCACAAATTTAAGAATCTCTAAGTCTAAACTTCTCATTTTACACACAAGAAAACTCTTACAGATCCCTATAGTTTCCAGAATAGCATCCTAAATAGAGGGTTTTGGAAAATGACACTGACAGTCACATGACACTATGGTCCAAAGTGTTATCAGTATGCCAGACAAGATCAAACAACTGAGGCCAGGTCATGTTCACAACTGAGAGAGATGGTGAAGTCAATAGGACAGGCTTGCCAAGATGACATGTGGGGAGAGCAAGGTAATAGTCATTTAATTTTAAAAAAAAATATTTTTACTTTATTGAATAAAACAATCAATTCTATAACATAGTGCAATAAAAATAAAGATGGTTGTATGTGAAACTGCAAATCTACTATGCACAATTTGCTATTCCTTTCGAATATAGAACAAACTTATTCTATAATTTTTCCTTTTTTCCTTCCCTCCCCCACCCTAGAAATGGCTATCATTAAACACAAATAGATGTGTGCATCTATGTATGTATGTATATATGTACATATATACACACATATGTATATGTAAGATTATTCTATACATACTTCTATTTATAAATTCTTTCTCTGGATGCAGGTAGTGTCTTTCATCAGATGTCTTTTATGATTAATCTGGATATTTATAATAGACAACTTATTATCTCAAAGTTGTTCTTAAAACAATATCGCTATTACTGTATACAAAGTTCTCTTTGTTCTGCTCATTTCACTATTATTTTGTGCAAGTCTATGTATTTTTCTAAAATTATTGAGCTCATTATAATGATTATCGTCAATTCAATAATTGTGATGATCATTTATTAAAATTTCAGAGCCCTTAAAATACCCATCTTGCCTCAGTTACCCCAAGGAGTATCTGCGCAAGTACCTTAGAGTTCGTGATGCACATCCCTCCCCCTCTCCTTGCCCCCTGCCCTAAGCCTCTGGGTGAAGCTGGTTAAAGCAGATCACATGGAGGCTCTCTGGCATTGTGGCATTTTCATTTTAATCAAGCTAGAAATTCACATATATGGTTTCAGGTAGACGGAGGTTATATTTACATATTAGTCAACCTTTCTGGCAATTCAGCAACAATTGCAACATCTGACAAGGTAGGGGAAAGCATGTAGAGAAGGAAAAAAGAAAAATCCCCTTGAAGTAACAATTACTTCTCTTGTCCTATTCTGTTTCACAGTAAAGAACCATCTAATCAGAAAAGCCCTGCAGTTAGGCAAATGCACCATCATTAGCTTCTGGGCTATCGCCCTGAGGGATCGCAGAAGTTAAGGGAGCAGGAGTCCTAATGCCATCCACCCACTTGTATTGTTAGCTCTCTGTCTTACCAGTGGAAGACATTGTTCAGGCTGAACAATGCCAAGCAACAGAGCTATCTATACTTGGGACTTAAAGCTAGGCAGCTTTTTCTTGATTTGGCAGACTCTCTCCCTCCTGGATATTTTTGTGCCAGCTGAAACTTGCTGTGGTTTCATCCACTTTATCATCTCATTTGCTTTCTGATCTGATGCTGGCCTGCCATGTGGCTGATCAAAGGCAGATGTGAGCTCTCAGCTTCACTGAGGAGCCCCTGTATGCAAACAAACATGTTAATTTATTGTCTTTTAGCCTAAGGTTCCCTATTTCTTGATGTATTTCTCTTAGTCTTTTCTAGCACTTCTCATTTTATTGAACTTTTTCTCTTCCTGTCCCAATTCTACCTTTCTTTCTCTCTTTCTTTCTTTCTTTCTTCCTTTTTCTTTCTTTCTTCCTTTCTTCCTTTCTTTCTTTCTTTCTTTCTTTCTTTCTTTCTTTCTTTCTTTCTTTCTTTCTTTCTTTCTTTCTTTCTTTCTTTCTTTCTTTCTTTCTCTCCCTCTTTCTTCCTTTCTCTCCCTCTTTCTTTCTCTCTCTCTTTCTTTCTTTCTCTCTTTCTTTCTTTCTGTTTCTTCCTTATTTCCTTCCTTCCTTTCCTTTTTTAAATTTTGCCATTTTATTTCTCCTTATGTGTATATTTATGAAAATGTATGTGTATGTATAAACATTTATGTATATACATATTTATTTATTTATACATATGCATATAATAATAGCTAATATTTCTATAAGGCTTACTGTGTGCCAGGCACTGTGCTAAACACTTTACAATTAGTATATGATTTGATCCTCACAATAACCCTGGAAAGTAAGTGCTATTATTATTGCCATTTTACAGATAAGGTAACTGAGGCAAAAAGAGGTTAAGTGACTTGCCCAGGAACCCACAGCTACTAAGCGTCTGAGGCTAGATTTGAAATAGATATATCTATATAAATGTATGTGTATCTGTATTTATATGTATGCATGTATATACATATCACATATTATATATACTCATATATATGTGTGTATATAAATACATATGTGTGTTCTTATTTTCTGCATTTTCCTTTTTTTGATACAGGCTGATGCCTTGACATCTTACCTGACTGCCTTTTATGTCTCACTACTACAACTAACATAATTTTTTTCATAGAATTTCTTCTACCTCTCCGTTCTTTATATCTCCCTCCTACCTCATTCTGTCCTTACCCCTTCTCCCTTATTCTCTCCCTCCACTTCTAGCTTTCTTTACATATTCTTGTACTGTGACTCCACCCTATTCCCTTTAACATTACATCTTTATCTTAGAACTCTCTGCATCCTGCTAGGTTGTTTTTTTTTTCTCTTGCAATTGCCTAGGCCCTTGAAATTGTTGGCTTAAAAACTTTTGAATGCATTAAAAAAAAAGCTTTGATAATTTGCCCAGATTTGGGGGAAAGGTCAATCTGAAATAATTAAGTCTTAAAAAATAGAACTTAAAAAAGAAATTCCATTTTCTTACTTTTGGGTAGAGAGAATAACTACTGATAGAGAAATGGTGAGGAGAACTTGTACATTTATTCTTTCTCTAAACATTTGTCAGACACCTATGTGCAAACCACATTGTCAGGAATAGTGGAAATGAATGAAAAGCAGTTATTAAGTGTTTATTATGTATTTATCTCTGGATATATAAATACAAAAGCAAGACAGTCCAGATACCCAAGGAGCTTACATTCTAATTGATTTAACAACAGTTAGAGGGTTGTGATGGTTATAGAAGAGCACTGGGAAATAATAAAATTACAAAATTACAAATAAAATTACAAAATCACAAAATTGGACTTGAAAAGATAAAATAGTAAATGGAAAAAACCCTTTTAGAGGCAAATGTCATATTAATATGATTACTGATCTCTGAGTAAAACGTACAAAAAGGTAGGAATGGGAGACTAGAGGTATGCATACTGAGGCCAGGTGAAAAGAAGGCTATATGTTCCCAAGGAATGGCTAGCCTAGTGACAGATCCTCCCAGATATGGTCCCTGGTTTGGAGAGTAGATCAGTAGCTTGTGGTAGAGTAGAAGAGGGCCTAGTGAAAAGGATGCTGTACAATATCCCAGAAAGTACAGGGTCAAGTAACTTTGATCCTCCCAGTCATTCCTAGGGATTGAAGCATTGGGCAAGGTTTCTTCCATTACTGAGATCCTATGACATGATTGAAGCCCACAAAGAATCTTTTGAGAAATATGACCAAGATCAATGAAATTGCCATTGACACTACACACACACACAAACACACACACCATCACCACACTACTCCACCCCATTCCACACTGCCACACTGAATTTCTAAAGGAAAAGAGAAACACGAACTTGAATCATTGAATCTTACATTTGCTGGAAACTTCAAAGGTCATTTAGTCCCATTTCCTAACCACTGCACATATGTCCCCTCTGATAATCCTGATAAGTGTGGCCTTTAGCAATTAAAGTTATTCCAGAGCTAGTCAAGACTAACCTTTGAACAACCAAGGTACTTTCTCTAGTAATGACCCAATTATCAATCTCTGATCCCAACTTCTTTCAGAGTTCAAAATCAGATTCAATCATTTCAGTTATATCTCTTTTTTTTGTGACCCCATTTAGGGTTTTCTTGGCGGAGATACTGAAGTGTTTTGCCATTTCTTTCTCTAGTTCATTTTACAGATGAGGAATTGAGGCAAATAGGGTTAAGTGACTTGCCCAGGGTCACACAGCTAGTGTCTGAGGTCAGATTTGAACTCTCAAAGATGATTATTACTGACTCCAGACCCAGCACTCTATCCACTGTATTACCCAGTTGTTCCTACCTGAATAAGAACCCTCTCTATAACAACTTTAACAAGAATCTATTATTGCCTAAGGCAGTTGATTCCACTTTTTCTAATCAAGGGTATGCTAGTAAATGCACTTTTAAGTTTAATCTACATTTTTAACATTTTCTGCATTACTTTCTTAAATCTAGACAATCAAAAGTCTCAGAACTAAACATCTCTATTTCCTTCCATCAGCCCTCACCCAGATGGTTGTGTGATGTAAAAAATATGTAGGTATAGCAATATATGGGAAAGTTAAATTTCTCTGAAGATGAAATAGCTTCAATGCAACAACAGTAGCAAAAATTCAGAAATACAGTGGATCAAAAACTGGCCCTGGGGAAAATACAAAGTTTAGATGAGTCTCTGTCTCTGAATCTGTCACAAAGACAGATAACTATAATACATAATATCATAATATTACATTAGAGAGGTGCAAAACAAACTGAAATGGGAATTCTAAGCCAGGAGCATCACAAGGGGAAATGATAGCCAGAAAGGATTGCTTGACATGATCAGTAAAAGAAGTTACAGTAAAAGATGTGATGCCATCATGGTAGACCAGTTTCCCTTCAACTTTCAAACAAAATATGTCTGTGTTGAGAGTAGAGATGTATTAATGGATATACCCTCCTTGCTACTGGGTTCTATAAACCTGATAGAATTTTTTTATTTTTGTGGATTTTTGTTTGTTTGTTAAGGTATCAAACAGTATGGCACAATGCACTACTATATTACACATGGTGGTATCAGGAATCTTGGATTTCTGACAACCAGTCTTCCTCTGGGATATGCTGAGGAAGGGCTAATATGGCAGTGCATATTCCTTTGGTTATTCATAAGTGAGGATGATTTTCCTATAAGAATAATTTGGAGAAATCCCGGATTCTCTCAAAAGTCAGAGGATCATTGGAGCATTACTGACAAGGAACATCCCTGCCCTATCACTTAGGGAGAGAAATGCCTAGTGACCTTTTCAAGGTTAAAGTCCGTAACATTCTCTTAGGTAATTGTTGTCAAACAGCTCTTCAGTCAATAAATATTAATTTATTGTAAAAAATAGCATGGATAAATAGTATGTCAAGGAAAGAACTAGTATCATCCAACTATCTACTATGTTCAAGACGCTGTGCTAAATGCAGAGGATACAAATTTGAAAAAGGAGATATTTCCTACCCTCAAGGAGATTACAATCTAATGGGGAGAGCCAGCACACAGTAGGAAGTTGAAAATATGCTAGGAAAGAAGAGGAGGTGCCCAGGGTGAGGACATGATGGTGAAGTCCAAAGGAGCAAGCTGATGGCTATAGAAGAGTTAGTTGATCTGGGGACCCTCCTTCAATGGAAGTTTGGGGGAAGAGCAATTTGTTCCATGCTCTAATCAGAAGGTCAGAGAGTACTATGAGTAACAAGGTTGAAGCAATCAATTTTGCAGGATGATGAGGTTCTTGATGATGAGATTCCTAGGTCCACAATGAAAAAATCCAAAGGACTAAAGCTGGATTCATTGTCCATTCTCTGTCCCTGATCTCATGAAGTATTCTTTTTTTTTTTTTTTTGAGCAATCGGGCGGGGTTAAGTAACTTGCTCAAGGTTACATGGCCAGTTATTTTTGGGTGGGTGCTAAGTGTCTGAGCCCAGATTCGATACCAAGGTCATCCCGACACTGGAGCCTGTTCTCTTACTTGCTGAGCCACCTGGCTACCCCTCTCATGAAGTATTCTGATAGTCTTCAGACTGACCAAGTGAAACCAATGGGATTATTGACCAAGTGCTAGGGTGAACAGCATTGTTCTAGTTAATCATTATTCATTGTTAGGGTGAATTATGTAAAAATGAACTAAATCAGGAGTGGGAAGCCTGTGGCCTGGAGGCCCTTAATAAAATTATTTGTTCCATAAAACTTGGACTCAGTCAAAGGACCACACTTGAGGACCTAGAGGGCTACACATGGCCTCGAGGCACAGGTTCCCCAACCCTGAATAAAACCTACCTTTTCTTTTTCTTATAGAAAACTCTGGGTTTTTCTCCCTGATATGACAACTACCATTCTAATCAATGGTTCGTAGCAGATGAAACTATCAAACTGCTAATTTCTCCAAATAATTCTTAACAAAAATGAAGCATTCTGGGTCCTAAAAAGAGCTTCACCAGTGTAATTGCCCTAGATTTTAACTCCAGAAATAATCAAGGATTCTATACTATCTATGAAACTAACCATATATGTCTGTTACTAGACTGTATTCAATACCTGGGTAAATAGCATCCCAAGGGGAAAAAAATCAGTATTATCCAACTGGCTGATATAAACAAAATTTGCTCTTCTTAAATAAAGTTAATCTGATTTCAGGGGAGAAACTTTTTTCCATTCTCTCCACTCTATCCCTTTCATTTCCTCTACAGTCTTGTAGTGATTCAACATCACTCAACTGAATTTAACAAACATTTAACGAGCACTTTCTATTGCAAGACTGATTCTTTCTGTATACTTTAAAGATCCAGGTAAAGATGATACTGAGAAGTAAATTAGCCTAGGAACATGTCCTTATTGAAATCTTCCTAGTCTTTGTTATCTCTTCCAATCAGGGAGTGTTATACATCTATTGTATTTGTGTCTAGAAGTTCATGGCTCCAAGTAGACAATTATTAAATACTGTCTGACTGAGTCCTGTAAGGCTGGGAAAAGCCCTAACCACTCTGAACATCAGTTTCTTCATTGGTTACATGTGGGGATTGGATGAGGATGCCCACCAAGATCCCTTCCAGCTCTAAATTTATGCTCCCATCATTGCCAAATACACTTTCATATAATTAGATGGCTGCAAAAAAAGCATGTATCACTGGTTTTGCTTATTTTCTAGCAAAAAACACAGCCAAAGGAATAAAGTTGCCCAATACTCTTGAGGGAGGGAGGGGGTTTTTTTCAGTCATTTTTTGTCATGTCCAACTCTTCACGACCCCATTTGGGGTTTTCTTGGCAAAAACACTGAACTGTATTTTGTCATTTCCTTCTCCAGCTCATTTTACAGATGAGGAAACTGGAGACAAACAGGGTTAAGTTAACTTATCCAGGGCCATATAGCTATCTGAAGTATTTGAACTGTAGGGAGAGCTCCTTTTGTCTAAATTTTCACATTCTCCAATAGGCTTAGTTTTATTCCAAGATGATGCTGGGTATGCTTGTCACTGCCTTCAGCCACATTACTGGCTGAATAGCAATCAGAAACAAAAACACAACTAACCAGGCTGAAACTGTGCTTGACTTAAAGCTCATGTAACAAGGATGAGGACACCTCCAGAGAACTCTGGGAAAGGAATCCCTGCCAGATCTAATGTACTTCTCTTTTGACATTCAACTCCCCACTCTCCATAAAAGCCATGAAGGCATGTCAAGGTCACAGAGGTACCTAAGTATGAAAGAATACATCTGACTGCCAAAGGACTCACCCTTAGGGGAAGAAGTGGTAGGAACAGATACAATTTATGAGAATACAGAAATCACATGTAGTACAATAACTAAAGTCTGTTTCTCTGACACATGCCTTGAAACCTCAGGCTCCCTGACATCAACATTGTCCAAGGTGACTTTCAGGAAACAAAAAGAAATGTAAGAACATCTGGTAGGGGATGGTGCAATAATGAGAAAGTACAGGGAATGACTAGCAGCAGATCTGAAAGTGCCGTTCATAAAGAACTCATCAAAGAGGGGAAAGGCATCTGGAGTTATTAAGAAAAGTACAGGGAGAGCAGATAACTCAAGAATGATTAATAGAATATCCTAGTGTTACAGATACTATGATGCAATCTAAACTAGGAAGTTTTTAAGGTCAAGGGGAATAGAGTAAAGCTACTGTGGATACAGTGTGAAATCAGAAAACGAAGAGATGAATAAGAAGTGAATAATGAAGGAAGGGAATTAGAGGGCCTCTGAATGGTGGCGACAACATGGTACCATGGAGTGAATAGTGGACTGAGATTTCAGAGGCTCATTTTGTAATTTTGACTCAGCTTTTAGTTTGTATGACAGTGGGCAAGCTATAATCTCTCTGTACTTCAGTTTTCCTATCTGAAAAAGAAAGGATTGGACTAGATAATATTGAAGGTTGTTCAAATCTGTGGTTTTAAATCATTGTCTTGAATTATATATTTTTTTCTTATTGAATTTTACTGGATAAAGAAACTAAGTTGATGGATGTTTCAGTGACCAAAATAAAACAAGAAACCAGGGAAATGGAAGTTTAAATTTTCTGATATAAGGCATATATAAAATGTGTTTGATTTTATCATATCTTATGCCATAAAGATTAATTTCCATTTATAAACATTGACTGAGGGCACAAGGGTATCTACACACACACACACACACACACACACACACAAACACACACACAGATATCAATACATGTATATAGTAAAGCCTTAATTATCCAGCATCATCTGGGGATAAGGTAATATGGACTAATGACTTTTCAAAGTAGCTGACATTTTTAAACTTTTAAATACTGAAATATCTTTTCATTCTTTTTTATTGAGAGTTTTCTAAATTGAAACATACTTCTCTGCCTTCTACACCAGAGTGTATCCAATATAATACGCTCCATTTTAAAGGACTGTCCTTTAGTATGACTGTTATAGTATGATTACTATACATACCATATGTATATATGTATGCATGTATGTATATATGCATATATACATATGTATATGTCTTTATGGATTTAGCTGAAGAGATAAAGATTAGGAAGTATGGAATATAGATTTAAATGGATGTTGACCACAAAAGTAACCCTGGAATTTATTTCTTTTTAAAAAAAGTCCTTGATATCTGTTTGATTTGGATCATTTACCGCCTTCTCATGAAGGAAAAGTGGAAAATGTATAATTTTCATGGGTCCCTAGGCAGTATAATGTGATCAGCTTCATAAAAAATTAATGATTGAATGAAAGACTGAAGCAACCAAGTAGTTGCCTTGTCTTCCAAAAAGCACCTCTTCTTCACTGTTGCTATTGGTAATTTTATGACTTATCAACAGTATTCAAAATATCACCGATTATTTCAGCATCAGTAGACTAACACAACAAATCATAAGCATCTTTTTTGTGAACTTAAACCTAGGAAAGCAGTGTTATTCAGGACGAAGAAGGTTGTTCCTTGGGATCAATTTCTGTATCGGACTCTCACTAACTGTATTGCCTTGGACAACTCATTTTATTTATCAAAGTCTCAATTTCCTTTTCTATTACACTTGGATAACAATACCTAGGATATTTCCCTCATAAGGTTCTTGTAAGGATAATGCTTTTTAAGTTTTCAACAACATTCTATGAATATAAATTATTACCAGGCCCACACTCACATCTCATTTCCACAATTTGTTTATGAAGTATGAAAGAAAAATGTCCCTCAGCAAGACTCTGTGTCAAGATATTTTCAAAGTAATTTACTCCAAAACACAGAGAATTAACTAGGAGTTTTGATACCTGAGGTAAATACCACAAACAGTAACTGAGGCAAGTACCAAGAAGAATAGCCACAGTTGAGATGAGTCATGTATTGCACAGTAGGCAAGGGGATACTTTCCCATGGAGGAAGAAAGCATCCCATGAGACTAAGGCTTTGATAGTGAGAAAGGAAACAACCAGAGTGAGGCAGGGAAGAGGTCAATGCAGGAGCCATCTGGTGGTTTTCTATTTAAACTATTCTTTCTAACTAAGTGCTGAGCTCTGTCTTCTCAATCAAGAGGCAGTTATGTGTGCAGAGAGAAGAATGTTGGACCTATATTGAGGAAAATCTGAGTTTGAATCCAGCCTCAGATACTTACTAATTATGTGACTCTACGCAAGTCACTTACCCTCTCTCTCTGCTTCAGTTATAAAATGGTGATAATGATAGAACATACCTCTTCATGTTGTTGTAAGGATTAAATTAAATTATGCTTAGCACAATGCCTGACATATAGTAGGTACTTAATAATTGTTTATTTCCTCCCTTCCTTCTTCCTGCCCAAGGACTACAAGAACTTGTCATAAGAAGATGATTCTCAGTCACTCTACTAAAGTTACAGCTGTGTCCAAATTCATAAATTTTTCATGACACTTCTGCAGAGGATTGAGAACAACAGTGTGGCATCAATGGATAGAGGGCCTGCATCAGAGTCAGGAAGACCTCACTTCAAGTCCTGCCTTTAACATATGCTAGATAAGTGATTGAGTCAATTACCCCCATATTGCTCTCTCAGGTCATCAATTACAAAGTAGATGCTTATTTGTATTGGTGGAAGGAGTTTCTGACAGGACATTCCTATGCCAATAAAATCACAAACCTGGTCCAAACTTCTACAGACATGACCTTAGGTCATAAATTCCCTTCAAAGTATCCTTAATATTTGACTTCTAATTGTTTCATACATAAAAAACATTAAATATTGCATCACTGGTGTTATGAGAGTCCATATAATGAAATAAAGTTCCAAATAAAATTTCTTTTTTCAAAGGAGAGAAGACAGAACATTATTTTTTTTAAGCAATAGGGGTTAAGTAACTTGCTCAAGGTTACATGGCCAGTTATTTCTGAGTGTGGTACTATCTGAGCCCAGATTTGATCCCCAAGTCATCCTGACACTGGAGCTGGTGCTCTTACTCGCTGAGCCACCTGGCCACCCCTAAGCAATTGGGGTTAAGTAACTTGCTCAAGGTTACACGGCCAGGTGTTTCTGGGTGGATGCTAAGTGTCTGAGCCCGGGATTCGATCCCCAGGTCATCCTGACACTGGGGCCGGTGCTCTTACTCGCTGAGCCACCTGGCTGCCCCGGAACATTATTTTGACTAATACTCAGTTCCATATGGTGAGTGAATGAGGTAACACTAGAAAGTAAAAATTATGACTAGAGATTCCTCAGGGTTAACTCTATAATTATCTAACAATTATAATCCTTAGGTATAACTATGTTCCTGAAATGATCTTTCACTAAATTACAAAATGATAGGGGAAAATTATTGCTCTTTGTCAATCACTGCATAGCTTTGTGTAATTCAAACAATAGATAAATTATGTGACAAACAAACAAGGTGTCATGCTCAACTCCTCACTCTCTAACTCTCCACATTCAATCTGTAGCCAAGGCCTATTTATTTCAACTGCAACTTTGCTTAAATATGCCTTCTCATCTTCTGTAACATTGCAACCAGTCTCATGCAAACCTCATGTCTGGATTATTGCAATAGCCTACTGTCAGTCTGCCTGTCTCAAATTTCTCCCCATGCCAATCTAGTCTCCATTCAGCCACTAAAGTGATTTTCCTAAAGTCTGATTATGTCACCCTCTCTACTCAATAAGCTCTTGTGGCTTCCTCTTGCCTTTTGAAGTAAGTCTAAAATGCTCTGTTTGGCATTCAAAGTCCTTCATAACCTTGTCTTCTAACATCTTCCTCTCCATCACGTACTCCTCAATCCAGTGACACTGGTGTCCTTGCTGTTCTATGAATAATACTCCCTATCTCTCAGCTCCTGGTATTTTCTCTGATTCTCCCTCATTCCTGAAATGCTCTCCCTCCTCATCTTCACCTACTAGTTTCTCTGGGTTTCTTTAAATTCCAACTAAATTTTATCTTGTACAGAAACTTCTCTTACTTACACTGCCTTCCCTCTTTAATTTAATTTTTATTTATCTTAGAGATAGTATTGTGTGTGTGTGTGTGTGTGTTCTTGTTTTTGTAGCCCCAGTGCTTAGCACAATATCTGGCACATAATCAATGTTTATTGACATCTTTGAAAGCTTTAAGATAATAATAAGAACATATATTTAGAGTGAAAAGGGTACTGAACAATTATTTCATCTCATGTGATCATTTTACAAATGAAAAAACTGAGTGTCAGATAGGCTGAATGGCTTGCCTAAGATTACACAGAATGCATCCTGTGGTGTCAGGATTTTAACTCGGGTCTTTGGTGTTCAAATTCAGTGCACATGATACTTCTCAAAGATAAAACTGTCCAATCCTTATTTTTAAGTGATCCTGAAGCATTAGCACATAGAATGAGTGATCTGCTTTTATATTGTTCAAGTCTAGAAATATTTATTATCTAAATTTAGTTACAGAGAATTACTTTCTTAGTTATGCTCCTTACTGCAGGAGGGAGCTGTCCAGCAATAACTTCCACCACAAACTGGAAAGTGAGCAAACAGGTACTGAAATCCCACACTGAGGCAGCTAGGTGGTAAAGTGCATAGAGTACTGTGCCTGAATTCAGGAAGATTCATCTTCCTGAATTCAAATCAGTTTCAGACAATTATTAGCTTTGTGACTCTGGGCAAGTCACTTAACCCTGTTTGTCTCAGTTTCCTCATCCGTAAAATGAGCCAGAGAAGGAAATGGCAAACCACTCTAGTGTCTTTGCCAACAAAACTGCAAATAGAGTCACAAAGAATTGGACACAACTGAAATGGCTCAGCAACCAAAACAAAACAAAGCATTTTTGCCTGCAAATAAACAGTGCTACAAACTGTCTGAAATCTATACAGAATAAAGACATTATCTTTCACTCTAATATTGAATTATTCTATCTCCAGACTATATCTCTTTGCTCACCCACTAGCTTTTTTTTATCCTGGTGCCAAGCCTTGATCCAAATACCACATTCTGCAACTGGCACCGAAGTTCAGCACCTGGCATCTCCACAAATATTTCCAGCTTTACCTGACCAACTAAACATTTCTGATATATCTTTGCCTGGGAATCCTTTACTTTGAGCTTTCCTTGATCTCTGAGCAAAGAAGTGTTAATTAAGGTTGGTCCAGTGTCCCTCCTCCTCTTCCTCTATCTCCCATCCTCCTCCAAACAAAAGCATTTGATTCACTGTAATATTTAGGGGGAGAAATTGGAAAACATTAGTCAAAATAGACCAGTATCATCAGCACTAGAAAATCATTCAAAGGTTAGGTTGTATTTAGGAATGAACAATGTGGAGAGGGCAAAACATCCTAATAGGATTGCACAACTTGCTAATTATTTTTCTATAAGCTTTCTAATGCTGCATTTCATCTAGCCCAAAATATGAATTGAACTCTTCATGAATTGCATTTGTTTATAATTCATACTAAGGCATAAATGAGTGGTATCATATCTTTTACTGAGTGTGGTTTTCCAGGCATAAAGGAACCACAGATAGGAAGGTGAAGGAGGAGAGATAAGGGCACAGACAAGGAAGGTTGGAAGTATTTGTGATCCCTTCTCCCACTTAAAATTTCCAAAGACACCAGTCCTTCCAAATCTGTCCATAGGAAATGAAGTTTAATCACTTACTTCTTCATGTGAATTTAATAAAGTCACTTCCCAAGGATAGTTTTATTTTAAAATCTTATACATAATTTTGGAAAGAAAGTATTTTCCCATTTCTAAAGGAATTTTAGAGATCAACAAGTAAGCAGGAGAGATGTTTTCATGTACAAACCCCTTTCCAAAGTCACTGAAATTATAGCACAAAGGTGGTGCCCTCTCTATCTCTGTATAAGATCAGCCCTTTGAAAAATTGCCCTAGATTAACTTGTGTTTTTATCTTTATACTTTTCTCAATCTTGCATGCTTTCATTTCCTCCTCTCCACTGAGATTTCCTTAAATCTCACCTGACCTCAGTTTAAGAAAAGATTTTCATTTGCTACTGCTTTATTTCTGGAGCATCATATCTTCCTGGGGACTTTTGTCAACATGGTTACAAAATTTCTGTGTCATGGATTATTTTCTAGTTTCATAAAATGTTATTATTCTTTGGTGAGCAAAGTAAGCAGCCACCTAGAGAGACTGAACCATCATAAGGGACATTTAAAAATATTATTGTTTAAAATGCATGCAATTTTAATAATAATGTCTATTTGGATACAGATATTGCAAAGAAAATTAAGTCTTAGATGGACAGTAACACAGAGATATAAAATTGTAGGTCATGTCTAAAGTGTCCATTATTCTGATTCTTATGTACAGTGAAATACACAGACACAGACACACACAAACACACACACACACACATCACTCTCAACCTCTACTTTCAAAGATGAAATGTTGTAAAATTGTGAATGTTTTGATGTCAATAAAATCCTACAGCTTTGCTGATATGCCTCCAGTGGAATCATATTGTGGTAGAAAAAAATGTTAGATGAGGAGATAGGAGACTTGGATGCTAGTCCCAGTTCTTCTACTAACTAGCTTCAAATGCCTTAAAAGCAGTGATCCCCTGACTGCTGGGGTTGGAGTCAAGATGGCAGAGTAGAGAAAGCACTCAGTTGAGCTCTCACAATATTCCCCTCCAAACAACTTTAAGTAATACTTCAAATAAAAGTCTAGAGGAGCAGAGCCAACAAAATTTCAGAGACATTTTTTCTAGCCTAAGACAATATGGGTCACAAAAGGAAATTTGTTACATCGGGCAGGAGCCTGGTCTGGAGTCCACATGGATGAAATACCAGTGATGGGACTACGTGGTAGTGACAGAAGCAGTAGGGACTTCAGGAGCTTTCAAGCAAGAAAAACTGGAAACTTGTCAGAAAGAGATTATTGGGTACCCCTTTGGCAGCACTGGAGGTAAAACCAGACTCTGGCAACTCCATTGACTATACCAACATCTGAGTCAGAGTTCAAAGACAAAGAGGAGCATTTTGGGTCAAGGGGGTATAAAAGCCCTGAGGGGCAGTATCACTTCTGATCCCAAGGAGGAGGGACCCTGAAAAGCAATATTGATTGCAATTTTAAGGTCCTTTCCAGGTAATCATGCCAATGCAGACCAAGAAAGAAGTGACCATACCTCTCCTCTGATCACATCACCTTAAAAGCAATGAAAAGTTCCAAACACTCAGAACTAGATCTGAAATCAACATTGTGAAAAAGTCTGAAGTTTGAGACAATGTCCCCCACCACACACACAGACATACACACTGGCAACGGAGTTCAAAACTAGCAAAGTTCTGAATCAAGAAAAAGGGTGGGAAATGAGAAAAAAACAGACTGTAAAAAATACTGTACTGATAGGGAAAATCAAGACACAAACTCAGAAAATAGTGAAGTCAAAACAGATACAAGCAAAGCATCAAAGATAAATGTGAATTAGAAACAAATCCAACAAGAACTCCTAGAAAAGCTAAAATGTGCTCTTAAAAAAATAAGAGTGGGGACAGCTAGGTGGCACAGGGAATAGAGCACAAGTCCCAGAGTCAAGAGGAGCTGAGTTCAAATCTGATCTCAGACACTACCAGACTTGGGCAAGTCACTTAACCCCAATTGTCCTGATTTCCGAAAAGCAACAAAAAAAAAAAAAAAAAAAAAAAAATAGGGTGGGGGGGGGTGGGGGGGGGGGGGGGGGAATTAGGTAAAAAAAATGAAAGCAAAGGGAGAAAATTATGAAGAGGTAGTTAACAGCTTGGTAAAAGAGGCCAAAAAAATTAACTGAAGAAAATATCATTGTAAAAAATGGAATTAACCAAATGGAAAACCAGATATAAAATTAACTGATGAAAATAACTTCTTAAAATGTGTAATTGGTCAAATGAAAAGGACATACAAAAACTTACTGAAGAAAATAATTCATTAAAAATTAGAATTGGGTAATTGAAAGCTAATGGCTCCAAAAAACACTGAGAAAAAAATAAAACAAAGTCAAAAAATGAAAAATTAGAAGAAATCATTAAATATCTCATAGGAAAAACAACTGACTTTGATAATAGACCAAGGAGGGATAATTGCAATATTATTTGATTACCTAAAAGTCATGATCAGAAGAAAGAGTCTAGACAAATTTCAAAAAAATCATCAAGGAAAACAGCCCTGATATCCTCAAACCAGAAAGCAAAATAGAAATCGAAAGAATTCACCCACCACCTCTTAAAGGAGATCCCAAAATGAAAACTCCCAAGAATATTACAGCCAAATTCCAGAGCTCCCAAGTCAAAGAGAAAATGATTCAAGTAGTCAGAAATTATTCAAATACTGTTGATCCACAGTCAGAATCATCCAAGACTTAGCACCTACCATATTAAAGGAGAGAAGGAATTAGAATGTGATATTCTGGGAGGCAAAAAATCTGGGATTGAAGCCAAGAATAAACTACCCAGAAAAACTGAGTAGAACCCTTCAAGGGGAAAAATGGGTATTTAATGAAATAGAGGAATATCATGTATTCCTGATGAAAAGGTCAGAACTGAATAGAAAATTTGACTTTCAAATAAAAGAAAAGCGTTAAAAGATAAACATGAAAGAGAAATAATCAAGGACTCAATGAGGGTAAACTTATTACCTGTCTATATGGGAAGATGATACATGTATCTTCTAAGAGCTTTTTTCCTTATTAAGGCAGTTGGAAGGATTCTACAAGGAAAGAAGGTACAGTAGTGAATCAATTATGTTGGGATGATGTAAAAAAAATGGAAATACAGGAAAGAAGGATGCCATGGGAGAAAGGGGAAGGACAAGGAAGAATTGTGGGGGGAATATCATATAAAAGAGGCATGCAAGGAAGAACTTTTGTATTGGAAAGGAAAATGGGAGGGGTAATGCTTGAACTTCAGTCACATATAAATTTTTTCAAAGAGGGAAAATTAAACATATAAACATATACATATAATAATTTCTGCATATATAATATATGTATATTAATACAATTATATTATACCATTTATATATTATATTGTATGTATATTAATATCTTATAAATCATATATACATATAAACATACCCAGTTGGTAATAAGAAATCTATTTTCCAAATAAGAAAGTAGGAGGGGAAGGGGATGAGAAAATGGGGAGTGATTAAAAGGTGGGCAGACAAAAGAAGGTAGTGTTCATAAGCAAAGCCGACTTTAGAGAAGAGGCACGATAAAAAAAGTGAGAAGGATAAACAGAAGAAAAAAGGATAGAGGGATCATAGAACCAAATCATAGAACTAATCATAGAACCAAACAAAAGTTATAAATATAACATCCATTTTCCAATTGATAAATGGCCAAAGGATATGAACAGGAAGTTTTCAGAAGAAATCAAAGCTATTGGTAGTCCCTTGAAAAAATGCTTTAAATCTCTACAGATTAGAGAAATGCAAATTAAAACAATTATGAGGTAATGTCTCATGCATATCAGATTGACTCACATGAAAAAAAAGAAAAATGACAAGCTGAAAGGGCTGTAGAAAAATTGGAATACTAATGCACTTTTGGTTGAGTTGTGAACTAGTCTAAACATTCTAGAGAACAATTTGGAACTACGGTCAAAGTGCTACAAAAACTGTCAGTACCCTTTGACCCAACAATACTACTACTAGGTCTGTATCACAAAGAAATCAAAGAAAAATGAAAAAGACCTCTTCGTACAAAATTATTCTTAGCAGTTTTTTTTATGGTGGCAAAGAATTAGAAATTGAGGGGATGCCCATCAATTGGGAAGTTTTGAACAAGTTGTGGCATATGCTTCTGGTGGAATACTATTGTGCTGTAAGAAATGATAAGTAGGATGGTTTCAGAAAAGCCTGGGAAGATGTATATGCAGTGATGCAAATTGAAGTGAATTGAACCAGGAGAACCTTGAACACAGCAAGAGCAACATTATACCATGATCATCTATGAAAAACATAGCTATTTTCAGCAAAACAATGATACAAGGCAATCCCAGAGGACCCATGATGACAAATGCTATATATACATCCCCAAAGGAGGAACTGATTAAACTCTGAATGTAGATTGAAGCATACTGTTTTATTGAAAATTTCTTCATTTTTATTTTGTTTGCATTTTCTTTTGTAACATAACTCATATGGAAACATGATTTGTATGACTTCATATTATAATATATATCAAATTATTTGCCTTTGCAAGAAAGTGGGAGGGGAGAAAGGGAAGAAGAGAAATCAGAAGGCAATTTTTTTGAAAATGATTGTTAAAAATTTTTATATATAATTGGGGAATATGTAATGAAATAAATAAAAAATTACAAAGCAATGATCCCACCTTCTTTGTCTTTTTTTTCACTTAAATTTTTTTTCGCTATTAAACGTATTTTCACATTAGTCATGTTATATAGAAGAATTATAATGAATGGGAGAAACCATGAGAAAAACAAGACAAAAAAAGAAAATAGTCTGCTTTGCTCTGCATTCAGAATCCATAATTATTCCCTGAATGTAGATGGCATTTTCCACCATGAGTCCTTTAGAATTGTTTTAGGTCCTTGCATTGCTGAGAATGGCTAAGGCTATCAAAATCAGCACTCAGGATAACCTGCTAGCACAGGTTCTTTGATCTGCTTTTAAAGGAAAGACTGCTTAAAAAAGGATTAACAATACAATTTTTAATTGTATTCACTAGTACAGGGGAAAGGTGACAACCTTGAACTTGGAGAAAATACAAACAGGGAAAATAAAAGCAAAGAAATTAGCACAAAGACCAAGAGATGGGGTTCTAACTGTCTGAGTAAAGCAATATTGCTATGTTCAGACAACTGGAGTACTATCTCTTGGGGTTTGTGCTAATTTATCTGCTTTTATTTTCTATACTCACTTCTTTCTCTGTAATTAAAATAGGATTGTTAACCCCTTTAAAGTTGCCTTTACTGTATAAAAGCAGATGGCCCTCTGGGTGTGCTAGGGTGCTTGCTGATACAGTCAGTCATCGCACACTGTGGCTGTTACTATGTACAATGTTCTCTTGGTTCTGCTCACTTCACTCGCATAAGTTCATATAAATCTTTCTAGGTTTTTCTGAAGTCCGCTTGTTTATCATTTCTTATAGCATAATCATATTCCATTACATTCATATACCATAACTTGTTTAGCCATTCCCCAGTTGATGGGCATTCCCTTAATTTCCAGTTCTTGGCCACCACAAAAAGAGCTGCTCTAAATATTTTGTACATGTAGGTCCTTTTTCAAATTTTTATGATCTCTTTGAGATACAGCCCTAGAAGTGGTATTGCTGGGTCAAAAGGTATGCACATTTTTATAGCCCTTACAAATGGCTCTCCAGAATGGTTGGATAAGTTCACAACTCTACCAACAATTAATTATTCTTCCAACTTTTCCACATCTTCTCCAATATTTATCATATTCCTGTTGTTTTTCTATAGCTTAGAGCCAAGAAGACCTGAATTGACATCCTATCTCTTATATTACCTGGATGAATGTGAATAAATCAGTATACTCCTCTCAATTTCAATTTCCTCAACTGTAAAATGAGAATACCACCTAGTATTGGAAGCAGGATGCCATCATCATAGACAGAAATCTTTAATCAGGAAAACCTGGAATAATATCTCAAATCTAATATATATTGGCTATGATATGGATCTTATTAAGTAACTTAACTTTTCAATGTTCTAGGACTCTCTAAGACTTTAAGTTGAAGAAAAGGTATCTTCTTGCATTGGCAAAGATAGTTTACTCACCTGGGAGTTCCTTATACCAATGAAACCTCTTGTCCAGTTGTAACAACTGAATAAAAACACCTGAATAAGCATGATCAAGCTCTCCAAAAAATTGCGTTACTAGGATAGGAATATTCCATGTCAAGTCCTATCTTAGGTCCCCAAATCACTAGAATATTTTATCATGGTATCTTTATGGTTCTGGAGCAAAAAAAAAATATGTTTCTTTCTAGGAAATGTATAAAAACCTTTCCTTGAGGAGAGGATTCTGGGAAGATGGGAGAGTAGGTCAGAAAATTTTAAGCTCTCAAGATTTTCTCCCACAAGAGTTAAAATAGCACCTCAGCACAAACAAAGTATGGGTGGAAATAAATAAGAATAGGGCCATAACTAGGGTCTTCCTGCAACAATTTGAAAAGATCAGAAGAAAAATCCCAGGATGAGGTTTGATCCCGGTGAAGAGTAACTGCCTCCAGGCTAGGTTCCAACAACAAGCAAGAAGCTTAAACAACAAGTGGCAAGCCCTGGTGTTTGGTTTGTTTGAGAGGCTGCCTCAGCCTCAGCCACAGGAACCCAGATAATGAGGAGAGTTGGTTGTTTGACGTGAGGAAAATTGAGGAAACTTCTGCTGATAAGGAACGCCAGGTCCAGTTATACTGCAAAGAGTGGCAGGGGTGAGAAGGAATCAGCACACACCAGTGGGTGCAGAAGTAGTGGGGCAGAAAGCCCCTGACTGCAGGCACTTACAGGAGGTTGGAGGTTTGACTTTGATTCTAGGTAAGAGGGAAGAATTGAAGATCTGGGCAAGAGGCACCATTTTCCATACCCCAGGGCTAGAGAGATGATTACAAAAATTAAGCTATTACCACAAAAAAAAAAAAATGGATGTGCAAAGGAGAAAGAATTCAACCATAGAAAGCTCTTATGGGAATAGAGATGACCAGGGCTCATCTTCAGAAGAGGAGATTGAAGTAAAGAAACTCCCAAAGAGTAACATCAAATGGTCATATGCCCAAAAAGAATTCATAGTTCTTAGAATAGACTTTAAAAATCAAATGACAGAGATGGAGGAAAACTGAAAAAAAAAATGATCTAAGAAAAACAAGAAGATTATAAAAGTAAAACCAACCAATTAGAAAAGGAGATCCTGAATCTTAAGAAAGAAAATGACATCTTGAAAATTAGAATTGGAAAAAGTGAACCCCCCAAAATTACAAGAGATCAAGAAATATACAAAATATTAATAATGAAAAAATAGAAGAGAATGTGAAACATCTTATGAGAAAGATAACAGATTTAGATAATATCTTTAGATAACAAGAGAAAATATAAAAATAATTAGACTAACTGAAAGTTATGATCAAAAAAGAATCTTGATACAATAATTAAAGGAAATTTTTCTGAAGCATTAGAACAAGGGGGGGGGAAAGTAGAAGTAGGAAAAATCCATCAATCACCCCTTAAAAGAGATTCTGTGAGGAAAACTCACAGGAATATCATAGTCAAATTGAAAAACCCCCAGCTCAATATGAAAAGCATGAAGATTAAAACAATTTAAATATGGTGGTATCACAATTAGAATTGCATAAGATGTAGCAGCAGAGACATTAAAGGACCGCAGCTCTTGGGACACAATATATCAAAGAGCAAAAGAACTGGGACTCCAGTTGAAAATATCATAACCTGCAAAGTTAAATATTACCCTGAATGGAAAAAAATGAGCATGTGATAAATTCTCAGACCAAGACTTCATTAAAAACAATACTGAACCTAATGGAAGAGTCAACATACAAGAACCAAGAGAAATATAAGGCATGTACGGAAGACTGAATATAAGGGACATATATAATGTAAAATGTATGTCTAAGATTCTTATTAATAATTGGGTAATGTAAGAAAGATTGGGGTAAACTTGAGTATGATATGAATTTAAATAATAAAACCATTTAGGAACAGCTAAAAAAAAGTAATTATTTTATACAAATGAGGTGCAAGTGGTACAATTGATTCAGAGGAATTAGATGGCAGAGAAGGGCTGGTAGTTCTGGTAACCTACTTTCATTGGAAATGGGTTTAAGAGGGAACAATACATATATATTTAGAAGAGCATAAAAGTCTTCTAAATTCATAATAAATAAAATGGTAGAGGCATATGGAAGGTGCGGAGAGGACAAGGAGGGGATCTTTAGAGGGGTGTAGCAGCAAGCACCCTAGCACACCCAGGGTGGCTCCCAACACAGGTTCTTAGATATGCTTTTCTAAAGAAAAGCAACTCAAAATGGGTTAACAATCTTACTTTAATCAAACATATGTCATTTACCTAGTTCAGGGGAAAAAGTTCAGCACCCTGAACTTCAGAGAACACAAACAAGTTACAAATAGAAGTTACAAGCAGCAGACAGGCTTCCAGCTGTCTGACTATTACATTCATACCTAGTCAGTTACCAGAGAGGGAAGCACCAACATCTGGGTTTTCAAAGGTGGGGGGGCCTTGACGGCTGCTCAGAGTATCATCTGGTCAAATCATGCAACTCTTCTCGAAGTGAGCCCCAAAGCAAAACCTCACATCAGAGTATATATATAAATATAGCCTTCTCCTGACTCAGAGAATGCAACAACCCTCTTGTCCCACTGCCCAATCACACAGCACTAAGGTGTGGGCATTCCTGAAAACCAAGCCTCCTACCACAGGCTCCATGTGGCCACATTCAGCCTATTAGGGGGCAGAGTATATTTTCAAATCAAGGAAGGTTTTCAGAGTCACCTAAGCCAATCAAAGGGCCTAGGGGCAAGGAAGATCTTAAATTTCCATTCCCATAAAAAGGAGAGAATGAGGGAATAGGTAAAAGGGAGGTTTATAAGGGTGTTTAGATTTGTGGGAATGGAAAGATAGGGGAAGGATCCTTGGAGGGTTTTAGGTAAGTAATAGGAGGGCAAGGTAGTGGGTAGAAATAAAGTAGAGGAGGCAAGAGGGATAGGAAACAAGAGATATGCACAAAGATAAAAACAAAGATCAGAAGTAGAATATGTTTAGGAAAGTACATGTCTATCTATGCATGTATCTATGTATATGTGTATGTATCTATCTATAGCTATAGAGAAATATATCTACACTTTATTGTTGCCTTTGGCAGTGGAGTAGGGGAAAAAAGAATAAAGTAAAAAAGTGCACAGCAGAGAAGAAAAGGGAACTCACAGGGAAGCAAAAATGGACAACTCTCAACACAACATGTATTATTTATCACAAAGTCTTTCTTGAAATGAAAATTTATTGTTATATATGTTGAATCCTTCCTTTTGTTCTGCTATGTATATGGCATGCTTTTTTTCTTTCTTTGTATTTAAGTTGTAATATTTAAGTTTATGATATGTTTTTGTTTCTTTTCTCTCTTCTGTATTTGTGTTCTGACATTTGAGTCTAAAATAAAATTAAAAACAAAAAAAACCTTCCCTTGAATTCTGGGGAACCCAGTTCACATGAAGCTGGCCAATTTTTGAACATAAGTGATATTTTAATAGAACAGTGTTTTGTTTGTTTTTTTTTTACATTCATGTTCAACATATAACATTGAGTATTCTTCATAATAGACTGTGATAAAAATGATGACTGAACCAGTGATATCACTACTTTGTGGGCCAATTCAGATTGGCACCTTTTCTGCAAAGCATAGTTAACTAGAGTCCTGAGGGGTTAGATTTGTCTAGTATCACAAAGCCAGGACCTGTCAGATGTAGTACTTAAATCATCCAAGGCTGATGCTCTATACTATCTGCCTTTTGTCATGATAGATACAAACTTAACATAGCTCTTGACATGAAAATTTAGGAGACTCCATTTTCTAGAAAGAATGGTGGTGATTATGGGTCAGTTTTTACCACAGAGATGATAATCCATCATTTAGGACATCAGCCATGATATATCTTTTCATGACACTGGCAACAAATTCTTGAAAAGTCAATTGGCTGGTCAGTTTTTCAACATGGTGCTAAGCAAGCAATTTGACTTGTTCAAATTAACCAGTTTTTCAGCTGAACTGAATGAATGGACAGGTCCCATTAAATAAGCATTTGTATGTCCAACAGCGCTGGGCTCCCTGCCAAAGGAAGATATCTGTGATACATAAGTTGTTTGTACTTTCTGGAAACACAACCATGGTGGATTCATTTCTTCCATTTGGACTCAGTGGGATGCTGTGTGACCTTGGGAAAGTAAAGTAACCTACCTGGATCTTGATTTCCTCTCTTTAAAATGAGGAGGTTGAAATGAGACTAGATGGCATCTTTCCACACCATTATGCCTGTACTCCAGCTATCCTCCTCAAACCCTTCCTGGCAGAAATTGAACCTTGACCATGGGATTCTGGGCAATGGTAAGTGAACTTGCACGTATATTTTTTTTACAACCAAGGCTCTAGGTCTCTTTCTGGTCCATTTCAGACCATGACACAATATATGTAGTGCCCTTTGGAATTTTCTAGCTCCCCTTTATGTGTTGTCTTCCCATTAGAATATAATTTCAATAGGGAGGGGGTGGAGCCAAGACGATGAATGAAAGTGGGAGCTTCCTTGAGCTCTCTCCCAAACCACTCCAAATACCTGTCAAAAGAGGGGGGGGGGGGCTCTGAACAAATTCTACAGCAGCAGAACCCACAAAATGATAGAGTGAAAAAATTTCTAGCCCAACAAAATCTGGAAGGTCAACAAGAAAGATCTGTTGCATCAGTCTGAGAGAAGAGCACAGTTGTAATAGTAATGGAATTTAAAGATCCCCTGTATTGGCTTGGTTGAGTGTTAAAACCCAGAGCTTGTGAATCCCATTTGTTGGATAGACTTGTTGATGTGAAAATAGATGGCTGAACTGGGAGGAGCTGGTGACATGGATTTAGAGATGGACAAGCAGATGTAGAGAGGCACAAGAATTTTTTTGGAAGCAGCATTGTGGAGGCAGAGAGAGGGAGAGGATTGCCGAGGGCCAGTTCAAGCTGCCCAGTACTTCTGAGAGCTGCCAACCAGAGCTGCCAAAGACTTAGGAGATATCACTGTGATGCTGGTACTTTGTCTGTTTTGATATGTTTCGCCAGATTCATCCATTGGTGAAGGACAGTGCTGTTGTTGCAGAGGTCCTGGAACCTTGCTGTTTGTTCAGAGGTCCTGAGACTATTCTGCAGACAGAGAGTGAATTGTGTCCACTGACAGTGCTGTTGTTGCAGAAGTTCTGGAACATTGCTCTTGATTCAGAAGCCATTAAGAAGGATTTTCTTGTTGTATGTTTACAGAAATCCTGAAAGAGGGTCTTGCTGATATTTTCAGGGCTCCTAGGACTGTTCTGCAGACAGAGAATTAATTAAGGAGGACACGGGCAATTTATTTTGTGGCCTTGCTAAGCTTTGTCTCCCTAGGAACAGAGATTGCTGAGAACTTGCTTCTGGTCAAGATGAAGAGAAGACATCTCTTTTGGTATTAAATGCTGTGATGATATCTTAAGCTTGTTGTAACTCTGGGGTAGATGGCCTATTCAGTTGAGATCCAGGGGAGGGAAACTTTTGACATTTTTGTGCTCTGTGACTGACCAAATGAATGTACTTTGTTTATGATTGGAAACTAATCTCCATTTGAGAAAAGGGTCTTTGGGATTGACTAAAAGAATGTGCCTCCAAGGGGTGGAGTAGTACTTAGAAATTATTGAATTACACTTGGTGAATGCTGTATTTTGAATTATGCTACATTTTGATTTTATCTGTTCTTGATTTGTCACTGAATAAAATGGAGAGCAGCTATGCTGGTATTTTGAGCCTTTGTTTGGCATAACAATAGTCAAGTGTGATCCACACAGACAAGGCACAAGCAACACCCAGAGTAGACCTCAGTGGAATGAATCACTGGCAGCTATAATGGTTTCCAGACTTCTCAAACCACAAATGCCAAAGCCAACTTAGAAGGTCAGTAGGAAAAGTCTGTAGAACATGAGTGAGAGAGTAACATGGTCAGGTCCCAGACCAGCCCCACCCCCAGGAAGGTGGTGGTGGTGATGGCAGGGGCTCCTTCCAGAGAAAATATGGGGGGAGGATATCAAGGAGCTGATCTGATGATGGAGATTGCAGGGATATCTTTGCTAGCACTGAGGTAAGATTCTCTTGCTTTTCCTTTACTTGGACCTGGGTCACAGACCTGGGTGGCAGTCTTAGGGTGAGGAAGAATGCTCAAGTGGCACAGCTTGTGGTGGTGGTAGTGGAGAGGTAACCCTCCTCACAGTTCCAAGTAGAAAAGAGTGCTTATGGTCACTCACAGACCAGAGAACAGACCAGTAGAGGAGTAAACACCTCTCTTTTCAGCATAAAACTTTGGAAGAATTAAAAATTTACAGTTCCCTAGAAATATCTCTAAAAATAGCTGGGCAAAATCCATGAAGTTTAGGATAGTGCACTATCCACTCTGGAAGCAGAGTCTTACCTTAACCAAGAGTTAAAAAATCAAGTAATTGGCTGGGAAAAATATCAGACTATAGAATCTTACTTTGGTGACAAGGGAGATCAAAACATACAACCAGAAGAAGGCAAAAAAGTCGAAGTTTCTACATCCAAATCCTACAAGAAAAATATGAATTTGTCTCAGGCCATGGAAGAGCTCAAAAAGGATTTTGAAAATCAAGTAAGAGAAATGGAGGGAAGGAGTGAAGATGGCAGCATAGAAGCAGGAAGACTCCCTGTGCTCCCCCCATAACCACCTCAAATACCTATTAAAAATTACTCTAAACAATCTTTAGGGTTACAGAACCTACAAAGTGACAGACAGGAACAAACCTCCCACTGAGGACAGCCAAGCAGAATGTCAGGAAGGGGTGATCACAGCATGCTGGGAGCAGAGCCCAGCCCCATGCAAGTCCATGATTTTAGCCCCAGGGAGTACCAGTCAACCACAGCCAGAGGGACTCCAGGAGAGTAGATCACCAGCAGCTGTGATGGCTTCCAGAATTATCAACCAATAAATGCCAAAGAAAAAGTGAGAGGTCAGAGGACTTTGGGAACAGGGGTCTGGGAGTGCTGTCCAGCCTCTGGAATTGGAGGGAGAAGTGACTGAGGCACAGTAGTCAATGCCCCCATGGCTGCTTCAGAGCTCCTGGCCTATAGATCATAGGGGGACCAAGTGACCTTTCTGAGACATAATCGCTCTTGCTTTAACCTGCTTGGATCTGGATTGCTGTCTAGGGTGGAGGTCCTGGGGTATGTGACCAGGTGCCAGAGGCTGTGGAGGCTTCATAGAGGGCACCCAACTAACAGCTTCAGCAGTTGCAAAAACCCCAGCAATTTGGGACAAAGCTCGCTTCTCTGAAAGCAGAGTTCTACTCCGGTAAAAAAAAAAAAAAAGCCCAAAATGTCAAGTAATTGAGGGACAACATAAGGAATCAAAAAAAGCACAGCAATCCAACTTAGGATTCCTTTTGGGGGGGGTGCAAAAAGGATCAAAGCATGGAACAGCAGGAATGCAATGAAGATGAACTCCTGCACCAAAAGCTTCCAAGAAAAATATGAACTAGTTACAGGCCATAGAGGAGCTTAAGAAAGATTTTGAAAACCAAGTAAGAGAAGTGGAGGAAAAAGTGGGAAGAGAAATATGAATGATGCAAGAAAATCATGACAAGAAAGTCAACAACCTGACTGAAGAAAATAACACCTTAAAAAATAAACTAACTCAAATGGCAAAAGAGGCTCAAAAAGCCAATGAGGAGAGGAATGCCTTAAAAAGCCAAATTTGCCAGATGGAAAAACAATTTCAAAAGCTCATTGAAGAGAATCATACCTTCAGAATTATATTGGAGCAAATGGAAGCTAGTGACTTTATGAGAAATCAACATACTATTAAACAGATCCAAACAAATGAAAAAAAATAGAAGGCAATATGAAATACATCATTGAAAAATCCACTGACCTGGAAAATAGATCCAAGAGAGATCATTTAAAAATTATCGAACTACCTGAAAGTCATGATCATAAAAAAAAACCTAGAAATCATCCTTCAAGAAATTCTCAAAAAAAATTGTCCTGATGTTTTAGGACCAGAGGGCAAAATAGAGGTTGAAAGAATCCACCAATCACCTCTTCAAAAAGATCCCCAAAAGAAAACTCCTAGGTATATTATAGCGAGATTCTTGAGTTACCAGATCAAGGAGAAAATATTACAAGCACCCAAGAAGAAACAATTTAAATATTGTGGAAACACGATCAGGATAACACAGAATCTGGCAGATTCTACACTGAGAGATTAAAGGGCTTGGAATATGATATTCTGGAGGTCAAAGGAGCTGGGATTAAAACCAAGAATCACCTACCCAGCAAAAATGAGTATCATGCTTCAGGGGAAAACATGGACATTCAATGAAATTTCAAGCCTTCTTGATGAAAAAAACAGAGTTGAATAGAAAATGTGACATTCATATACAGGAAGCAAGAGAAGCATGAGAAAGAAACAGGGAAAAGAAATCAAAAAGAACTTATCAAAGTTGAACTATTTACATGCCTACATGGAAAAATAATAGTTGTAACTTCAGAAACTTTTCTCAGTATGAGAATAGTTGAAGGGAATATAAATATGTATATGTGTGTATACATATGTCTATATAAGAGGGTATATGGGTGTATGAATACATATGTGAGTAGAGTGTGTGTATATATGTGTACAGGTATACATAGACAGAGGGCACAGAACCAATTAAATAAGAAGGGATGATACTGAAATGGTGAAATTAAGAGGTGAGAGAGGAATATAATGAGAGGAGATGGAGAGAGACAGAATGGGGTAAATTATCCCTTATAGAATAGGCAAAGAAAAACTGTTACAATGAAGGGGAAGGATAGGAAGGCAAAATGGAATGGCTCAACTTTATTCCCAGTGAATTTGGTTTAGGGAGGGAATGACATATACGCAAAATGGTATATCTTGCCCTAAAGGAGAGTACGAAGGAAAGGGATGAGACAGGAGATGATGGAGGGAAGAGCAGGTTGGGGGACACAGGGGAGGAAAGTTGGAAGCACACACTTTTGAAAAGGGACAGGGTCAAAGTAGAGAATAGTACAAGTGGGGGGGGTATAGGATAGAGGGAATTATAGTCAATCTTTTACAATATATTCATCATGGAAATGTTTTGTGCAGCTTCACATGTACAACCTATATTGAATTGCTTATCTTCCCAGTAAGGATGGGTGATGAAGGAGGAAGGGAAAGAATCTGAAATCCAAAGTTTTAAAATCAAATTTTTAAAAAATATGTGTGTGTATAATTTTTATTTACATCCAACTGGGAAATAAGATATACAGGCACTGGGGTATAGATATCCACCTTGCCCTACTGGAAAGTCTGAGGGAGGATATAGGTGAGAGCAGATTGGGAAATGGGGTATACGGTGGGATTGCTGTTTTGGGGTAGTGCATAGGGGAAAGACAGGGAGAAAATTTGTTACTCAAAATCTTGTGGAAATGAATGATGTAAACTAAAAATAAACATGAAATTTAATTTAAAAAATAGTAAGAGAAATGGGGGAAAAAGTGGGTAGAGAAATGAGAATGACACAAGAAAATCATGAAAAACAAGTCAACAGTTTGCTAAAGGAGACCTAATAAAATGCTTTAAAAAGTAACACCTTAAAAATAGACTAATCCAAATGGCAAGAGAGGTCCAAATAGTCAATATGGAGAAGAATGCCTTAAAAAAAGAAATGGCCAAATGGAAAAGGAAGTTCAAAGCTCACTGAAGAAAGCAATTATTTAAAATTTTGAATAGCGCAAATGGAAGCTAATGACTGTAAAAGAATCAAGAAATTATAAAACAAAACCAAAAGAATGAAAAAAAAATAGAAGACCATGTGAACTATCTCATTCGAAAAACTACTGCCTTGGAAAATACATCCAGCAGAGATAATTTAAAAATTATTGGACTGCCTGAAAGCCATTATTAAAAAAAAAAATCTAGTCATCTTCTTTCAAGAAATTATCAAGGAAAACTGCCCCAATATTCTAGAATCAGGGGGTAAAACAGAAATTGAAAGAATCCCCCAATTATCTTCTGAAAGAGACCCCAAAACAAAAACTCCTAGGAATGTTGTAGACAAATTCTAGAGTTCCCAGGGGAAGGAGAAAATATTGCAAGCATCCGGAAAGAAACAATTCTAATATGTGAAAACACAATCAGAATAATACAATATTTATCAGCTTCTACATTAAGGGATCTGAGGGTCTGGAACATGATATTCTGGAAGTGAAAGGAACTAGGATTAATACTAAAAAAAAAAAAAACATTAAAACCCAGGAAAACTGAGCTTAATACATCATGGGGAAAATGAATATTCAATGAAATAGATGACTTTAAAGCATTCTTGATGAAAAGATCAGAACTGAATAGAAAATTTAACTTTCAAATACGAAAATCAAGAGAAGCATGAAAAGGTAAACAGGAAACAGAAATCATAAGAGACTTAGTAAAGTTGAACTGTTTACATTACTACATGGAAAGATGATATGAGTACTTTCTCAGTATTAAGGCAGTTGGAGGGAATATGTGTGGATTACTATACATATAAACATATATATATATATATACATATACATATACACACACATGCATAGAGAGACAGAGGGCACAGGGTGAGTTGGATATGCAGGAATGATATCTAAAAAATAAAATTAAGGGGTGAGAGAGGATTGTACTGGGAGGACAAAGGAGAGGCAGAATGGGGTAAATTGTCTCAAATAAAGAGCCAAGAAAAAGCTTTAACTGTGAGTGAACCTTGCTTCCATCAGATTTGACTGAAAGAGGAAATAACATATACAATCAATTGGGTATGCAAATCTATCTTACCCTACATGAAAGTGGGGGGGGGGAAGGGGATAAGAGAGTTGGGGATGTTAGAAGAGAGGGAAAATGGGGCAAGAGATAATCATATCAAACACTTTTGAAGTGGAGCAGGGTCAAAGGAGAGAATAAAATAAATGGGTGGCAGGATAGGATGGGGGAAAATATAGTTAGTCTTTCATAACATGATTATAATGGAAGTGCTCTGTATGACCACCTGTGTATAACCTGCATCAAATTGCTTGCCTTCTCAATAAGGGTGGGTGAGGAGGGAGGAAAGTAGAGAATGTAGAACTCAAAGTTTTAAAAACAAATGTTAAATAGTTTTTACATGCAACTTGGAAGTAATATATACAGGAAATGGGGTATAGAAATCTATCTTGCCCTACAGAAAAATAGAAAGTAAGGGGATAAGAGAAGGGGGTGGGGTGTGAGAGAAAGGAAGGCAATTGGAGGAAGGGGCAATCAGGACACATGCTGTTTGGGGGGTGGGGGAGAGGAGAGATGAGGAGAAAATTTTGAACGCAAAATCTTATGGAACTGAATGTTGAAAATTAAAAATAAATTATTTTTTTAAAAAGAATGTAATATCCTGGAGAGCAGAGATTGATTTACTTATTTGTTTCTCTGTCCTCAATACTTAGAACTGTACCCAGGTTTTCTTTCTTTCTTCCTTTGTTCCTTCCTTCCTTTGTCCTCCTTCTTTCCTCCATCCCTTCCTTCTTCCCTTCTTTCCTTTCTTCCTGCCTTCCTACCTGCCTCTCTTACTCCATCCCTCCCCTCCTTTCTCTTTTCTTCCCTCCCTCCCTCCCTCCCCCC
>NW_027187347.1:16292922-16307352 GCF_028583685.1 Petaurus breviceps papuanus
CCTTCCTTCCTTCCTTCCTTCCTTCCTTCCTTCCTTCCTTCTTTTCTGTTCTTGCTTTCCTCCTTTGTTTACTCATCCATTCCTTTTGAGGTCTCTTCTAGCTCTAAATTATGAGTCTATGGTCTTGCTCTGTTACCAGATTTCCTTGAATATGGATGCTCCTATGGCCAACATTACTCTTCTCTCTGGTTGCTTTCAGTTAAGAAAAAAATCACCTTGAACAATGTAAAGTCAAGGCTGAAGGATTAGAGGTGCCTATGACCTCTGGTAGTTTAGCTTTAGCTGACTTGCACCAGAACCTTAGTCACATCTCTCAGAGTTGCATAGTTTAACAACAACAACAACAATGATAATTACCATGAACATTTATTTAGCATGCTAAGACTCGCAGTACAATTTGTGTGTGTGTGTGAAACACTGATGAATGTGTTCTTATACAATTCTTCCCCCCTTTAAGAATAACTCACATTTATAGAAAACTTTACAATTCTCTAAGAAAATTTCTCAGAAACTTATCTTTAGCTTCCAATTTTTCAGAGGTGCCTGGGACATTGCAAAATTAAATGACTTGCCAATGGTCATAGAGCTAATATGTATTAGAAAGAGGTCATGAACCTAGGCCTTTCTGATTTCAAGAAATATCCTCGATGTATTTTGCTATGGAATAATGGGTCATTTTGAAGGTCTTACTTAGGAAAGAAGGTACATTCACCAAAAATTCCCATCTCCAGTCGGCAGGAGTCTTATTGCTACAAATTCTCATTTTTTTTATGCCCTTCTCCCCTATTTCAATAGGTGGCACCTAAGTGTTGTAGTGGATAGAATACTGGACTTGGATTTTTTTCTAATCTATTTTTTCTTTGCCATAGTTCTAGCACCCTACTCATTTCTCCATAGGCAAGTCACCAGCATGCTCTGTGATTATAAATAATTCTATTCCAGCTTGGCCTTGGACCTCACTTCTGGTTACCCTTAGGTCCTATTACTCTTTTATTCCTTCCACATCTGTTCCTTTTATAAATGCCAGGCATTATTTATTTGTTTCCCTCTTGCCTCATCTGTTTCTGATCCCAGCACGTGTTTCTAATGAGATGATAACCCCAATGACTTTAAATTTGACCAGCCTATTTCAGGGTCTCCTTTATTTGGGGACTAACTCTCCCCCTGTCCCTCACAACACCCACCTCCATAACATTACAGTTTCCCACCTAGCTCAGGCTCCCAGAATTACTAGCCCACCTGGATGGCATTTAGCTGAAATCTGTTAGGCATGTCAGCACAGGAAACCCTCATTCCATCACCACACATCCTGCTCTACTATTGTCTTTTCTCTTGTAACATTTACCTACTTAAAGCCTCACGTTTACATTTTATCACATCTGTTCTAACAGTTTGAGGTTTCCCATCAATTCACAGTGACTTTTAGGAAGCTTTTTTTCTCTTTTTTCCCCTCCTCTTCTCTGCAATCTCATTTCTGGACTGACCTACTCTAATAAATTGGAATTACTGATAAATTTAATTCATGAAAAAGTGCTAATAGCCAGTAAGGCTTGCCTATTCCCACAAGATTTTTCTTTTTTCCCCTTTTTTTTAAAATAGAAAACTATACCTTAACTCAAAGATAATGGTATTTCAATCAGTGAAACACATATCCAAGACCCCTTCTAGTTCTAAAATTCCATGATTTTTATAAGGATGAAATTACAGCCATCAGCAGCACACTTGTGGGAAAGATTTCTTTGGCCAGAGCTTTCCCAGAAATACTAAAATTGTGCTGCACAGAAAGACTACTCCCTATGAGTAAGGTCCTCCCTGCTTCTCATAATCCTCTCCTTGGCTGACTTCCCTCACTCTCTACATATTACTGTGCAAATAAGCATATGCAGATTGTTTTGTAGAGTCAATATTTCTGATTGGATAGCAATCTTGGGAACAAATTTTAACCCAATTTGAGGAAGCTGGAAGCCCTGCCCCACTCCACTATATACACATCTATTTTTTTCTGTCTTTTTCTTTGTCTTTTTTTATATAATGTCATTGACTCCATGAGAAGCAGATATAATTCCATCAAAGGGTTTATGTACAATCTACTTGATTGCTTGACTGTTTCCTTAACCTTACTTAAGCTTGTTAAGAAGCCTGGTCCCTCAGGCAAAAACGAGAGGATGTGCCATGAGGTGTACTCTCTTTTTCTTTCCTTCCTGTCTCTGAGAAGAGGTGGGCCCTTCTCTTCACCAAGGTTTCCTCCTCCATCAATGCCTTTGATCCCATAACCTCTCACCTTCTGTAGGCCTTTGTGACATCAAATCCTCTCAGTCCTCTCCTAAATCTTCAATTTCTCCCTCTAGGGAATAGAGCAAAAGAACATTAAAACAGGGTGAGTCCTCACAGGTTGTTACAGGACTTCAAATTTATATACAATTTTATCAGTATTATTTAATAACCCTGTGAGGTAGGTAGTATGAGTATTAGTCTCCATTTTAGGTCCCATTTTGCAAATAATGAAATTGAGGCTCAGCAAGTATAAGTAATTTATTTCAAGTCATGCAACTGATAAATGACAAAGAGAAAAATGGAAACCAGGTGTCCCGACTTCCAGCCCAACATGTTTTTCATGAATACATTGCTACAGTAGCTATGGTTTACCTCTATTTTAGCATGTATAGAAGGGACAGATGTGGAAGAAATTAAACAGTAACAGTATCTAGAATAACTAAAAGTGAAGTCCAAGTACATACTGGATTAGAATTACCTATGATGAATACATCTGGGTTGCATAGTAGATAAAGGATTGTATTTACATTGAAAAAGAATCTAAGTTCAAATCCTTCCTTAGACATTTGCCTATTACTCTAGATGAGTAACATTTCTCAATCAGACACGGTTTCCTCATCTATAAAATGGAGATAATGATAGGGTGGAAATAAGCATATATTGAGAACCTGTTATGTACCAGGCACTATGTCAAACACTTTGCAAATAATATCTCATTTAAAATGCTCAACAACCCCTATTTTACAGTCAAAAAAAGTGAGGTAGACAATGGTTAAGCAATTTGTCCAGGATCACACACCTAGTAAATGTTTGAGGCCAGATTTGAATTCAAGTCTTCCTGACTCCAGGTCCAATACTCTATCTACTTCACCACCTAACTACCTTTACTAGCACCTACTTCACAGGGTTGCTGGGAGGATTCAATGAGATAATATATGTAAAGTACTTTAAAAATACCCTAGCGCTCTATATAAATATTAGCTATAATCATTGTTATCTTAGAGTTGGAGGAACTTCAAAGGTCATTTTGTTCAACATATACGCAAATACAAAAAAATGTATACCATATAAATAAGTGATCATTCAACCTTCTATACCATCTCCTGAAGTAGCCCATTCCACTCTTAGACATCTAGGAAGACCTTGACTCTAGTTCTGATTGATGTATATACTGCTTTTATGACCCCGGGCAGGTCACACCAACCCTCAAGCATCTTTCTAAGACTATACTAACACAGTTGGTATAGGGAGAGCTTCCTCACCATAAGATCTTCTCCTGATGAAATCATACATAGGTCTGGTCCAATCTTGACCAATCAAAAGGACTTTAAGACTTGATTGCATTTTTCATATTATTAATAACCTTGCATGGAATGAAGTGTAAGTATTATTATCCTCGTGTTGCATGTGATGAAACTGAGTCTCAGGTAAGGCAAATGGCTGGGTTACATAATTTTTTTTATGTTCAAGTCATGTTTTAGTCATGTCCTACTTTTCTTGACTCTATTTGGGGTTATCTTGGCAGAAATGCTGGATTGGTTTGCTATTTCCTTCTCCAGCTCATTTTACACAATGAGAAAACTGAGGGAAATAAGATTAAGTGATTTACCCAGGGTCACACAGCCAGTAAGTGTCCAAAGCCAGATTTAGACTTGGGAACAGGAGTATTCCTTTTTTTAGCACTTATATTATTTTATTTCTTTCCAATTACACACCAAGATAGTTTTCAGCATTCATTTTTGGAAGATTTTGAGTACCAAAGTTTTTTCCCTCTCTTCTTTCCTTCCCCCTCCCAAGACAGCAAGCAATCTGATGTAGGCTATACATGTACAATCGTATTAAACATATTTCCACATTAGTCCTATTGTGAAAGAAGAATCAGAAGAAAAGAGGGAAAGCATGAGAATGAAAAAACAAAAAAAAGTTTAAATAGTATGCTTCAATCTGCATTTAGACTCCATAGTTCTTTCTCTGGATGTGGATAGTAGTTTCTATCATGAGTCATTTTGAATTGTCTTGTATCATTATATTGCTGAGAAGAGTTAAATCTATCATAGCTGATCATTGCAAAAATATTTCTGTACTGTGGATACTGTTCTCCTGGTTCTGCACACTTCACTCAGCATCAGTTCATGTAAATCTTTCTAGATTTTTCTGAAATCTACCTGCTCATTATTTCTTATACCACCATAATATTCCAATGCATTCATATACTACAACTTGTTCAATCATTCCCCAAATGATGGGCATCTCCACAATTTACAATTCTTTGCCACCACAAAAAGAGCTGCTATAAATAGTTGTGTTTATACATGTCCTTTTCCTTTCTATGATTTTTTTGAGATATAGACCTAGTAGTGACATTGCTGGATCAAAAGGGAATGTACAGTTTTATAGCATTTGGGCATAGTTCCAACTCTCCAGAATGGTCGAATCAGTTCACAACTCCACCAACAATGCATTAGTGTTCCAGTTTTGCCAAATCTTCTGCAACATATATCATTTTCTTTCTTATTATAATAGTCAGTCTACCTGTGAACAATTGGTATTTTTCCAATTGTTTAGCTCAGACTTTATTTGCATGAAAAGTGTTCTGTAATTGTGTTCATATAGTTTCCCAGGTTTGTCTTGGCAGATAGACTCCTAAATATTTTACATTGTCTAAAGTTATCTTAAATGGATTTTTTTTTGCCTCTTGCTGTTGGTCTTCGTTGGTAGTATATAGAAATGATGATGATTAATGTGTGCTTATTGTATATCCTGAAGCTTTATTACAATTTTTAATTGTTTCAGATAGTTTTTCTAGTTGATTCTCTGGGATTCCCTAAGTATACTATCATATCATCTGCAAAGAGTGATAGTTTTGCTTCCTCATTGCCTATTCTAATTCCTTCGATTTCTTTTTCTTCTCTTATTGACTAAGCTAACATATCTGGTATGATAGTGAATAATAGAAGTGATGATGTGCATCCTTGTTTCACCCTCATCTTATTGGGATTGTGGCTACCTTATCCCCATTACATATAATGATTGCTGATGGTTTTAGATAGATTTTAGATAGATACTTATTATTTTAAAGAAAACTTCATTTATTCCTATGTTCTCTAGTGTTTTTAATGGGAATGGGTGCTCTATCTTGTCCAAAGTTTTATCTCAATAATGAGGTAATAATTATTACTGTTAGTTTTGTTATTGATATGGTTGCTTATCCTAATAGTTTTCCTAATATTGAATGAGCCCCTTATTACTGGTATAAATCCCACTTGGTCATAGTGTATTATCCTCATGATAAATTGCTATAATATCTTTTCTAATATTTCACTTAAAAATTTTGCATCAATATTCATTAAGTAAATTGGCCTATAATTTTCTTTCTCTGTTTTGACTCTTCCTGGTTTAGGTATCAGCCATATTTGTGTAATAAAAGAAATTTAGTAGGACTGCTTCATCTATTTTTACAAGTAATTTATATAATATTAGAATTAAGTATTCTTTAAAGGTTTGTTTGAATTCACTTGTAAATCCATCTGGCCCTGATTTCTTCTTAGGGAGTTCATTAATGACTTGTTCAATTTCTTTTTCTGAAATAAAGTTAAGTATTTTATTTCCTCTTCTTTTAATCTAAGCAATTTATATTTTTTGTAAATATTCAGCAATTTCACTTAATCAGATTTATTGGCATACAGTTGGGCAAAATGGTTCCTAATTATTATTTTCATTTCCTCTTCACTGGTGATGAACTCAGGCTTTTCATTTTTGATACTGGTAATTTGGTTTTCTTATTTTTAAATCAAATTAATCAGATTTTTTCTATTTTTATTTTTTTCATAAAACCATTTCTTAGTTTTATTTATTAGTTCTTTTTTCTTTCCCCTTTCCTTTCCTATTTCTCTATCAGTAAGATAAATTTCTATAACCAATGGAGTGTGTATGTTGTTCCATCTTTAAGCCAAATCCAATTAAAGTAACATTCAAATAATGCTCACCCCCTTCTTTCTTTGTCTCTACTATAATAGGTCTTTTTGGCTTCTTCGTGTGATGTAATTTACTCTATTCTGCCTCCCTCTTTCCTCTCCTCTCCATATAACCCTTTTTACACCCCTTAGCATTTGTTATATCGTCATATCAAATTCAACTTATACCCACACCCTCTGTCTATGTATACTCCTTCTAACTGCCCTAATAGATATACAGTTCTCAAGAGTTACAAGTATCATGTTCTCATGTAGGGCTATTAACAGTTTAATCTTATTAAATAACACATTTTTTCCTGTTTATCTTTTTATGCTTCTCTTGAGTCTTATATTTGAAGACAGAATTTTCTGTTCAGTTCCAGTGTTTTTAATCAGGAAAGCTTGAAATTCCCCTATTCCATTGAACATCCATCTTTTCCCCTGAAAGATTATGCTGTTTTTCTAGGCAGTTGATTTTTGTTTATAATCCCAGCTTCTTTGCCTTCTGTAATATCACATCCCAAACACTCTGATCCTTTAATGTAGAAGCTGCTATGTCCTGTATAATCCTGACTGTGGATCCTTGATATTTGAATTCTTTCTTTCTGGCTGTTTGTAGTATTTTCTCCTTGACCTGCTAATTCTGGAATTTTACCATAATATTCCTTGGAGTTTTTATTTTGGGATCTCTTTTGGGAGGTGATAGGTGGATCCTTTCCATAACTATTTTACCATCTGGCTCTAAGATATCAGGGCAGTTTTCCTTGATAATGTCTTAAAACATGTTATCTAGGCTCTTTTTAAATAATGGTCTGTAATGGCAAGTACAGAAGTAGTTCACACCTTGTTTCAACTATTGAATTAACATGTTGTTTCAATTCAAATTTCTTTTAAGCCTTGTATCAAGTCTGTTAAGAAACAGAATGTGTGAACCCCACAACTTGTGAACCCTAGAACTTATGAACTCCTGGGCATGAGCTATTGACCACATATAAGGAGAGGCCCAGGCTGGAGACAGCAGCATTGAGAAAAGAACTCTTGTGGTGGCAGAGTCAAGAAGGAGAAAAATTGTGGTAGCCCAGCACTCTATGTTTGTCTGTTCTGTCTGTGTTGAAACTTATTTGTTGAAATTCCTTTGTACAGAATCCCTGGGACTTAACTGGAAGCCCTGAAAGAGGACTTTCTGGTTGTCTTTTTATAGAAGTCCTAGAGGAGGGTTTTATAGGTCCTGGGACTTTACTGATGATTTGTATTGACCTCTTTGATCTTGTTTGTGGGTCTTTGTTGATTTCTATGTTGATAATTTGTGTTGAGTTCTCAGACCTTGTTGGTGGGTCTGAGTTGATTTCACAGGCAGATAGTGAATTGATGATGGTGCCAGCAATGTGTATGAATTTATTGTGGCTCTGTTAAGCTTTGTCTTCCCAGAAACAGAAACTGTGAAGGGCTTGAGGTGGACTGGACACTGTGAGCTACAATATGGAATGGGAACTGGACTAGGAACTGGGAGTTGCCTTCCTTTGAACCCAGGTGGCAGTTGGAGCTGAGACTATGGAAGAGGAATCATGGAATCCGAGAGCCAGCCTCAAGTCAAGATGAAAGAAGACTTTACTTGGATACTATGTACTGACAGAGAAGATTATGATTTACTGTGGATAACTTTGACCTTTGTACTTTGTGTCCCTTAAGGAGGCAAGCCTCCTTAACAATGATTGAATTAAGGATTTACTAAATGATTAAGTTACTAAATGAATGTACTCTGTCTAAAACTATATGACCACTTTGATGAAAACCAAGTGGCCACTATAGTGATAAGTTATTACGTCATTGTGAATAATGTGCCTTGATTTCTGAGAAGAATTTACTTTAATTGTTACTGAATAAATAGATAGTTCACTGTACTGTGTAATCAGAACCTTGAAGCTGTTCACAGAAGCAGTCCTCTGGAAAGCTGCTCATGCTTGGTTTTAAATGGTCTTCAGGTAGTCCAATAATTCTTAAATTATCTCTCCTAGATATATTTTCCAGGTCAATTGTTTTCCCAATGAGATATTTTCATTTTGTTCTATTTTTACATTCTTTTGATTTTGTTTGACTGATTCTTGATTTCTCCCATAAAGTCATTAGTTTCCACTTGTCCAATTCTAATGTTAAGGAATTATTTTCTTCAGTTACCTTGTACTTCCTTTTCCATTTAACTGATTCTACTTTTAAAGTTGTTTTCTTCAGTGATTTTTTTCCCCATTTGGCCAATTCTATTTTTTAAGGAGTTGTTTTCTTCAATCAATTTTTGTACTTCCTTTTCCAAGTTGTTAACTCTATTCATAATTTTCTGATATAACTCTCATTTTTTCCCTCAATTTTTCTTCTACTTCTCTTACTTTATTTTTAAAATGTTTTTTGAGCTCTTCCAAGAGGACTTTTTGGGCTTGAGACCAATTCATATATCTCTTTGAGGCTTCACATGTGGCCTTGGGCATTGTTGTCCTCTACTAATTGTGTGTTATGATCTTCCCTGTCACTAAAGTACCTTTCTGTAGTCAAGGGTTTTTATGGTTTTTTGCTCCTTTTTAAAATTTGAGATCTTCTCCTGGGCCACAGGGGGCATTATCCCAAACTTCTTGTGCTGGGATCCAGGAGCCTGATCACTGGCTTTCTAGGCCAGGATCTCAGGTGCTTACAGCTTGCTCACTGAGCTGGGGTGGCCCAACCCAGTTGAACCTATTGTGACATGGATTACAAGGATGGCAATTTGCCTTCTGCACTGGAGCTGAAAGCCTCACAGCTGCCCTACTTTGCCACTAGCCTTCTGTGCCAGGACCAAGGGTTGCTGATTTGTGCTGTGGCTAAAAGACTCCTACTGGTTTTCCATGACACACTGTGTTCTAGGCTCTGCTCCCCTTTTACCCAAGTGAGACAGACCTTTACTGAAGTCCTTTTGTTACCTTATTCTGGAAAGTAGTTTCTCCAATCTTTTTGTGGTTTCTATCACTCAAGAATCTATTTAGAAGTTTGATTCAATGTTGTTTCTGAGGGAACCTGGGGAGAGTTAATGCAGCTTCCTGGTTTCTCTCTGCTATCTTGGCTCTGCTTTCCAGGAGTCTTCCTGACTTTAGGTCTGGTACTCTCTCCATTGCACCACCTAGCAGCCCTACTTAATTTTTAGAATAGTTTTATTTTTCCTTACATTGAGCTGTAGTGTGCCTCTCTTCAGCTTCTAGGAATTGATGCTAATTCTGTCCTCTAGGACCACACAGAAGAAGTCTAATCTCCCTTCTGCATGACAGCCTTTCAGATACTTGAAGATAGCTATGATAGTTCCTATAAAGTGGCCTGTTTTCTAAGCTAAAATATCCCTAGTTCCTTCATACTATCTTCTGATCCATAATTTCCCATCTCCTTTCTCTGCCTAAGCATTAGTGTATCAAAGTCCTTCTTAAATTATGACATTCAGAGCCAAGTAAAATATTCTAGATTTCACAGAAAAAGAAAATAAGCTCAGCACCAGTACCATTCCTCTCATGCTGAATATTATATTTTATTTATTTGCCCACCATCTCCAACCTGACACACAAATAAAGACTCTGTACATGTTTTCTTGTCTCCCATGATCTTGTGCTTTATCTTGGCTCAAGTCTCCTAGAATTGTTCCTCATCACACTAATTTTGGATACCTTCCCTTCCCACTAACTTCTGTTTATTTTGAATTCCTTTGTGTGTGATCTTCCCTTACTAAAATTTAATCTCCTTGAGGGCAAGGACTATCTTGCTTACATGAATTTTTATCGCTAGTGCTTAGCATAGTGCTTGGAACAAAGTAAATACTTAATAAAAGCTCTCTCTCTCTGTATCTCTGTCTCTGTCTCTGTCTCTGTCTCTGTCTCTGTCTCTCTCTGTCTCTCTCTCTCTCTCTCTCTCTCTCTCTCTCTCTCTGTCTCTCTGTCTCTCTCTCTCTCTCTCTCTCTCTCTCTGTCTCTCTCTCTCTCTCTCTCTCTCTCTCTCTCTCTCTCTCTCCTCCTCTTCCTCCTCCTCCTCCTCCACATCCTTATCTATAATTTATCCATCTATTAAACTATTGCATCTATCATCTATCAATAATCTGTGTATCATCTATCCACTCTCTATGAATCTATAATATACCAATATTTATCTACTTATCATCCATTTATCTATCTATCTATCTATCTATCTATCTATCTATCTATCTATCTAATATTCTAAGATAGCATCACTCCTTTGGCAGCCATGGCACACATTATAATGAACCAAACCAAGGCACCAAATTTCCACTTACCTTGATATATTAGCCCCAATGCTACATGTCTGAAAATTTCTTTAAATACAGGACTTTACATTATTACAATTATATTTCATCTAATTATATTTAGGTTATCCTTATAGTCAGTTATAAGTAATATTTTTGGATCCTAAGTTTGTCATCTAATATGTTCCCTATCTTTCCTGCCCCTGTGTCATCTGCAAATTTGATAAGCATGCAATCTACTATTATATTCACGTCTTTGATAAAATATTTAACATAATAGGGGCAATAACAGATACTTGGGGCACTTTCTCCATGATGATATCAATCCATTAATCTTTACTTTCAGCTGCTCAACCAATCCTGAATTTGTTCAATAGTGCTATTATCTAGCCCACAGTTCTCCAACATGTCAGCAAGGATATTGTGAGACTCTGTCCTATTTTTTTTATTATGTCTATTGCATTTCACTGAGACTAATAACCCCATCCAAAAAAAAAGGAATGAACCAACCCTGATGTGCCATACTCAAAGATGAACCTATGTTTTCTCCCTGTGCTTGCCATTTCAGTTCTAAGTGTTAACAATATGTACCCTTATGGATTCTAAAATTTTGTCTGAAATTAAAACCAAGGTCACTATGCTGCGATTTAAAATTTTTACCTTTCTTTTTCTGGAAATTGGGACATTACTTATATGTCTCTTATCCTTTCACACTTTTTTATTCTCTGCAATATGTCAATGATCATTGACAGCTGGTTAGCAGATATATCCAAAAATTCTTTAAATAGCTTGAGATCACCTGGGTTTGGTAACCTGAGTTCATTGAAGAGAGTTCTTTCTTTTGCCCTCTTCCAGTTTAACTTGGAATTGTTTCTCTACAATTATTTTTGTTCTATTCTTAACAATACTTGACAGAGAAATTAAGAAAATTCAAAGATAAAAAACTCTTATTGCCATTAGTATTTTCTCATACATCCTGAGCAATGATCCTAAGTTTTCTTTAATCTTTCTTTTGTTCCCAAAAGAAATAAAAGTATTTTGTTGTTCTCAGCTTTCCTATTAGAATCAGCTCATTGTGAGCTTGTTTCTGATACAATTATATATAAAAAGTTTTACTTTTTTGTACTTATCCTGAATTACTCATTTTTACTTCTATTTTCTGTACATGACATTTAAAAATCTAAGTTGATCATTGAGTGACTTGCAAATTTAATTCTTTTTAGAATGTGGTGCTCCATAATTTGAAGCCAAACAAAATTACCCAAAGAATTATAATGGTAAAAATTACATGGGTTTTTTTTTAATGGGAAAGGTTCAGGCTTATTAAAAGCACTGCATGGTTATGCAAATACAATCTAGCCTTTACTATCCATGTGACCTTGACCGAGTCACTTAAACTTTATCCTAGTCAGTTTTTTTATCCATAAAATAATTATAATAATAGCACCTACCTCCCACTGTTGTTATGAAGATAAAATGGAATAATAGTTATGAAATGCTTTGCAAACCATAAAGTACCATGTAAATGCTAGCTATTGTTATTATTACTCTTTCTCCAATCCAATTCTGGGTCTAGTTAATTTTCTTCCATAATAATTGTCCAAGAGAGGCAGATAAGTGAAAACATATATGCATACAAACATATATAAATAGAGGAAGCATGTGTGATTTTAACACATAAACAGGAGAACCCTTATTTTTTAAATGCTACATTACATTTACATAATGCTACTGTGGCATATTTTTTTTTGAAAATGAGAAAACAAGTCAGTCATATGGAGGGCTCTCTTCTTCCATTAGTATCCATGCAGTGTCAAGAGAGCTAGATAAAGACCTTCAGCATGCTTCCCTAGGGAGGATTTATAGGTGATGATAGATAAGAGTAAAATAGGATGAGAGTGTAGATGAACTGTGATCTGCATCATTAAAGAATATTAAAATTTATGAAGCACTGCCACCTTGCATGAATAGCATCTTTGCTACTAAGACGTCATGTATCACCATAATCACTAAACAGATTATCCAAGTATTTCTATTGTGACCCATTGTTACTTTGATTCTTGGTTTCCCTACCATCTATGTGAGAGGAGGTATACTTACAGCAACTGGTTTGCAGGTCCAGTCCTGGATCCATGGATGATATAGGAAAAATGAACATTTCTCCACTCTTTTTAAGAGGTCAAGTACTATAGAAGTTCCCTGTTTCTTCAAGATTTCCAAATCCAGAATATTTTGAAGAAAAGGAGTGGCTTCTGAAATTAACCTCTTCTTCCTGTTTAGGTAGAGAACCCTAGCAAATTAGAGAAGTTTGAGCTTCTTTCCCTATCCTGAAAGACATAACCAAATTTTACATCCTTTTCATCAGAGTTTGATCTAGGCTCTCAAATTCAACATGTCTAAAACCTAACTTGCAATCTGTCCCCATAAAACAACTGTCTAATCTCCATTTTTGCCAAGGTACCATCACTACCTCAGTATCCTAACCATGAAAACTGAGATTCATTCTTTATTTCTACCTCTTCTTCATCTTCCTTCTCCACATTCCATCACTATCAATTCTTCTTTTATGACAACTTTGTCATACATCATTTTCTTTCCATTCTCCAATATCACCCCATAATATACACTCTCATTTTCTCATGCCTAAAATACATAATAATTTTCTAACTGATATTCCTGATCCCAATCAAAAGTTATTTCAGATGGATGTTCCTAAAATACCATAATCCTAACATTACAGCTAACCAAGCCTCTCAAAATGCCAATGGACAAATACTTCCTCTTCTTAGAAATTCTTATTGACTTCTCATTAACTTCATGTCAGGGGGGGCATATTTAATGGAAATAACAGAATTCTTAGAAGTCAGAAGACTTCAATGCATTTCCCATTTCTGCTGTTTATTGTATGAAGGTTAGCAAGTCATCAAACTTCAGTTTATTCATCATTAAAATTAAGAAAAGGAATACTTTGACAAACCCATCGAGTATTTGTGAAGAGAGTACTTTGAAAAGCACTGTAAATTGCTCTATTATTCTTATTCTCATTGTCCTTACTGGAATTCAGATAGAAATAGTCTTGGGACAGGTCACTAGCATGCTATTGTTCTCTTATAGTTAATGTTCAATTAGCTATAATTACAGGACTACAGAATAGGGAGATAAAATGAATTATTTTATTCTAAATGAACTGAATAAAAGTTCCAAAATGTGAGCTCATCATCTAAGGCTCATTGAAAGTATTTTGGTTGCAACTTCAGTGGCAGAAAAGACAATGAGGATGATGCACATGTCTTCAAGTAATCATATACTTATGATTTCTTTTTCTAGGTTTCTTTTTTGGGTATTTATACTGTGAGGGTTTATCATTCAATGTCTTCAGGAGATTCTAGTCACTTGATTGTATCTTTCTAGTTGTTTAGCATTGCTAAAGCAACTACCTCAGGCAGTATCATTTTATTACAATTATTGTTATTATTAATAATTTTTAGAACAGAAACACGATTTCATTAATAGGCAATCCCCAGCTAGGAAACTCTGTACCAATGCAGATCAGTACTTGCTCTGAAATCTATAGTATTAAAGAGTTTCCTGGCAGGGAAAAAGAAAAGGTTACATCACTTACCTAGGATCACCCAACCAGCCTGGGTCAGAAGCCAAACTTGAACCCAGGTGTCCTTGGTTCCAAGGCTAGCTCTCTATCCTATGACATTCTTCTCCTCTTCAGTGTGTGTGTGTGTGTGTGTGTGTGTGTGTGTGTGTGTGTGTGTACTTCCAGTTCAGCAACACGACTTCTCTTCTCTTCTCTCCTATAGTCTCCCCTCTCCTCTCTTCTCTTTCTTTATTCTTCTTCCTCCTCCTCCTCCTCCTCCTTCTCCTTCTCCTTCTTCTTCTTCTTCTTCTTCTTCTTCTTCTTCTTCTTCTTCTTCTTCTTCTTCTTCT
>NW_027187347.1:16312352-16383122 GCF_028583685.1 Petaurus breviceps papuanus
TCTCTCTCTCTCTGTCTCTCCCTTTCTTCCTTGTCTCTCCACTTAGGGTATGAATCTTTACAGGCCAATGCTCTGCCCAAAGGGAATGCAAATTTTTATCTCTGGACTTTTTTTGTTTGATTTTTTTCTCTTAAAGACAAGCCTTAACCCCAAATTTCTCCGGTCCTAATTGGCCACTGTTTGGGACCTGATTGGCTCAAAATGAATGTAAATAACAATTGTTTCTCTTTTGGCCAGAAACCCCAAGAGTCTTTCTCTCCCAAATCTATTTTTTAAAGAGGCCATTCTTTGCCTCATTTTATTAAGCCTTAATCACTGAGTGAGCATTGCCTCAGTCAAATTGAGACCTGTTAAAGGCCTTAGTTTAAAAAGACCAAGGTACCCCCACTATACCCTGGTCCATCTCCAGTTGTCCTGATCCTTATCTAGTTACTGGACCCAGATGACTCTGGAGGAGAAAGTGAGGTTGGTGGTTTTGCACAGCCCTGCCTCACTTAAATCCAATTCACTTGCAGGTCATAGCATCACCTCCTGATGTCATGGTCCTCCTCATGAACAAAGGACAAATAGAAGCAGCAGCAGCATATGTATTATGTTGCTGTTTTTATCAGTATTATTATTTCTTCATTCTTTTCATCCTTTTCAGTGGGATTGTAATAGGAAAGGTCCAAGGACAACTCATTCTTCTACCATTATTCCTTTACATTCAATGTTCCACACTACGAACAAGAAAAACTGTAGATTTTTTCATTTTGTAGTTGAATAAAAGCATTAGTATATAAGCTTAGCCTTTGGAGGCTTATGGCAAGCATCCTAAGTATGACTCCAGTAGCACACAGGACAATTAGGATGACATACACGCCACCCTATCTGTACCTCATTTTTTTTTACCTTCTCATTGGGAGGTAAAAAATGAATGCTTTGAATGTCTTTCAATCCATGTAGCTTGAAGACTGAGGATTTGAGATGGTGACAACTATTTAAAATATTCTTTGGAAGATGTTTTTATTCAACTTTCTGTTGTCACTGTTACTGTTATCATTACAGGATAAAGCCCATAATGCTTAATCAAGATTCAAGATTATCTGTAGTCTATGTTAGGACAGCTAGATGGTACAATAGACAGAGCACAGGGCCTGGAGTCAGGAAGACTTATCTTCCTGAGTTCAAGTTGTGTGACCCTGGGCAAGTCACTTAAAATTGTTTGCCTCAGTTTCTCATCTGTAAAATGAGCTAGAGAAAGAAATGGCAAACCACTCTAGTATCTTTGCCAAGAAAACCCCAAATGGAGTGATGGAGAATTGGACATGACTGAAAAAAAACTGAACTAAATAGTTTATTTGCTTTCTACCCCATTATAGCCAAACTGGTTGAATCATTTTTTTACTTGGAACCTCCTATGTATATTCCCAGCCTTAAATCCATTCCCCTTTCCCAGAATTCCTTTCCTTTCTCCCTCTGTTTCATTCAGTTCTTGCTTCAAGGCTCCACTCAAATCTCACCTCTTCTAAAATAACATCTCCAATTGTTTTCAAACCTTGATTGGTCCTTTCTCTGAACTTCTGGAGCGCCTGAAGTGACATATAACATGTGCTTTCATGTGTTGTTGTTGTTTTTTGCTTTTTAGAGGTAAGACAATTGGGGTTAAGTGACTTGCCCAAGGTCACATGGCTAGTTTTGCTAAGTTAAATCTGAGGCTACATTTGAACTCAGGTCCACCTGACTCCAGGGCCAGTGTTCTATTCACTGTGCCATGTAGACACCCCTATCCTGTGTTAGTTATGCTTTTATGATACATCTCTTCTTCTCAAGTGCATCCTAAGTCCCTTAGGGCAGAGAGCATGTCTTATATCTCCATGTATTCCCAGAGCTCAACAGCCAAAAGTTGCCAAATAAATGTTTGTAGATGACAAAGACAAACTACCTACCTCATAGTTTTGCCCAAGGCCAGCCCTACAGACAAGAAAACTTTAGGTTGTCAGTGAGTATTGGAGGAAGCAGACAGCCTGCCCTCTGGCCTCTTCAATGTCACTGTCTTGCTAGCCTTTACAGATAGGGTCAGTTAGAGCATTTTACTCAAATGGTTACTTGTCCAAATTTAAAAAACACCTCTGATGACAGGGGCCCTCTGTCCAAATTTAATCTGATGAAGGGCAAGTCCAGCAAATGAACAAGTGGCTGTCTGCCTTTCAAAATATACATGCATTAAATGCTTGATCAGCTGTTGGGGATGGTGAAGGAAGAGAACAGAAGATTTTTAATGTAGCATTTTTGAGAATTCTCTGAAATTTGTTAGTCTTAATTGCTAGTGCCAGTGAGCTGAGTCTCCTTCTGGAATACTTCTCAGGCTCTTATATAGGGGGTCAGGAGAGAAGTTTTCTTATGCTAATTAGAAGTCAGTATATCAAACTCAAAAGGAGGGGTTTGGTAGTGGCTGCTATGGAATTCACCGATTCAACAAGCATTTATTAAGCTCCTATCTACCAGGGGGCAAGCAAGAGGAAGCATGATGTAATAGATGGACAGCCAATCTTGGAATCAGGAACTCCTGGGCTCATGAAATGCCTCTGACACAAACTGGTTTGTGACCCTGACAAAGTCATAACCACTCAGAGCCCAGTGACACTCTCTAGCCTCTTAGTTGCATAACAGGTATCAATTTGCATTGCTAGAGGGAGTTTTCTCATCCAGAGTTCCTTACACTAATGAAATCCTAGTCTATTTTTTTAAAAATGTGCTAGGCACTGGGGAAGGGGTGGCGGAGACAAAGATGAAACAGTCCCTTTACTCTTTACAATACAAGGGAAACAATATGTACTCAGGGAAAGAGCAATGAATTTGGAGGCAGAGGACCTGAATTCAAATCTCTTCTTTGTTCTTTGTCGCCTATATGAACTTAAATCATTTAAATTCTCTGGTCCTCCTCATTTTCCTCATCGGCAAAAGAATTTGAATACTTGGACTCTGAGATCTCTTATAGTTCTAATCTGTCAATATACTGTTTAGGTGGGACAGTGGATAAAGCACTTGGTCTGAAGCCAAGAAGAACTGAGTTCAAATCTGAAGAAATTGCTAGTTGTATGAACCTAAGCAAGTCATTAATCTACATATACCTCAGTTTCCTCATATATAAAATAATAATAATGATATATACCTCAAAAGATTGTGAGAAACTGATTATAATGACATATAGTTATCAAAAAAAAATTTAAATCATGGACCCCAGATTAAGAACCCCACATGAGCCCTTGGAAAACAAAGACCCAGTTGTGTATGTTATCATTATGAAAAACATACCATGGTGTACCTTATATTCATTCAGACTGTCATTTGTCATGGTTCTGGGGAGGAAGTTTCACAAGATTGTTGTAAGGACTAGACAATACTTTCAAAGTGCCTAGCACAGTGCCTGGCCCAAAGTAGGAGTTAATATAAATATTAACTACTTTGTTTATTATAAAATATAATGTAATTTGAGTGGGGATAGAAGGCAGCAAGGTGGTGCAGTGGATAGAGTGTTAGGCCTAGAGTCAGGAAGATTCATCTTCAAGAGTTCAAATCTGGTCTCAGATATGGACTACCTCTGTGACTCTGAGCAAGTCTCTTATCCCTGATTGCCTCAGTTTCCTCATCTATAAAATGAGCTGGAGAAGGAAATGGCAAACCACTCCCATGTCTTTTCCAAGAAAATCCCAAATTGGGTCACAAAGAGTCAGACATGACTAAAAATGACCGAACAAGAAGACACCAGACCTTACACATGTCACATAAGCATTAGAAAAGAAAAAAAGTAACATGGTGTATTTCACCTCCATTCAGAAATTAATCTGCCGTGGTTCTGATAAAATGGCTCTTTATTGGTCACTATTCTTCACCAATGAGGAGAATGTATTTAAGTGATGCTACCCTGAATACCTAATTTAGCCTGTGATTTTGTGTGTATTTGTGTATTAGCCTGTGTATTTGGAATAAACAGTTTTCATATAGCCCTCCTTTCCTCTCACCTCCATTTCCAGATTGACCATGTCAATCTATGGGATAGAGTCTACTCAACAGTGAAGACATACCTGTTTTGCCAGTCCCTGGGTGCAGAAATGATTCTCTACTATTTTGGGTTTTCTTCTATGTGCAATCAAACATTCATACCCTGTGTACAATGACATCTGCTATCCAAGCATGAATTACATCTCAGAGGAAGCTGTGTTTAGTGGTCCTCTCTCAGTAGAAAGTATGGTTGTTGGCAGAGGTCAATATCACTGAATGCCAAAGTCAGGCCTATGTCCCAAGCTAAGGACTCAATGCCTTGTTTACAGGTTTTCAGAAACAGAACCCATCTGACAAGCCAGGCTCCCTACTTAAGGCAGGAGAGAGGTGTTGCTCAGGGTTTGACAGAAGCTTAGTAGTTTCCAGTCCAGAGGGACAATTTGAACTGACAGTTTCAGCCTTGGAGAATGAAATGGGATGGATTAGACCAAAAATAGGAACTCAATAAATACTGGAAAAAAAAACACATACATACAAGTTAATTCCCACATGTGCAAACCCATATAAGAATTTGGGCAAGTAATGTTTGCACAGCAGGATGCCAACACAGAGAGACATGCTTGAACACATTGGCAATATCTCTGTATTTTGGAAGCATTGATTCATTTCCATTCTGGAAAGGTTTCACTTCTCAGGTTTTCAAGACCTTTTCCTTACTGTACCTCTAGTCTAAGTATTTTTAACCTTTTTTGTGTCACAAATCCCTATGGCAATCTAATGAAGCCTATGGAGTCCTCAGAATAATGTGTTTAAATGCATGAATATATATATATATAATATTGCAAGAGAAACTGATTATAATGACATACAGTTATAAAAACATATTAAATCATGGATCCCAGGTTAAGAACCCCACATGAGCCCTTGGAAAACAAAGACCCAGTTGCATGTATATCAGTAAGAAAAACGTACAATGGCATACCTCATCTTCATTCAGACTGCTGTTTGTCATGGCTCTGGGGAGGAAGTTTCTTTTAATGATCCCTACTCAATGCCAAAGAGGAGAGTATTTTTTTAAATTAATGTTGCCCTGGGCACCTAATTGAGCCTGAGAGGTACATTTGGAAAAAAAAGTTATTTTAATATATATTATTATTTTTATATATTTCATATTATGTACCTTTTTTTTAAATGCTATTTCTCTTGTTCCAATAGAATATAAGGTATGTGAGGTCAGGGACTGTTTCTTTTTCTATCTTTGCAACTCTAGGGAGTATCCAGCACAGTCAAGTACCTACTGTATATTTAATAGATCCTTGTTGAATTGAGATAACCTAAAAATGTAGAGATGACAGAAGTAGAAAAATGGACAATAAATAAATGAAAGAAGAAAGGAAGGAGGGAAGAAGGCAAGGAGAAAGGAAGGGAGGAAAGGAAGGAGAGAGGAAGGAAGGAAAAAAGGGAGAAAGAACATAGGGAAAAGGGAAGGAAGGAAAGGAAAGAGGGACAGAAGGAGGGAAAGAAAGAATGAGGGGGAAAAGATGGATGGATAGATAGATAGACAGAATAACATATGCATTTGCATGGGCACCACATAGAGCTATTGCAGCATTATATATCTAGGATAGGCAGTACAGATGGACAAAACTGGGACCAGAGTTGAACAGAAGGGATCGCGTGTGCTGGATTGCTTTCAGGAAATTACAAAGCTATTTTACTAACCCTATGCTTCTCAGGAAAATAAATGCCCATCTCTTCAATGCTAACATTTTATGAGCATTGTTATATGGCTGAAAGATTTGAACAGCAGCACCTCCAAAGAACTAAAGATGAATTATATACACAAAGAGGGCAATGGAAAAATGAAAGGTAGATGTAAGCGGGCTACAACACAACAAATAAAGATTTTTGAAGAGCAGAAGTAAAAGAATTAAATAAAAGAAAGGTCTGGCTGGTCACATGGTAAAAGAGATTAGAGATAACAAATAGCTATAGTGTTCCACTGATATGGTTACAATGTAGGGAGAAACAGAGGAAGTCCTCCGCCATATTGATCAAACCCTCTGGGTCACACTTTTGGGAGAAAATGGACAAGAATAAGCAAGGGATAGAGGAACTGTGATTTCCACCATTGAAGGACATAATAGCTCCTTTTGATTCTATGTGTAGTGAGTGTTTTGAGTTTTTTTGATCTAGATAACTAAATAATTTCACCTGTGTAGAGACTGTTCCTTGAGGAAAATCCCTCCACTGATGTTAATCACCACCTTACACAGTTCTCCAATGTACTTAGTCTTAGATATTTCCTCAGGACCTGGTGAAGTTAAATGATTTACTCAAGGTCACATCAAGGGTATGTCAGAGGAAAGACAAACCCAGGTCTTCCCAACTCCCAGCCTAGCTCTCTAGTCATGATGCTGTTTGTGTGTGTGTGTGTGTGTGTGTGTGTGCTATTGGTTTGTGCCACTAATTTTATTGGTGAAGGGAACATTCATCATTTTCCATCACTGAAAATTAGCAACGTGTCTGCAATTACAGTATTATAGAACTGCCTAGGGGCACCAAGAGAGCAAATATGTGTAAGAGGCAGGAAGCATACCAAAGTCTTCCTGACTTTAGATCTGACACACTCTATTCATTATATCATGCTACTTCTCAAAGTCCCTCTCCACACTTAGGTCAAGCCAGATATAACACCAGCCAACATCAACTTATGCCTGTGGAAATTTAAAAGATCAAGTTGTTCCTTGGAAACCATAAGCCCAACTCATCTCCTGCCTCCAAAACAGGCTCAGACCCTGCCTTGGATGAAAATAATCACTTGTCTAAGATCCTTTAAACCTCATACCCTTGGCCAATTGTGTACTCTGGAGCAAAGTTCCTGGAAGCTGGCCCCATATTACAATTCTGGATACAAGTAGGGGAGACATTGACATAAAGGCCAAGGTGCAAAAGGAAGGTCTAAGAGGAACCCTCTCTGCTGAATGGCTTGCTCTGAGTTATGACAAGGAATGCTGTTCTTGAACTGCTGGTTCTCCTGTGTTCCTTAGGAAGGCCAAATTTCACCAATTTGGCTGAAAAAGCACTGGCTATTATTGTATTGATTATACATCTCTATCTATATCTATCTCTATCCATCTCTCTCTCTTTACACACACACACACACACACACACACACACATATTGCATGTATCACATGTGACTATAATAAATACAAAGAAGAATGAGAAGACATATTATTTGATGCTATGTGATTGATTATTGATAATAATACCCTTAAGGGTTTTTTAAACCACTTCACCAATATTTTATTTTATTCTCAAAACAACTGTGGAAGGTAAGTGATATTGTCCCCATTTTACAGATGAAATAAGTATTGTAGACAGGTTGCATAACCCAGATCACAAAGGTATTTAAGTATCTGAAACTGGATTTGAACCTGGGACTTCTCTACTGCAAGTCCAGCACTTTATTTAGCCAATATGCCAACCAGAAGAACTAGATTCTAATTCCTGCTCTGATACTAGCTTTGGGTCTCTGTATGATCCTTGTAAAATGAGAGGGGCAAAGAAGGCATCTTGTCTAAGGCATCTTCCAACTCTGACAATCTGTAGGTCTATAAAGTTGGGGCTCTATTTGATTCTATCTCATCTCAGTCTCAGTTTCAGTAAGAGGTGGATGATTCTTCCACTGAGACTCTGAGATGGGAGAAGAGAGCACAGAAATGGACACTTTTCCAAGAGTAGCCCTGTAGTATCCATACCCTGTTTTCAAACTTACAATATGTGAAAATATTCCTAGTCATGGCTCTAAGCTTTCAGTGTCTATGACTAATAAAAAAAAATTGTGCTATTTATTGGGCTTCCATAATATACAATATTGGCTTTTTCAGATCTCTCCTTAGTCAAATGCAAACAATAATAATAATAACAATAAAATAATAATAGCTACTATTTATATAGCACTTCAAGGTTTGCAATATGCTTTATAAATATGATCATATTTTCTCCTCACAACAATCCTAGAAGGTAGGTGTGCTATTTAATTATCCCCACTTTACACATGAGGAAACTAAGGCAAATGGAGGTTAAGTGATTTGCCCAGGGTTCCAAAGCTAGTAAGTGTCTAAGGCTGAATTTAAACTCACATCTTCCTGATGATTTGATTCTCTGTTTTCTGCACTACCTAGCTTTCTAACTAGACAATTATTTGCCTATATTTATTTAAATGTGTTTCAAGAATACAGTCAAATAAAAGCAACAAAGTTAAGGGGACGCTTCTCAAATGCCCCAAACCACATTTCAACAATAGCTTTTACGCCCTTTGTTGTATCTTCCAGGATAACATCAGACAAAAGGGTTGATAAGGCTCTGTTTTCTCATATAAGCTGGCTTATGCTCTTAATGTTAAGGAATGAGTCATTGCAACCAGACCAGTGCAGATGTGATATAAACTTAGGGATAAGACATGGCATAATATTATAAAAAAATTTTTAGGGATTCCCAACTTATTTGGTGGGTGCTAGAGCCCCATTTTACCAAGTGTACTACATAACTGTGCAGTGTATCTAACAAAATCATGGAGCTATTTATATTATTAATGCATTAATTGAATCTGACAGTCAGCAAAAAAATTCCTGTTTACTTTAAAACTGTCAATAAATGTTTCATTGACATTCAAAAATGTATGTGATCACTTTTTTATCAGCACAAAACTTGGAAGAAACCATACAGATGTACATCTCTTGGGAAGAGCTAAGAAAAAAGTGGCATATGAACACAATGGAATATTACTATGCTATGAGAAGTGATAACTCTAAAAACATAAAGAAGCCTAAGAAGACATATGAATTGATGTAAAGTGAAGCAAGCAGAACCAGGAAAATAATACACATAATAACAATAATGTAAAAGGAAAGAACAGCAACAAAATAATTGTCATTGCATGCTGTAAAATTATGGTGACCAATCTTGGTTCCCAAAGAAAATTATGAGGGAAGGAAAGGTGAATTGGGCACTGCCAGGTGCAGCTCACTAATATGAAGCTTCTTCATGGTAGTAGATATCATTTTTGCTTACAACTTCTGATTTCAAGTGGATTCCTTGGCTGTAGTGATATCTTTTCCTCAATGGAATACTGGGCTCTGCTAGATTCTTCTACCTGAAAGCCACAACGAGGACCAGCAAACTGGTTAAAGAGGAGAATTTGGAGAGAAGTTTTCCTAGAACCCTTTTTTTTCCTCAAAGGATAATCTATCTTATTCCTTCCAGAGTCTCATCTGGAAGGACTTTCATCTATAGCAACGTACTCTTTTCTCAACATGGTAATTTCTTAAGCACACAGAGCAAGAACACTTCTGGTTATCTTATTTGTATCTTCATGCTAGACCTCTTCCTGGAACTTTACCTTTAAGATATATTCAAAACCATACTATAGCTTAGAATAGGCATTTCTTATGCCTCCTCATTGTATCAAATAGCTAGACTACACTTTTCAGGTACGAACCCCTTTCTATGAAGATGAGTGAGGGGAGGAAAGGCAGAGAGATAAAATTAATCTTGAAAAATGTTGGTACCCCAAGTACCAGGTACCCAGTACTAGGGCTTGTGCTATCTAAGATTTTTATGAATGATTTTTATAATGACATAGGTGGCATGCTTATAAAAATTGTGGTTGACACAAAGCATCTATGGAGATAACCAACATACAATATAACAATCAGGTTTCCATGAGATCTCGACATTCCAGAACACTGGGTCAAATCAAATAAGATGAAATTTAATAGGGATAAAATCGACAATCTCATATACAATAAAGCTTTTGAATAAGCAAATCAATAGAGATAGAATAAGAAAGGAAACTGTCAAGTAGGAAGAAATAAGAAATATATAAATAATCTGAAATATGCAAACCATTTCCCAGTAGAAAGATGATCAAAGAATAGAAAAAGGCAGTTTTCAAAAGAAGAAATGCAAACTAAAAGCAACCATGTGAGAGAATGCTCCAAATAAATAATAGTATAAGAAATTTAAACAGCTCTAAGGTTTTATCTCACACCTATCTGATTTGTAAAGACAATGAAAGATAAATCAGGTATATCCTCTGGGACATATGGGAATACAACTACATTAATGTACTATGATAGATATTAATAGAACTGTGAATTTATCCAACTATTCTGAAAAATACTTTGTAATTATATTAGAAAGTGTATTAAACTCTTCATGTTTTTTGATCCAATGATACCACTATCAGGAAAATACCCCAAAGAGGACAAAGATAGAGAGTAAGGTCCTACATATACAAAAATATTTATAGCAAAATGTATTTATGATATTAAAGGAATGGAAACAAGATACCCCTCAATGAGAAAACAGTTAAAATTATAATGAAATATTCTTGCATTTTAAGAATTTATAAACATAAATAACTGAAAGAAAAATTTAAAAACTTGCATGAATTTCTAAAGTAAAATGACCCAGGAGAAAAAAAATACATAATGACCACAATAACAAAGGCAAAATCCTTGAAAGAAAGACATCATATGTGAATGGAAAGTCATTGTCAATCATTTTTTGAAGGTCATGGAGGACTAAAGATGTATCATTTACTCAACAAATGGCAAATGTCCCAATTTTCAAAAGAAGGAAAAAGAATTGTCTATAAAGTATGAAACAGGGAACTTAACTTCTCTTAAACTCTATTCTTTGAAAAGTCAAGAGTATTACTAAAGGGACTGTCAGTGAATATTTAGAAAAGAAAGCAATGATCATGAGGCAACAAGGCAATTTCATCTAGAACAGATAATGTCAGAAAAAATTACTTTTTATTATATGATTACTAGATTGGCAAATCAGAAAGGACACTATAGATATAATTTACCTAGACTTAACAGTACATATGGCAAAGCATCTTTATTGTTCTTGTGGGAAATATGGAAACTGTGGGCTAGAAAATAGAATAAGTAGGCTATCTATTGAAATTGTTAAATGATGAGACACAAATAGTAGACACTAATGGTTCAATGTGCACTTGGAAGGAAGTCACCAGGGAAAAACCCCAGGAATCTGTGCTTGATTCTATGCTGTTTAATCTTTTTATCAATTACTTGAATAAAAGCATATATGTAAGATTTAAAAATTTTCAGATGACACAAATTATATGTGAGGACACCTGATTTTTAAGAGACACAGGATTCATAAAGGTCTTAAGTCCCCAGAACATTAGATCATATTAAATACAATGAAATTTAATAGGGATCATTTTAAAATCTAACACTTGCATAAAATAACCACAATTAATACAAGACAGAGGAAGTATAACTATATGTGTGTCTAAAGATGTTATGGGGAGGAGAGAAAAACATTTTATGAGTCTGCTCAGAACACCCTCTGTCCTTACCTCCATTTCTTGCAATCCATTTGTGCCTTCAAGGTTCAGCATAAACACACAACCACAAGAGGCCTTTCATGATCCCTCCAATTCTTAGTGTGCTTTGGCCTAAATTTCTGAAATAAATGTGTGTTTATTTCCCTGTCTACCTGTGGATTTCCTTCAGTAATTCTTCAAAGGTGGAAGCTATTTTTTTCTGGGTTTTGTATGCTTAGTGCTTAGCACCATGCCTGGTATGTGGTAGGTAGTTGATTAATACTTGTTGGAATAAATTGAATTGAATTGACTGCAAGAAAAAAAAGAAAAGCCTTAGCCACTAGAGAGATGATAGTCTCCTTGAACTTTGCCCTGGTCAGACCACCTTTGGTGTATTGTCTTCAGTTCTGACTGCCATTTTTCAGGGATGTCATTCACATGCTGGAGAGTGCACTGGGGGTGGGGGGTCCCCGAATTTAGATTTGGGAATGATCTTAAGATCATACCAAATGGGGAACTTTTGAAAAAAACTTGATAATGTGAAACCTGGACAAGAAGAAATTTAGAAGACATGGTATAATTATCTTCAAGCATTTGAATTGCTCTTATGTGGAAGACAAATTGATCTAATCTGCTTTTCTCCAGAGGGCAAAACATGGAACAATTAATAGAAACTACACAGAGATAAACAGTTAATCAACATTTATTAAGCACCTCTTACATGCCAGGCACTATGTTTTATGTATGGACAAATATTCTAATCATTTGGAATGGAATGGTTGTTTGCCCTTCACTTTTAAAAAGGACCAATGACATCATGGGGAGATGTCTTGACTCATGCTTAAATTGGATTTAAGTGAGGCAAAGTTGCATAAAGTCATTAGTCTCACTCTTTCTTCCAGAGTCATCCAAGTCCATGACAGAAGTCAGGATGATTAGCAATGGCCCAGGATGCAGTGGCATCTTTGGTATCTGACCAAGTCCTAAGTACTCCACAGTGTCTTCTTTAGTCATCTTCATGACCAATAGAACAAATTGCTCTCATCTACCCATTCCACTGGGAGAAGTCTTCACATTCTTGGGGTCAATATCCCCTAACTCACCAATAGGTCTGAAGCCTTTTGGTTACCCTCAACCTGGTTTAGCCCGTCTGTGGAGAGGTTTTACTGAGGGGTGGTTACTGGGCAAGTTACAGCTTCTTGGAGTCATAGGTGAGAGTTGAGTTCCAGGTGGACACCAGAGGTAAGTGAACAGCTCCTGGAAGGAGCTCAACATCCTCCTTGAACACCACATACACCCCAACTTCTCAAGAGAGGTTTTTAAAAAAGGTTTTGATGATTCCTTGTGATAGGTGCTGTAGAGGTTTCTAGTACCTCAGAGTTCCCTTCCAGTTCCTAGATTCTGTCATTTTGTGACTCTCACTAACAATGTTTAGGAGAATGTGATCCATAAGCCAAAATAATAATGCATTAGTTTCTAATTTCTATATGGAGCCCAAGAATTAGACTTGATATTTATGCAGAGTATTGCCTCCTAGTGAACAGATCTACTCAGAAGCTTGTTTGGTGTTCATGGAATTAGAGGAGAAATAATGTTAAGGAATTTTTCTCTTCTATTTTTCTTTTCCTTTTCTCTGAACTTAAAATAAATTCCCCAAAATGGGCATTTCCATATTCATTGTGAAATAGGAAAAAAATTTTATGTGAAACTATGAATTTCTTTCACTTAGAACTTGCTTTTCTTTTAAAGTATATAATAAAGTCAGCGTGTAATTTTTAAATTGTCCTTTTCTTTGATTCTTTCTGAACTTCCTTCTGTTATCTTTTATCTTTTTCTGGGTGGAGAGAGGACCCTATCACTACTTCATCTCTTCTATTCCCAATTTAAAAAAGAAAAGGAAAGTGAAAACATTGCAACAAACATGCATAGTAAAGCAAAACAAGTTTCCATGTTTGCCATGTCTAAATATGTCCGACTCATACTTCATTTAAGGGATGTTACCATTAAGCTACAATAACTACCGAATCATAATATTTGAGAGTTAGAAGGGACCTCAAGGCCATCTAGTCTAACCCATACACCCACTTCTCACAAAATTACCCATACAACTGGGGTATATAGAGTGTTTAGGGAGGACTACTGCCTCTAGTAAGAGGGCTTGCAGAGTCCTTTGCAGGGCATCCACATGTCACCCAACTCTCGCCTGTGGCTCCAAGAGGCTTTAGCATACACAGCAGCCATACCATATCAGTAAATGAGCTAAACCAGGTTGAGAGTAACTGACAGGTCTCAAATACATCTATGAGTTAGGGGAATGTCTTCCTTGAGCATATATAAAGACTGTGGCTGGCAGAATGGACAGATGACAACAATTTGTTCCAGAGACCATGAAGGTGGCTGGCTTTTAAAGCTTGGTCAGTCATCAAAGATGCCAAGACCAACTATTGCATCCTGGACCATTGCCAGTTGTCTTGACTTCTGTCTTGGCACTGAACTTTGATGAGTCAGGGAGAGCGATACTGATGACTTTATATGACTCTACCTCACTTAAATCCAATTTCTGGGCAAGTCAAGACATCACCCATTATCATGATATCATTAGTCTCTTCAAAGACAAAGGCTGATCAACAACACCCAACAACTACTTTTCTTTACCCTATAGATAGGTCTACCTAAATGACTGGGAGTACTTGATTATCTATAACTGGAAAACCCTCTGCCTATGGATGCAGATACATTCATATTTTCTAGTTCTTTTGTTTCAGTATTCTTTTTCTGTCACCAAAAGCCTCTAACTTAAAACATTACCTCATAACATGTTCTAATTTCCATGATGACAGCTCATCTTACATCAGTTACATTTTAGGAAGGCCATTTCCTGGCACTTTAAATCTATGAGTAAGCTATGAACAAATCACAATGCAAGATGGGTTATTTCTGGGAAGATTCATGCAGATGGGTAAGCTACGCCATTGTGTATTAATTCTTTGTCTTATACTCCATGATGCAGCTTCTGTGAGGAACCTGCAATCCCTCTAGCTACTTACTAAACAAGGCAGAACGGAGCCAAATGAGTCATAGTTCAGAAGAGGGACAAATCCTTGAGGGTTGGGGTGTCTACCCAAAGTATAGAGGGAAGTCTTTACAGAACAAATGGGACTTGACTTCCTTTCTGTAGGATGGGTCAGATTTGGATGGCAGAAAGAGTGAATATGTTGCATTCTAGGTAGAAAGATGTGAGAGAAGTAAGCAGTTCACCTTTATGGAAAAAGAAGATTCATAATTAGAGAATAAGGGGAAATAGCATTGTAAAGGTAAGTTGGGACCAGTCTGGCAAGAACTTGTAAATATAAATTTATATAAAGAGAAATATAAACTAAAGATTTTGTTTTACAAGGTATAGAAACTAATGGAGGATTTTTAAGCTGGGGGAGGGAACAGAGGTACCTGATTGGATGAGTGGGAAGGAGGGAGAACATCTGCAAAAGGGTATTTTAGGAATAGTAATGTAGTAGGGGAATAAAGGGAAACAGGGAGAGCTGGTCAGCCATAAATGAAGAAAGGAGGAAAGTTACAAAAGTACTATAAAAGTCCAGGCATGAGATAATAAGGCCCCAAGTTAGGGTGATGGAGATGAAAATGGAAAAGAAAGTATGGGCATGAGAGACAGGATGGGGAAGAATTGACAGTATTCAGTCATTAATTAGAAAGTTTGGGGGAGAGGATAAGAAAGAGTAGAAAATTATTCTGAGATTTGAATCTAGGAGTCTGGAAACATATGGCACTATTGACAGAAGTGGGGAAATAACATAATCATGAGATTAGAGAATTTGAAAGAACTGAGGAAGTGGTCTAGTCCAACCAATATCTGAACAGAAATCCCATATAGAATATTTCTGACACATCTTCACCAAGTAATCTAATAGCCACTTGAGGACCTCAAGCAATAGGGATCACACCATCTCCTGAGGCAGCCCAGTCAAATCTACCCTATGAGACTAAGTAAAACAAATCTAATACCCTTTCCACTGGCCATTCCTTCAGACACTTGAAGAGAAATAGCACGTGTACTTTGTTTTCTCTTCTCCAGTCTAAACAACCTCAGTTCCTTTTATCAGTCCTTATAAGGAACATTCTCAAATTCCCTCACTGTCTTGGTTGCCCTTCTCTGGATAAATACAAGCTTGCCATATAGAAAGCTAAGTGGCACAGTGTTTAGGGCACTGGTACCAGCCTTAAGACATTATTAAATGTGCAGCCCTGAGCAAATTACTTAAATTCTCTCAACCTCAGTTTCCTCACTTGCAAAATAGAGAAAATGATAGTACCCAATAAAAGTTGATCACATTTTTTTTTGCTTTTTATTTTTTTGGAGAGGGGAAGGTAGGGCAATTGGGGTTGACTTTCCCAAGATCTCATGGCTAGTTTTGTGTTAAGTGTCTGAGGTCAGATTTGAACTCAGGTTCTCCTGACTCCAGGGCCAATGCTCTATTCACTGCACCACCTAGCCACCCCAGTTGATTATATTTTTAAAGTATTTTGTAAACTTTGCAGCATTATATAGATGACAGTTATTGTTATTGCTATGTATTCCTAGAATTGGGCATCTGTAATCTGATTGGCTCAGAATACAAAAGTTTAGGTTATTCTGAATGTTATGTATATCTCAATGCAGCCCAAGTTTGAATACTGGTAGTAAGTTTGGAGGGGGAAGGGTGATTAGTCACTGTGCCTTTTGTTGACTCTTAATTAATTTGCATTCCATTAAAATTCCTGTCATTTTCAAATGAACAATTGATGGCCACATCTACCTGAGTCTGTACTCATGGAATTCCTTTCTTTTTTATTTTTTTTTAAAGTGTAGGATGTTACATTTGTAATTCAGTGTGGTATATTCATGAACTCCAAGTTTTCACAGTGCTTACTGCTGAAAAAAGCTGGTTCATTGGAGGAAAAGCATTGAACTATACCACCTTAAAGGCTGTAAGTCAGCTTTGTAGCAAGGTGATGTCATACAATGGGAATTCTAATTGATTATGCATGTTTTTAACAAAGTCCAAGAATATCTCAGGAGTCAGGCTAGCACAGGAATTGGAGACTGAAGAAGTGGCAGGATAAGTGGTATCAATAGGTAGGCAGTAGGGTAAGAGAAAAATGGGACAGTTGCAATGATGGCAGAAGAAATTTGGTAGCTGCTTATGTTTCCACTTTTGCTTCTTAGGTTTTCTTGTAACCTCATTTTCCAGTCATCCATGCCACTCATGCTACCATTTCTGCTCTATCTACACCCCACACAACTTCAACTTATGAAACTCCTTTTTCTCTGGAAGTGAATTGCATTTTTTCATCACAAGTCCTTCAGAATTATCTTGGAACATTGTATTTCTGAGAATTTCTAAGTCTTTCACAGTTGATCATTGTACAATATTGCTGTTACTGTGTACAATATTCTTCTGGTTCTGCTCATTTTACTTTGTATCAGTTCAATTCATGTAAATCTTCCCATGTTTTTTCTGAAATAATCCTGCTCATCATTTTTTATAGCACAATAGCATTTCATCACAATCATACACCACAACTTGTTCTGCAATTCCCCAATTGATAGGCATCCCCTCAATTCCTTAATCTTTGCCACCACAAAAGGGCTATTACAAATAGTTTTGGACACATAGATCCTTTTCCTTTTTCTTTGATCTCCTCTGGGTTCATACAGACTTAGTAGTTGTATTGATGGGTCAAAAGATACAGACAATTTTATGATTATTTGGATTCTAAATTGCTCTCCAGAATGGTTGGATCAGTTCACAACCCCACCAACAAGGCATTAGTGTCTCTATTTTTCCCCATGCTCTCTAACATCTGTCTTTTTCTATCATGTTAAGCAATGTGATAAATGTGAGGTGGTTCCTCAGAGTTGCTTTAATTTGTTTTTCTCTATTTAGTAGTAATTTAGAGCATTTTTTCATATAGCTATAGATAGCTTTGATTTCTTCTTCTGAAAACTGCCTGTTCATATCCTTTGACCATTTATCAATTGAGGAATGATTTTTCTTCTTATAAAATTTGATTCAATTCATTGTATATTAGAGAAATGAGGTCTTTTCCAGAGAAACTTGTTGTAATCTCTCCCTCCCCCAGTTTTCTTATTTCCTGCTAATATTGGTTGCATTGGTTTTGTTTGTGTGAAACCTTTTTTTTTATTTTATTTTATGTAATCAAAATTATCCATTTTACATTCTGTAATGCTTTATATCTCTTGCTTGGTCATAAATTCTTCCCTTCTCCATAGATCTGATAGGTAAACTATTCCACATTTCCCTAATTTGCTTATGATGTCACTCTTTAAGTCTAAATCATGTATACATTTTGACTTTATCTGGGCATACAGTATGAGATATTGGTCCATAAATAGTTTCTGTCAAACAGCTTTCCAGTTTCTCCAGGAAATTTTGTCAAATAATGATTACTTGTCCCAAAAGCTTGGATTTTGTGGTTTGTCAAACACAGATTACTATGGTCATTTCACTGGTCCACCACTATTTCTTAACCAGTACCCAATTGTTTTGATGATTAGCACTTTGTAATACAGTTTGAGATCCTGTATTGTGAAACCATTTTTCCTCACATTTTTTTTTCACTGATTACCTTGACATTCTTGGCCCTTTTTTTCCAGATGAATTTTATTATTTTTAACTCTATAAAGTAATGTTTTGGTAGTGTGGTTGTTGTAGTATTGAATAAGTAAATTAATTTAGGCAGAATAGCCATTTTTATTATATTAACTCAGCCTACACATGAGCAATGTAAATTTTTCCAATTATTTAGATCTTACTTTATTTGTGTGTAAAGGGTTTTGTGATTGTGTTCATGTAGTTCCTGGGTTTGTCTTGGCAGGTAGACTCGTAAATATTTTATATTGTCTGCAGTTATTTTAAATGAAATTTCTCTTTCTGCCTCTTCCTACAAGACTTTGCTGGTAATATACAGAAATGTGATAGTTTATATGGGTTAATTTTATAGCCTACAACCTTGCTGAAGTTATTAGTTATTTCAGGAGTTTTCAGTTGATTTTCTATGATTGTCTAGGTATACTATCATAGTGTGCAAAGGATGCTAGTTTTATTTCCTGTTTGCCTATTCTAATTCTTTCAATTACTTTTTTTGTCTTATTGATATTGCTAGCATTTCTAGAACAACATTGGATAATAAAGGTGATGTTGCACTCCTGATCTTATTAGAAGATTTCTAGCTTATCCCCATTATAGGTAATACTTACTAATGGTTTTAGATATATAGTACTTATCATTTTAAGGAAAGCTCCATTTATTCCTACGATTCCCAGTGTTTTTAAAAGAAATGAATATTGTATTTTGTCAAAAGTTTTTTCTGCATCTATTGAAATAATCATTTGATTTTTGTCAGGGTTTTTTTTTGTTATTGCTATAGTCAATTATGCTTATAGTTTTCCTGAGATTTAACCAATCCTGCATTGCCAGTATAAATCCTACCTGGTCAAAATGAATTTTTAAGGATATATTGCTGTAATCTCCTATGTAGTATCTTATTTAAAATTTTCATTAAGGAAACTGACCCATAGTTTTATTTTTCTGATTTTGCTCTTTCTGATTTAAGTATCAGTGCCCCATAGTTGTGCCCTAAAAGGAATTTGTTAGGATTCCTATACTTATTTTTCCAAATTCTATATATAGTATTGGAATTAATTGTTCTTTGGATGTTTGGTAAATGATTTCAGAATTTTTAAACATGGAGGTGATATATTTGTGGGTGATGGCAAGATCATGGTTGTGATCATTTTTGTCTGCAGGTTAGAGTAGAGGAGTAGCTGAAAGGAGGTGAGTAGCTTGAAGAATTGAATGGTTATTTTATTTGAGAGATAATCAATAGCTTTCTCTATGGTAGGGTTGGGAAGGAGGGAAAAAAATGAGTGCACAGCAGAGAGCAAAGGAACACTTAGAAGGAAGCACAGAAAGTCAGGTGAGCTTTGAAAACAATATGCAGTATTTCTTATAATTTTTTTAAAAGCAATGTGAAATGAAAATTCATTATTATTTTTATTGAATCCTCTTTTTATGTTATACTGTGTACATGGAGATGTTCTTGGGGGGGTTGTATTTTAGTTCAAAATGAATATAAAGGGGGTTTTGGGGGGGAGGGCAATTGGGGTTAAGTGACTTGCCCAAGGTCACATGGCTAGTTTTTGTGTTAAGTGTCTGAGGTCAGATCCGAACCCAGGTCTTCCTGACTCCATGGCCAGTGCTCTATTCACTGTGCAACCTAGCCACCCCTAAAAAATGTTTTGAAAAAGAAAAGAAAGGTCCCTCTTCTTGGTGCTGTAGGTATATCCCATTTGAAAGATGAGACTGGAGACAGGAGGTGAAAGATATCTTGTTCTGGTGTAGATGAAAGTAGTTGCTTTGGAATGAATGGAAGATGTCTGACCTGGCCCCTAACAACCTTTCTTCAGGGGATATACTACAAGTAAAAAAAAATCCAAGTGATAAAATGAGTGTTCTATCATAAGGCTATTTCAGCTAAGTCATTGAAGATCATTAGTGAGAAGCTGGACACTAAGTGATTAATTCTGTCTGTGGCAATGCATGAAACAATGGAAAGTATAAAATGACTCTGAGAACCATTTCTTTTGACAGTCACAGTGGCTAGGTAGCTGAAAATGGGTTGAAGGATGCTTGGAATCACAAAGGTCTTAAAACATTAATAAACCACAATTTAACTGCTGACATCTTAAATGTGTGAACTCTGTCTGAGGACAAGATCTTCTTACTACTGGGAGAACTTCAATGTGGCAAGATGGACAGTCGTACTGAAACCAAGAAACACAAGGAAATGGCAACTAAATGGAAAGAATAATGAAAGGCTGCCCTTGGAAAGTTGGTAGAGTCATCCTTTTATGAAACCCTTACTGCATGCTAAGCATTGCAGTAAACACTGGAGATACAAAAATAAAATGAAAAAAAAACAGCCCTTGTCTAATAAGGAGTTAACGTTGGAGGAGAAGACAATATATAAATAACTAAGTATATACCATATATATTCAGAGTAGGAGGAAGGTAATCTGAGAGAGGAGGTCACTAGCAGTAGGGAAAACTGTGAAAGACCTCCTGAAAAAATAAAATTTGAATTATGTCATGAAGGAAGCAAGAGAAACTAAGGTTGAGGCAAAAAGGCAGAGCAATCAAAATTTGAGACAGTTATTACAAAGTCTCCAAGATAAAAGATGAAGTGCCATGTTTTAAGGAACAATAAGCAGGAAAGTGTATCTGTATAATAGAGTTGGTAAAAGATAATAAAATGGGTAAACAAAAGACTAGAAAAGTTAAAAAAAAGTTCAGATTATAAAAAGCCTTAAATATCGAACAGAAAAATATATATTTCATTCTAAAGGTAATAAGTAAGCACTGGAACTCATAGAACAAGGAAGTAAATATGGTCAGACCTATGCTTTGTAAATGGAGTGGAGTAAGGAGAGCCTTGAGACAATTAGACCAACTGAAAAGTTATGAGACAGTAAACAGAGATGATGAGTTATATAAAGATGGCAGGCAAGTGAATAGAGAGAAGGGAATATTTCCAAAAGATGTTGTAAAGGCATATTTTTTTTAAATCTTGGCAACAAATTACATACACACACACACACACACACACACACATATATATATATATATATATATATATATATATATATATATATGATGGATGCAAGTGCAAAATCAAGGATGGTATTGCAGTTTCAGCTCTAGGTGACTGGGAGGATGGGCCCTTGATAATAATTGGAAAAATGGGATGAGTGGAAAATTTTGAGGTCATGACAAGTTTTGTTTTGGACATACTGAGTTTCAGATGTCTATGAACCATTTAATTCTAAATGTCCAAAAGATAATTGGTGATATGTGATTATAGCTCAGGATGAAGACTAGAGCCAGATATGAAGAAATGGAAATCATCAGCATCACAATAATAATGGAATACATGAATGTTGATGAGATCACCAAGCAAGAAAATATAAAAGGAAAGGAGAAGAGAATACTGGACAAAAACTTGAGGATACTCATTGTTACTAGCTATGACATGGATAAAGAACAAGCCACTGAGAACTAATCCAATCATTCTGAAGAGCAGTTTGGAACTATGCCTAAAGTGCAAGCAAACTGTGAATATTGTTTGATCCATCAATGTCACTTCTAGGTCTGTATCCCAAACAGTTCATAAAAATAGAAAAGGACCAACATGAACAAAATTATTTATAGCAGCTCTTTTTGTAGTAGAAAAGAATTGTAAATTTTGGTGATGCTCATCAATTGGGGGAATGGCTGAACAAGTTGTGGTATATGAATGCAATGGGATACTATAGTGCTATAAGAAATGATGAGCAGGCAGATTTCAGAAAATCCTGGAAGGACTTACATGAATGGATGCTAAAAGAAGTGATGTGAACAGAACCAGGAGGACACTATACACAGCAACAGAAACATTGTGCAATCATTAACTATGACAGACTTAGTTCTCAGAAATACAATGATCCAAGTCTATTCCAAAAGATTCAGGATGGAAATTGCTAACCACATTCAGAGAAAGAATTATGGAGTCTGAACACAGATAAAAGCATATTATTTTTGCTTTTATTTTGTGGGGTTTTTTTGTTTTTGTTTTCTTCTATTTTTTCCTATTCTTTCACAACATGACTGATGTGGAAATATGTTTAACATGATTGTACATAAATAACCTATATCAGATTGCTTGCTACCTTGAGGAGGGATCAAGGGAGGGAAGGACAGAGAAAAATTTGGAACTCAAAATTTCACCAAAAAAATGAATGTTGAAAACTATCTTTACATGTAATTGGAAAAATAAAATTATATTAAGGAAAAAAGGAATGTCACAGAAATTGGAGAAGAGTGGCCTTACAAATAGGAGGTGAACCAAGAGAGAGCAATGTCATAAAAGCCTAGAAAGAAGAGATTGCCCAGGAGGAGGTAATCAGAAGTATCAAATGCTGCAGAGAGGTTAAAAAAAATGAAGATTAAGAAAAAGAAATCAATTTTTTAATTAAAGAATTCATTTGGAAATTTTGGAAAGGTAAGTTTCAGTTATATTTTGAGTTGAGAAAGCAGATCAAAGAGGACATGGAAGGAAGGAAGGAAGGAAGGAAGGAAGGAAGGAAGGAAGGAAGGAAGGAAGGAAGGAAAAAAACAAACATATTAAGCGTCTATTGTGTGCCAAGCACCATGTTAAACACTTAATAAATATTATTTCATTTGATAGCTACAAATAAGTGAAGTAAGTGCAATTATCCTCATTTTACAGATGAGACAACTGTGGGTAGAGCTAAAGTGCCTTGCCCAAGGACACACAGTTAGTAAATATCTGAATTTATATTTGAACTTAGGTCTTTCTGATTCAAGTCCAACAATCTAGCCACTGCACCTTCTAGCTGTCTCAATACATCAAGTATATATAAAGACTGTTAGGAGAGCATATATATTGAAGATATTATATTAAAAACTCAAGAATATCTTCCAAATTAAGGGAAAGTAACTCCTAATGTTTGGTGGTTTATTCACAAGTACTCTGAATGGGAAAGGATTACAGAGGACAACTTATATGCCTGTACTTATATAGGAATCCTCCTACAAAATGGCCAGTAAAGCACCATTCACAGATTGCTTGAAGACTCTCAAAGAGAACTCAGTACCTCCAATGTTAAGTTGAGCACAGAAATGGATAAGTGTGTGTGTGTGTGTGTGTGTGTGTGTGGAAACGGAGAAAAAAGGAGAGGGAGGGAGGCAGGGAGAGAAGGAAGAGGAGGAGAAAGAGAGAAGAGAGACAGAGACAGAGAGTAGAAAATGTGACTCAGGATTTATGAAATGATATAAACCAAAGTCTCATCACAAGTTACTCAGAAGTCTCACTTCTTCACATCTTTGAGGCCCATATAACAGGAACACTTTCTCCAGGAAGAGAGAGATAAGACACTGAACAACATCACATAAAAATTAAATTGATATAAAGATGTGTGTATATATATATACTATTATTAATACCACCTTACATGTTATTAAGAAAAAAAAAAGATATACAGGCACTGAGGCATAGAGATCCACTGGAAAAGTTGAAACGGGTATGGGAGAAAATATGGGAGAGAGCAGATTGGAGGTGGGGATATCATGTGGGACTGCTGTTTTGGGGGGATAGGTGGGGGAAAAACGGGGAGAAAATTTGTAACTCAAAATCTGGCAGAAACGAATGATGTAAATCAGAAGTTAATAAAGCATTAAAAAAAGAAAAAAATTAAATTGATAGTATTTTAAGATGGAAATTTGGTTACTAAAATCAGAATTACTTCATACCTGTCTATACTCAGTAAAATCATTGATTACTTAAATCAGGGTTTTAAAATTAACTACAAATTAGAAGAACAGGCAAAATAAGCAAAGATTCCATTAAAGCAATTCCATGCTGGCCTATTGACAGAAGCTGCTGACACACACACAAAAAAAATAGAAAATGGACAATGACTTTAACTATCATAGATTTAGAGTTGAAGGGGACCTGAGATCACCTCGTCTAAACCACTTAATTTGACAGATGAAAAGAGTAGAGGACTGGGAAGTTAAGTGGCATGCCCCAAATCACAAAGGAAATGAACATCAGGGGCAGTATTTCAGCCCACATCAGCTGACTACAGAACAAGTGTTTGTCTTTGCTCTCTCCAGTGTGCTGAACTTCCTTATAGAGGTTTGAAGGCGATAATAAAATGAATAGGTGAAAAGTTTCCAGAAACCACTCCATCAAGCAAACACTTGATTACCTGACTAAACAGAGGGACATGAAAGTCGAGACCAACATTACTTTAAAGAATAACTCATTTGTATATCAATATGAATGTGGAGGATGGTGAAAGGTTATGAATAATATCACAAAACAGCTAAATCAGTCTATGTGAACATGAGTATTCAGGAAGCTTGGCATGAGACCTAACTAAAGCAGACCAAGAGAATTTATGGACAAAACTGGCAGAAAATCAAAAGCAAAGGTGGAAAATGGAACATATTTGTCATCATTTCTAAAACAATTTGTTTTCATCATCAATGTCAGTAGAACTGCCTCATTTGTACTCCTAACACTTCAATACCTGATGTGTTATAAAAGAAAGTGGAAATGATATTTAAGATGAAATTGGGAAGAATAACTAGGCAAGAGCAAGTAGGCACAGAAGATATACGTGCTGTAGGTGAAAACAAAAAAAAAAAATAGAACTGCCGTTATGTAATACATTGTCAAGATACCTGAAAGAAATATGGGAAAAGATCCTGAAATAGATAAAAATAACATGTTATTATTAGCCAAAAAAGATGATCAAGAGTACATAAACAACTAGAAATGGAGGACTTGAATTTCTATAAAACTTTTGAGAAGATTTACTGAAATATAAATGGCATCCTTAATAAAAATATAACATGGGAACAGTCAGACAATTTTTGATATCTTCATAACCATACAACTGACAAAATCCTAGTCTATTCATTGTGGGGAGAAAGACTGTTGATAAAAATTCAGCATAAATTCCTCTCTTCCCATAAGGACTATCCCATAGATATATCCAGGTCAATTAGGTTCTTCTGATAGCTGACTTTACAAACTAATCCTATGATTATTAATAACAAGCAAGGGATAAAACATGAAAGTGTGAACATCAAAGGCATTGCCATTACCATAAAAGATGTGCTTGAGCAAAATCTGAATGGAAGAATGACATTGTATTGATTTCACTCACTCTCAGTATAATGAAACCCCAGAATACCAAGCTAAATGCATGACCACTCAAAAAAATATTGTTCTAATGATCCACACAGAAAACAGAAACTGATGGAAAAATGTCAATTACCAAAACTTTGAAATGACTGTTGATGGTTAATCCATTGAATTTGTCCATCTTAGATAGAGAATGTTGATGAACAGTGATGATCATAGAAAGTGAACTGGGATTATTGGCTGGGGAAGAGAGGCAGGGTTGGGTGGAACGAAAAACATGGACATAGATGAGAATTTCACTAAATGAAAACACATTCACGGACTGCAATCTAAATGGTAAAGATGTAGCCACATCCCTGATATTATAGCTTCATTAAACAGTAGACATCCAAGTCTTCCAGTCTGTTAAGCTATATTTGGATCCCAGTTCTGTCGTGTACTGCACTACTACTTCCACCTCCATGCCACCTGAAAACGTCATAAATATACAATTTCAATTCATCTTTTTAAAAGATTACTATGTACCTACTATGTACCAGATACTGTGCCATGCTAGGGATACAAATAAGAATAACAAAATGCAATCTCTCCCCCAAGAAGTTTACATTCTAATGGGGGCAGACAACACAAAAAAGAAACTAAAAATTGGGGGTCCAGGGATAGAACCAGGTAATATCCAGTTTAGAGTCATTGTGTTCTTTCTGGGCAGTCAAAACCAAGCATAGCTGCTGAGAGTTACTGGAGAGTTAACTGGAAAGTTCGTAACTGAATCCTCTATAAAGGAAGGCTTTGAGAGTAGTTATTGCCCTATCTTCTGGCCCTCCAATCAGAGGAGAGAGTCTCCTGAAGGAACTAAAAATGCTTTGAGTATCAAAAACTGAATCTTTCAGTATGGTAATGAGATTTCAGGAGATCAACTTATACTGGGTGGGACATGATGTTTTATGAAGTCTAAAGCAAGGAGATGTGATAACGGAAAATGTGTAGAAGTGTCATTTTATCTTCATCCAATTTGCTGACCAAATTGCTGAATGGAATGAGGTTTAAGATGGTTGCTGTTCTTCATAATTGAAGAAGACCAAAATGTCATCATGATGTTGGGGTCAATGTACAGTGTGTCCAATGGTGGTTAATCAGATCAATATAAGCCCAAAAGGCTTTGCCACAGATTGGGCACAAATAGTCCATAGGAACATCTGGAATGGAGATGTCTATAAATTTGTGCATCTCACATTTCTTTTAAGCTACTGCAATTCTGCTGTGCTTATAGAACACAATACCTTCTTTTATGTGGACACAGAATTCTGAGTGGTCTTGTGCCAGTATCTCCTGTGTTTCACAACTGATTCCAAAGTTCTTTGGAAAGATCTTGGGAGTGCCCTTATATCACTTCTTCTAACCTCTGTGTGAGCACTTGCTTTGTGTGAATTCTTTGGAAAATAATCTTTTAGGCAAATGTATGTTTGGCATTCTAACAACATGACCAGCCACTAGGAGTTGTGCACTTTGCAGTAAGCTTTGAATGCTTGACAGTTCAGCTCATGAAGGGACCTCAGTGTCTGGTCCCTTATCTTGCAAGGTGATTTTCAGAACCTTCTTAACACAATTCAAATAGAGGTGATTCACTTTCCTGGTATGACTCTAATATACTGTCCAGATTTCATAGGTGTACAACAATGAATTCAGCACAACAGGGGCTCTGGAGATTTTCTTTTCGGTAGGAGGCCTAGTACCTCTTCTCTTCAGCACTTTCCTTCAGAACCTTCCAATACTGAGTTAGCTCTGGCAATGTATGTATCAACCTTAACACCTATGTGTACATCCTTGGAAAGTATACTGCCAAGGAAAGCGAACTTATCCGCAGAATTCAAATTTTCTCTATTTGCTATAACCAAAGTTTCCACACATACATGGTATGGGGCTGGATTGTGAAGAACCTTTATTTATTGGTTTGTTAAGTCAAAATGAGCACAAGTACCAGAGAATAAACCCATAATCTGTTGAATTTCAGCCTCAGAGCCTGCATTGAGCACACAATCATCTGTGAACAAAAAGTCATGCACCAACTTTTCCTCTACTTTAGTCTTTTCAAGTTAAATCATTTACCTTCAGCATGGTAGCCAACCGTGCTACCATTTGCAGCCTCATTGAAGGCATTGACAACATCACTGGAAATATCTTGCTAAAAAGCATGAAAGCAAGCACACAGCCCTGCTTCACTTCCTTGGCTACTGGGAAAGCATGACAGCATTGTCAATATCCAGAATCCATGCAAGAATGCTGTCATGGAACTGGCATACAATACTAATGAACTCTGGACAACCAAATTTTGCCAGGATGTTTCACAAGCCCTCATGACTACCTTGATAAGATAAACCAATGCATAAAAACATCTTTTTTTTACTCCTGGCATTTCTCCTGGAGTTGTTGGGCAGTGAACATCACACTGATTATTTCTCAGTCCTTTCTGAAGCTACACTAGCACTCAGGTAGATGACCAAGGTGAAGGATCAGTCTATTAAGAATCTTCCTAACAGAGATGGAGAGAGAGAGACCATCCCTTCTCATGATTATTTAAGTGTAGGACAAAGAAAGTTTTGTGAAACCCTACTAAAGGCCTCTCCCCAGATTATCATCAATTTATGCACTAACCTCTTTGGGTCTAATCATTCAACCAGTTCCAAGTCCATCTAATTTTATTAGTATCTATTCAACGATGCTCCATCTTGAGAACCTTTGCAAAAGCCTTGCTCAAACCCAAATGTACTATGACTAAGGCATTTCCCTAATTTGATAATCCAACCCAAAAGGGAAATTATTTTTACCATTACTTTTTCTTGATAAGCTCACTTCAGGTCATAGTGATCACCACCTCCCTTTCCAAGTACTAACTAGCTGTATTTTATATGTTCTAGTATTTTTGCTATGAAATGGCATAAAGCTTACTTGCTTATACTTTGAAGATCTACCATCTCCTCACCTTGAAAAAGTTACACTTGCCTTTTTACAGTTCTTTATCACCTCTCCCATTTCCGTGATTTTTAGACATTAGTAACATTGGTCAGGAATTCTCTCTAATTTTATAAGTACTGTGGATGTAATTCTGGGTCTGGTAATTTGAACTCATCAGTTTTTACTAGGAACTTTTATTTTTTCCACATCATTTCCTTGGGTTTCAAATCTGTCATTTTTTTTAATTCAAGAGAAGGAAAACATTTTTAGAAGAAAGATGGGTTCAGATTTAGTTTTTTTTTTTTTAATTTTGAAGTCATTCAAATGAAGTGGATAAAAAACAATTGAAGATGAATGCCTAAAAGACAAAAGAAAGCTAAGCTTTTAGGATATAAAGTTGAACACATTTCGGCTAGAAGTGTTAAACCATAAGAGTGGATGAGGTTTACCTTAGAGGATGTATATAGAAGGTATGGTGGCAAAGATGATTTTATTTTCTCTCTCTTAACACAAGTATCTCCATTTTGGAATAAGCCTTCATTTCAAAATAAATTAATAACCAACTTCTTCCCTAACCTAGTTCTTCTGGAAGACTGACCAGATGACCAAAATCACCTTAACACCAAAAGTAGATTAGCAAGTTAGGAAGCTTGTCTCCTTGCCTAAACTACCAACACACCATTCTAAATCCCTGCAGCAGATTGTTTTTGAACCCAGAATGACTATGTTTTCTATATGCTATAAAGAACTATGGAAAACAGCTCATTAAGAAGTCCACTTGACCATAAAGACTTCTCTTTTATATTGGTCGACCAACATTTCTCCATGTCATTGCTAGTGGCTACAAATGTTTTTTTTTCTTATACCCTGAATTCCACATAGTGAGTCTTTATGTTGATGACAGGAGAATTATTCTAAGGTCTACATTTTTTACAAATGATGATATTTGGGGAGAAAAAATGCATGGGTGCAATACAGTTTAATTGTGAATTCTCTCATTCAATCAGCTACTGAATCTGTAATTCACTCATCAGTAATTTGGGCCCTCACTTCACCCATTCTGCTTATTTTCCTTTTTTTAGCATATCTCAGGGTTTCTCAGGTCTAAATTCAATGATCATCCTTTTCAATGCTGCTCTTACCAACTGTCTAAATACTCCTATGTCCTTAGCTGTGATCAGCATGCTGCCTTCTAGCTTTTTACCTACTTTGTTTTCTCTGTTCCTTCTTACATAGTATAGATTATCACCATCCTGAGAAAGACCTTGGTTTAACAAGGCCAGGGTCTCCCACTGCATCTGGGGTCATCTCCAATTTTCCTGATCTGTATCTTGTCGCTGGGCCCAGATGGCTCCAGAGGAAAATGTAAGGCTGGCACCTTTGCACAACCCTCCCTAAGTTAAATCCAATTCATTTGCAAGAAATGGAAGAAGAACCTTCCTGATGTCATGATCCTCTTTGAGAATGAAGGACAAAAACCAAATTATCACCATAGGAAATCCTGGAATGTGGCATACCAGATATTCATTATCTGCTTTTAATTTAACCTAAACTATTGTTCTCCCATATTTATTCACCTTTTTTAGGTTTCCTAGTTATAAAAAGCTGGGTCCCCATCATTTAGAACCACTATTCAGTGACTTTTCCAAACATTCTCCATTCATTTGAAGTTCCATATTCCACATTATTGTCATCCTACTGTTTTGGTAAACACCTGTGCCTGTTACATACATAGAAAATTCAGGCCATCTAGAATGAGCTCTGTCATCTATTCCCCCTCTCAACCTTAAAATATCTCTACATGTCTCTACTTGCATTTTTGTCCTACCACTATGAAAAGAAGTGTTCCTTTTTCAAGCTTCAACTCTTGATCTGTGCTCTACATCTGATTCTTCCCTGGCTTATCTGGTGCATTTTTAATATTTCCCTCTCTGTTGCTGGTTTGCTCTAACTTTTAACATATTCAGGCCTCCATGACAGTAAAAACAAAATAATTATAAGAAAAACCCACCTTGACTCTATTCTCATGGAGTTTCCTTTCCTTGCATTATCCAACAACTCCACTTCATCACCACTCATTTTGTCCATATCTCTAGATATTTTCTAGAATGTTTTTTAGAATGACTTCGGATTGTTAAAAAGCATTGGCCTTTTCCTCTTGATTTAATGAAACACTTTGATTAGACAAACCCTGCTGGCATAAAAACATTACCAAGAACTACATGGACTGTTTCATTCCTCCTCAAACTGGTTGTAACTTACTGCATAGATATGTGTCCCATTTTCTATTTCATGGAATGTCCTATTTTTCAGCCTAGTATAGAAGTTTCCAAACCCCAGAAAAGATTGTCCTATCCTGAGCATATACCTTAAAGAAAATTCTAGGAAAAAAAGACTATGCAGAGAATTATGGCAAAAAAAGAAACCCAAAATAAATTTAAAAAAGAAAAACAACCACAAAGTAAAGTAAGATTTATCTTTGATAAATGATTCATGAAATAGCATAAAATTAAGAAATAACAGTTCTAAAAACTACAAAGTCCCTGATAGGTAAAACTAGAGACAAAAATGTCAGATTTTAACCATTGTTTCTTTTGTTTACAAATAAATAAAAACAATTATAGTTGTTCAAAAAGTCAGTCTCCTGACTTCATTTCACACTTTTCTGGAAAATCACACATACACAAAATCAGCACAACTTTCCCACTGATGTAGGGAACAATTTGCCCTAGAGTGGCAGATACATGCCATTGCTATTCCTTTACTAATTTACACAGAAGGGAAGAATATTTCTTCCCACTGCACACAAGGGAAAGGAAAAGAGAAAAACATATAGAAGAAAGGATGAAATAAATAAAAAGAGAGAGGAGGGAGACAGATGGAGGCTCAGGAGGTTTCAAGTGAGTGTACTAGAGGTAAACTTCTCTTGTCATACCCTGCGTTCTTTTGGACTTGGAGTGTAAGCACAAGTTTTTATTGTTCTTTTAAAATCTCATTATTTTTCCAGTTTAAGGAGGAGACAGAGCCAGGTTGCTAGAGTGGAAACAAGCTATAGTTTTGAAGTCAAAGGACCTCGGAATCGAAGTCCTGGTTCTTCCACCTGGAAGACCTTAGGAAAATCATTTAACCTGTATGATCTGAGTTCCCTAAAGCCATAGAGGTTAGGTGATTTCGTTTTCTTTTTCCAAGTATAAAATAAAGAGGTTGGAAAAGATGACCCTGAAAGCCCTTTTGTGTCTAAATTGAAACCTTCTTGCTGACCTCCTGTTGTAGGATGATTAAGAGTCCCCATAAAGGCCAAGGTAATGTGGTAGGCTAGGCTCAGGACTATGGACACCAGAAAACAGACAAGTAAGGACATTTGAATCAGAAGCAGATTGTTAAGCCAATTTTAGGAATCAAGAAGAATGGGTTAAGCTTTGTATAACCAAGAACAGGAATGCCAGGAGTCAAAAATTGGCAAAATATATACAATTTGGGATCATAAGTAAGAATAGGAATGAGCAGGAGAGACACTAGCAGGGAGCAGAAGGTCATGGAGTTACCTCATTTGGCTGGGTTTGGTGTGGCCTCCATTTCTCTTTTACCCTGCTATGCTCTGGCTAAACTGTGTCACAAATCAGACCTACTCCTGTTTTATGAAACATTGGAGGGAACAGCTGAGGCTAAGTGGTAAAGTGCTGGAAGCATCAGTTTCCCAATGTTGGTATTGGCATGCTGACACTGGCATCAGCAGAGTAGTTTAAGAGCAGGGGCCAAGGGCCTCCCTTAGAGATAAAATGGTAGCAAACTTCCATGGATAGTGCTGATGTAACTGCCCCCAAGAGCCAAAGGGATGTCCTAGGCCACCCTGCCAGGAAATTCAAGGTGCTTACCTCAAGACTGATCCAAAAGTGAAGCCTTAAGCAAGAAGAATCTACATGCAGAAAAAAGTGTCAGGGTCAACAAGCAGTCAGAGAGGCTTTGTATTTGTTTTGTATCTTTTGGATTTTCTTCCTTTTCTCTTTTCACACCTGCTTCCCTAGTCCAAGTCCTGAGTATTATGCCTAGAGTACTGAAAGAGCCTTCAACTTGAGAAACCATCAGTTTATCCTTACTTCAGACTATCAAATACTGACAAACCCCAACTTCAGTATTTCCCAAACCCCAACTCTAGTATTATCCCCATAAGGTCAAAAGACAATGATGTACTATACCTATACTATTATAATCGTGCCTAATAATCTCTAATACTGTATTAGCATATGCCCATACTAATAATAAAATAAATTATACACTTCAATAATTCAAAATATCTGTGATTTCATCAGTACAAGTACTATCTGCATCTGTGCAGTTCCCTTTCATATCCTAGCTAACAATCTTCATGAGCTACTAAGGCAAATGATAGCAATAACTACAAAAGGGAGGGGAGGGAGGAGAAGAAGGAGGGGGAGTAGAAGGAAGTGGTGGAGGAGAAAGAGGAGGAGGAGGAGGGGGGAAGAAGAAGAAAGAGGAACAGCAACTTCCTAGGGGCTAACTTTTTGATGATGTATTTTTCCAAATTTATCTAGGTACAATGTCACCACACACACACACACACAGGCACACACACATGCACACACGCAAGCACACACACAGATTTTCCAGCTTAGTGTAACCTCCCACAGCATGTACTTTGCTGCTACTTGAGACTCCAATAGCACAGCAACCTCATAACGAAGCATCAGAGAAAGACATTAAAGAATGAATCATCATAATAAATAGATTCCATTTATATGGTCTATTTGGTTACAAAACTTTAGACTTGCCCCTCATAGAATCCTATTCTCCCTTTAAGGCTCATCTCAATCACCATCTTCTACATGAAGCCTTTCCCCACCCCTCCTTCCCTCTACTGCATTGTATTTATTTTACAGTTATTCTGTACATATACATGTTTCCCCCTCTAGAATGCAAACTCTTTGAGAGCATGTAATGTTTCATTTTTATTTTTGTATATCCACTGCCTACTCTTAATAAATCCTTCTTGATTGATTGATTATTTGATATAATTATCCCCATTTTATAGATGAGAAAAATAAGATATCAGACAATTAAGGAACTAGTTCAAATTCACAGAACTAGAAAAAGTAAGGCAGATATCCTGACTGAAAGTACAATAATCTTCTTATCTCAAATAGCCATTCATGATCCTCCTATTTCTTATGGAATCTAATTACTGGCTTTCACATTCTCCTTATCACACCCTGTTGAGGCATGCAACGCACTTATTTTCTCGGTTTTAGAGTGGAAAAGACCAAGGCTCAGAGAAGTTGTGACTTGTACAAGCAAACACAATAATAAGTAAAAGATCCAGGATTCAAACTCACTTTTACTAACTCCAAATCCAGTGTTGTTTCCTCCTATTTATGCTCCCTTGGCATATAGGAACACCTTACCCAAGAATTCTAAACTCTCCATTGTTATCCCTCAAAACCTCTATCCTTCCTCATTTCTCTTTGTTCCTTGACCTGACCTCTCCACTTCAACCAATAAAACTTAACTACAACCCCATGTTCCTTACTTATTAATTTCTTTTTTTATACCTTTTTTAAATTTTATTTTTAATTTATGGAATAAAGTATTTCCATTACATAGTATAATAAAACAATTACACATGAAACTGAAAGTCTATTATGTGCAACTTGCTATTCCTTTTAAATATGCAGTAAAGTTATCATTTCTTTTTTCCCTTCTTTCTTCCCTCTCCCCACCCTAGAGATGGTTATCATTAGACACAAATAGGTGAATATATATAAAATTATTCTATACATACTTGTATTCACTAGTACTTTCTCTGGAATGCAGATAGCATCTTTCTTCATATATTTTTTCTAGTTAATTTGGATATTTATAATAGTCAAAATTATTTATTCACTCAAAGTCCTTCATAAAACAATATTGCTATTACTATATAAAATGTTCTCCTGGTTCTGCTTATTTTGCTCTTCATTATTTCATGAAAGTCTTTCCTTTTCTTTCTAAGGTCACTGAGCTCATCATTTCTTATAGCACGGTAGTATTTCATCACAATCATATAAAACAACTTCTTCAGTCATTCTCCTGTTGATTGGCAAGCCTGCGATTTCTAGCCCTTTGCTTACTTCTAAGCTTTCCAGATACCATTCCTCCCCTAACTATTCCACCAGTCTTTAATCTACTCCTTTTCTTTTTTTCTGTCTTTTTGGGGGGAAAAGGTAGGGCAATTGGGGTTAAGTTACTTGACCAAAGTACACAGCTCGTAAGTGTTAAGTGTCTGAGGTCAGATTTTAACTTGGGTCCTCCTGACTTCAGGGCTGGTGCTCTATTCACTACACCACCTAGCTGCCCCTGATCCTTTTCTTTAATCAATCTACTTCAACTCCTTCAAGACTCTATCTTCATTGATTAACCCTACACCAATCTAACTCTTCCTTTTCTTATATTCTGACAATGTTTTGCCCACATTAGTATAACACTATGTAATTTTTCTACTCTCATTTATTTATGTTTCCCCCTCCCTGACTCAATTATATGCTCCTTTTTAATGTTGCTTTGTTTTATATCCCACCCTCTAGCACCAAGTGCCATGCTTTGTACACTGCAAACACTCAATAAATATTGTCCAGAAAGACACACATGCACACACAACAATGTATATGGGTTTAAAAGCATGAAATGTGGAAATAAAGGAGAACCTGGATTCAAATTCTGGCTCTGCTAATGGGCTTCACCCATATTACCTTTTTGATCTTAGGAAAGTCATTTTCCTTCTGTGACACTCAATTTTCTTCTAAAATGAAAGGTTGATATCTAAGTGCTGTGCTGGCTATAAATCCTATTATACTATGAGCTATGGCCTCTCTGTGGCTAAGGTAAGCATACTCATAATATACGTTGGACTTTATAAGTACTTTCACTAGGAGACAATTGTTTGACAAATGGGCTAGGTGACAAACTTGCTTAGAAAGCACTGTGTATATGAATTTGGGGGATGGGGAATGGGGGATGAAAGTAGTATATTAAAAGGCAGTATAGGAACTTTTTTAAGAGCTTAGACTATGACAGAATGGGTTGGTTGAAGATGCAAGGAATAGCTTCTAGAAAAGATTTCAAGGTGGAAGGCAGAAGAGAAAAGGCCATTCAAGGAAGTTGGCTATGAAATGTGTCCCCATGGGAAAAAAAGAAATTAGTTGGAGTTGGTGGTAATATGGATAAATATAATAAAAAAGGTTAAGAAAACTACAAGAAATGGCAGGAAACACTGTATACCTGTTGGTTTAGGGACTTCAAGGAGCCAAGATGGCAGAATAAAGCAGTAAATCAGTATAACTTTCTAATATTCACCTCAAAATAATCGTAAAATCATGCCTCAAAAAATAATCCTGGAAGAGCAAAACTAGCAAAAAGATAAGGTTAAATCATCTTTTATCCCAAGAAACTTGGAAAATCAGCAAGAAAGGTCTGCTTAGTTCAGGACAGGAAACATCACAGCAAGCCAGTAGCAAGCCTTACCTCATCCAACCAGCAAGAGTTACTGAATGCAGTACAGTGGAGCAGGTAAAAATCAAAACCAAGATACCTCCTCTACCACTACCACCACAAGCCTCAGCATAGCCAGGGGAACATACAAGCTCCAGTTCTGAGAAACTCCAAGTGTTTCAGCAAAACCCTGAGCAAAACTCCACATGCTTCAGTATAGTCTGGAAGAAACACAGAAACACTCTGCCAGCCTTAGGACATAACAGCCTTAGACATCACCACTAGGCCCTTGGTTCAACACCAGGTATTCTCCCAGACCCCTACATCCTCCAGCACTGCCACCAAACTTTCACCCCACCTCCTTAGCACAGCACCAGGCATGAGGGTCACCTGGGCATTTCAGGGCAAACTCAATGCAACACCAGCTAAATAGTGAAAGCCTGCAGCCTCTGGCACAACAAGCCTGAGATAGTTCCCCTTCCACTGCAGAAGCAGAGCTCAAATTTAAAAGAAAGGGAAAAGGCAACAAAAAAAAGAATCTGACCATTAAAAGATATTATGGTGAAAGGGAAGGTCAAGACACAAATTCAGAGGAGGACGACAATGTTAAAATACCTATAGACAAAACCCCAAAGAAAAATGAGAAGTTGTCTCAAGCCCAGAAACAATTCATGGAAGAGCTCAAAAAGGTGTTTAAAAATCATATAAGGAAAGTAGAAGAAAAAAAATGGAAAAGAAATGAGAGTGATGCAAGAGAATTGGGGGGAGGCGGAGAGAGTTAGCAGCTTGGGAAAAGAAAACAATTGCTTAAAAAGTAGAATTGCCTAAAAGGAAAAGGAGATACAAAAAGTCACTAAAAAACCCAACTCTTTAAAAAGTAAAATTGACCAAATGGAAAAGGAAGTACAAAAGCTAACTGAGGAAAATAACTCCTTAAAAATAGAATTGGGGAAATTGAAGTTCATGACTCCATGAGACAGAAAGAATAAATCAAACAAATGCAAAGGAATGAAAAAAAATGGAAGAAAATGTAAAATATCTCATAGAAAAAACAACTGACCTGGAAAATGGATCCAGGAGAAAAAAATATCAGAATCATTGGACTACTGAAAAGCCATCATCAAAAGAAGAACCTGGAAAGAATTTTTCAAGAAAATCACAAGTAAAACTGCCCTGATGTCCTGGACACAGAAGACAAAATAAGCATTGAAAGACTCCACCAATAATCTCAGGAAAGAGATCTGAAAATAAAAACTTCAAGGAATATTATAGCCATATTTCACAATTCTCAGGTCAAGGGAAAAATACTGCAAGCGAGAGGCAGCCAGGTGGTGCAGTAAGTAAGAGCACCAGCCCCACAGTCGGGAGACCTGGGATCAGGTTAAGGCCTCAGATACTTGGTACCCACACAAAAATAACTGTCCGTGTAACCTTGAGCAAGTTACTTAACCCCAATTGCTTTTAAATTTAAAAAAAAATGAAAAATACTGCAAGTGGCCAGAAAGAAAACAAATTCAAATATTGGGGAGCCACAGTCAGGATTGCATAGGATTTAACAGCTGCAACGTTAAAGGATTAGAAGTCATGGAACATGATTTTCCAGAGGGCAAAAGAGTTAGGACTATAACCAAGAACCCAGCAAAATTAAGCATAATACTTTAAGGGGAAAAGTGGTAATTCAATGAAATACAAGAATTTCAAAGCTTTCATAAGAAAATCAGAATTGAACAAAAAATTCGATTTCCAATATCAAGACCCAAGAGAAGCCTAAAAAGAGGGAAAAGAAAAAGAAAATATAAGAGATTCAATAAGAGTTGAACAATTTACATCCCTATATGGGAAGATGATACTTGTAATTCCTAAAAACTGTACCACTAATATAATAATTTTTTTTTGTCTTTTCACATTAGAATCCTATATAATGTTCATCTCCCTCCCTTCTTGCCCTGTACTACAATATGTTTTTATGTCTCTTCATGTGGCATAATTTAACCTTTTCTACCTCCTCCTTTCCTCTTCTCCCATTACAGTACCTTTCTATCCCTTAATAAGTTTTTTTATCATCACTTTACTTAATTTATACTCATACCCTCTATCTATGTATATCCCTTTTAAATGTCATGATAATTATATAATTCTCAATATTGACCAGTATCAGTTTCCCATATAGGGATGTAAATGGTTTGCTCTTATTGAATAATAAGTTGTGAGTGTGTGTGTTTTCCCTGTTTACTTCTTTATGTCTTTCTTGAGTCTTGTTTTTGAAGACCAAATTTCCATTGAGCTGTGCTGTTTTTATCAGGAAGATATGGAAATCCCTTATTTCATTGTATAACCATCTCCTTGCCTGAAAGATTATGTTCAGTTTTGCTGTATAGTTGATACTGGGTTGTAGTCCAAGCTCTTTTGCCTTATGAAATATCATATTCCAATTCCTCCAATCTTTTAATGTAAAAGCTGCTAGGTCCTGTGTGATCCTGACTGTAGTTCCACAATAGTTGAATCCTTTCTTTCTGGCTACTTGCAGTATTTTCTTCTTGAACTGAAATTCTAGAATTTGGCTACAATATTTCTTGGAGTTTTCAATCTGGGATCTCTTTCAGGAGGACTCCAGTGGATTCTTTTGATAACTATTTTGCCCTCTGGTTCTAGGATCTCATGGCAGTTTTCTTTGAGGATTTCTTGGAAGATTCTGTCCAGGCTCTTTTTTCATCATAGCTTTCTGGTAGACCAATAATTCTTAGATTATCTGTTTGCTAGGTCAGTGGTTTTTCAAATGAGATTTTTTTACATTTTCTTCTAATTTTTCATTCTTTGGGCTTTGTTTGACTGATTCTTGATGCCTTAGCTTCCCTTTGACTGATTCTCATTTTTAGTGAATTATTTTCCTCAGTTAATTTTTGAAGGTACTTATCTATATGCTCACATTTTACTAAGCTATCACTCTTTGCAAATGATATGATAGTGTACTTGGAGAATCATAGAGAATAAAGTAAAAAAACTACTCGAGATAATAAATAAATTTAGCAAAGTTGCAGGATGTAAAATAAACCCACATAAGTCCTCAGCATTCCTATATATTTCTAATTAAGTCCTATAGCAAGAAAGAAATTATATAGAAAGAGAAATTCTCATAGAAAGAGAAATTCCATTTAAAGTTACTGTAGACATTATAAAATATTTGGGAATCTACCTGCCAAAACAAACCCAGGAACTATATGAACACAATTACAAATGCTTTACACACAAATAAAGTCAAATATAAAAAAATTGGAAAAACATCAATTGCTCAGGGCTGAGATGAGGTAACATAATAAAAATGATAATTTTACCCAAATTAATTTACTTATTTTAATTAATCTACCAAATTAATCTACCAAAAATCTATTTTACAGAGCTAGAAAAAATAGCAAAAAATTTCATTTGGAAGAACAAGAGGTCGAGAATATCATACAAACCAGCCAGAGTAGAATTCAGGAAAGTGAATCACCAGCAGCTGTGGCAGTTTCCAGATTTCTCAACCCATAAATGCAAAAGAGAAAGTAAAAGGACAGTAGGGAACTCTGTTGGAATGGGGTGAGAGAAGAGCCCCACCCCCAGACAAGAGGTGGGTGGCATAGCAGGGTCTGCAGCTGCTGCTACATGGCTGCCTCCAGAGCTCTTGGTCTACAGATCATAGAGGGGAACAAGTGACAATTCAGAGGGTAATCACTCTTGCTTTGACTTGCTTGGATCTGGGATGCAGTCTTGGGCAGTGGTCCTGGGGTGAGTGTTCCAGAGCTTGTGGTGGCTGTAGAGAGGTCACCCTTCTCATACCTCTGACAAGATTTGCAAAAAGTCTAGCAATTTGGGACAATGCCCTCTCCACTCTGGAAGCAGAGTTCTTCAGTGGCAAAGAGCTCAAAAGTCAAGTAATTGGCTGACAAGATGAGAAACCAGAAGAAGCATAAGCAGACCATAGAATCCTTTTTTGAGGACAAAAAGGATAAAGACATGGAGTGGGAGGAAGACAGTAAAGTCAGAACTCCTGCATCAAAAGCTTCCAAGAAAAATATAAACTGGCTATATGTCATAGAGGAGTTCAAGAAGGATTTTGAAAATGAAGTAGGAGAAGTGGAAGAAAAATTGAGAAGAGAAAAGGAGAAATGAGAATGATGCAAAAAAATCATGAAAAGTGAGTCAATAACCTGCTAAAGGAGACCCCAAAAATACTGAAGAAAACAACACCTTAAAAATTAGACTAACTCAAATGTCAAAAGAAAACCAAAAAGCCCATGAGGAGAAGAATGCCTTAAAAAGCCAAAGTGTCCAGATGGAAGAGGAATTTCAAAAACTCACAGAAGAGAATAATTCCTTCAAAATTAGATTAGAGCAAATGGAAGCTAAAGACTTTATGAAAAATCAAGATACTATAAAACAGATCCAATCATACAAAAAAGTAGAAGGCAATGTGAAATACCTCATTGGGAAAACCACTGACCTGGAAAATAGATCCAGGAGAGAGAATTTAAAAATTATTGGACTACATGAAAGCCATGATAAAAAAAAAAGGAGCCTAGAAATCATCCTTCAAAAAAAATCTCAAGGAAAATTGACCTTATATTCTAGAACCAGAGGGCAAAATAGAAATTGAAAGAATTCACCAATCACCTCTTGAAAAAGATCCCAAAAAGAAAAATCCTAGGAATATCACAGCCAAATTCCAGAGTTCCCAGGTCAAGAAAAAAAAATATCACAAGATGTCAGGAAGATACAATTTGAGTACTGTGGAAACACAATCAGGATAACACAAGATCTAGCAGCTTCTACATTAAGGGACTGAAGAGCTTGCAATATGATATTTCAGAGGTCAGAGGAGCTAAAATTAAAATGAAGAATCATCTACCCAGCAAAACTGAGTATAATACTTCAGGGGAATATATGGCTATTCAATGAAATAGAGAGCTTTCAAGTATTCTTGATAAAAACAAAACAGAGCTGAACAGAAAATTTGACTTTCAAATACAAGAAAAAAGAAAACATGAGAAGGTAAACAGGAAAAAGAAATCATAAGGAACTTATTAAAGTTAAACAATTTACATTCCTACATGGAAAAATGATCCTTGTAACTCATGAGACTTTTCTCAGTATATATGTGTAGGATGAAGGAAATATATATGTATACATACACATGTATGTATGTAGAAGAGAGGACATGTGTGTATAAATACATATGTGAGTGTGTGTATATATGTGTACATGTATACATATACAGAGGGCACAGGATGAGTTGAATATGAAAGGATGATATCATAAAAATAAAATTAACAGGGGAGAGAGGAATAAATTGGGAGGAGAAAGGTAGAGATAGAATAGGGTAAATTATCTCATCTGAAAGAGGCAAGAAAAAACCATTACAATGGAGGGGAGGAGCAGAAAGGTGAAAGGGAATGGGTCAACCTTACTCACATTGGATTTGGCTTAAGGAGGAAATAACATACACACTCGGGTATCTTACCCTACGGGAAAGTAGGGGGGAAGGGGATAAGAGGGAGGATGATAGAAGGGAGGGCAGATTAGGGGAGAGGGTAGTTAGAAGCATACACTTTTGAAAAGGAACAGGATCAAAGTAGAAAATAGAATAAGTGGGGGTCAGGATAGCATGGAGAGAAATGTAGTTAGTCTTTCACAATATAACTATTATGGAAATGTTTTGCATAACTACACATGTACAACCTATATTGAATTGCTTGTCTTGCCAGTGGGGGTTGGTGAGGAGGGATGAAGGGAAAGAATCTGGAACTCAAAGTTTTAAAACTACATATTAAAAAACTTGTTTTTTACATGAAACTGGGAAATAACATATACAGGCACTGGGGTATAGAAATCCATCTTTTCCTACTAGAAAATTAGAGGGGCATGGGGGAGTACATAAAAGAGAGCAGATTGGGAGAAGGGATATTCAGTAGGCTTGCTATCTTATGGTGGGGGTAGGGGAAAGACAGGGAGAAAATTTGCAACTCAAAATCTTGTGGAAATTAATGTTGAAAATTAAAAATAAATAAATAAATAAAGGATTTTTAAAAACCAACTCTGAGATGCCTTCTCATCCCTATCATATTGGCTAATATGATAAAAAAGGAAAGTGATAAATGTGGGAGAAATATGGGAAAATTGTGACATTGATGTTGATATTGATGGAGTTGTGACAGGATTCAATCATTTTGGAGATCAGTTTGGAACTATGCCAAAAAGGGCAACCAAACTGTGCAAACCCTTTGATCCAGCAATACCATTAGTAAGTCTGTATCCCCAAGAGACCATGAAAAAAGGGAAAGGACATGCGCAAAAAATATTCATAGCAGCCATTTTATGGTAGTAAAATATTGGAAATTGAGGGGATGCCAATCAATTGGGGAATGCATGAACAAGATGTGGTATATGAATGTAAAGGAATACTACTGTGAAATAAAAAATGACAGATTTCAGAAAAAAAGTGAAAAGACTTGTACGAACTGATGCAACATGAAACGAGAAAACATTGTACACAGTATCAGTAACATTAGTGATGATAAACTATGAATGACTCAGTTCTTCTCAACAATGCAATGTTCTATGACAAGTAGAAAGCACTCATAAAGTAAAATATTATCCACATCCAGATAAAGAAGTGATGGATTCTGAATATAGATCAAGACAATTTTTTTCACTTACTTTATTCTTTTTCAAGTTTTTTTTCCTTTTTATTTGTTTCTTCTTCACAACTGTGACTAATATGGAAATGTTTTACATGATGGAACTTGTACAACCTATACCAAATTGCCTACCATTAAGAAGAGAGGAGGGAAGAGGAGGGGGAAAAACTTAGAATTCAAAATCTTTTTAAAATGAATGCTAAAAATTGTCTTAACATATAATTTGGAAAAATATTATTTAAGTACCCTCCCAAAAATAGTTTTAACATAGAACTACATTGTAAGCCATATGAGGATAGTAGTCAAGTTTTGCTCATCTATTTCTCAGTGTCTGGTACTATGCTTTGTATCATTCTCAAAAAAATAGATGTTAAAAAAATGAATGAGGGGAGAAAATCCTGAGGGGTAGATCCCTGAACCATCCAGGAAAGACTAAGAAATATAAGTCAGTTCTAAATGTTTGAACTAGCTTCCCTTGGAATGAAATGTAAAGTGATAGTTTGATGGACAAATGAATGAAAGTGTTTTAAATAAGATTCAGTTCACCAATTTTACTCAGCTATGTGTAGTTTTTAGGCAGCTAGGTGACATAGTGGATCTAGTGTTAGATTTGGCATCAGGGGGAACTCAAATTTGAAACCTGCCTCAAATACGTCCTATTTCTGTGAATCTAGTAAAGTCATTTAACCTCTCTTCATTTCAGTTTCCTCATCTGTAAAAGGGAATAACAGTAGCACCTGCCTCACAGGGTTGCTGTGAAAATCAAATAGGATATTTACAAATTTTAAAGCATTATATTAATGCTAGCTTTTATTATAATTATTGCTGTTATTACAGGGTAAGTAAAGTCATTTTCACTATGGTCAACTATTCTGTCATATGATATGCTGCAAAGACACTAATATAAGATGGGTATAGGGTAAAAGAAGAAAGGAGAAGGCGATGATCCCAAGGGTCCCATCTTGGGAACTCTCCCTCCCCATTCAGAGTAATTTGGTGTTAAAGAATGGCATTCCACCACTTCACAACCATGAGGCCCAATCTTCCCAGAAAAAAAAAATCTGAAATTGCCAGAAAACTTCATACTGAGGACTACCAAGAAAAATGAATTCAATTAAACAAACACTTGTGAAAAGCCTACCATGGGAAAGAAACTGTGCTAAGTGCTAAGGAGAGGAAGACAAAAATGAAATAGTCTCCCTTCTCAGGAAGCGAATGTATTGTAGATGGAGGGGAATGGAATACATGTAAAGAGAGAGACACACACACAAAGTTGGGGGGGGGCATGTAAATAGATAGGTGAATAGACAGAGAGATAAATAGGTTAGGTAGGTAGAAAATATACACCAAATAACACAAAATAATTTTAAAAGGGAGAGACAACTAGTAATTAGAGAGTTCAGCAAAAGCCTTGGGTAAGAGGTAACACCTAAGCTATGTTTTGAAGAAAGCTAGAGATACATAGACAGCCATAGCTGCCCAGGTTGATATTTGTGAATATTGTACAATTGAAAAAATGGCCCAAAAAATTGTCCTGGCTCAGTTTTGTCATAACTTGTCTACTATGGGATTTGGGAGGAGAAATGTTTATTGGTATGTTAATCTCTGTATTGAAAAGTTGGGATAAACACAAGCCTACTTGCGCTGCCCTTCTCCAAGAATGCAGTGTCTATTTTAGTACCTAACTAGAACATGTGAAAAATACATATAAATCAGACTTTTGTTTAGGGGCCAGCCTATAAATGTCTATGGATTTCAACCTCTCTGTGACATTCATTGGGAAGCTCCCCAGGCAAGTGTGTGCTCACAGAAAGGTCCAACCACACCGTTGTGACATGATGGGATGCCTTTCCCCTGCAATGAAGTCCTGTGATAGATACAGACAGATGGAACAGCTGCACAGCAGATGGATCTCAGGCCTGCTTTGGGTGGCAGCTTTAATCGAATATTATAAAACTGAATGAAATTCTGCCAAATCTCTTCTTCCATCATGGTAATATGAAGTGGGAAAGTAAGTAGGCTTGGTATTCATTCAAATGAGTATCTTCATGTGTTGTGTACTGGTAGACTTCACTTTCCATTCCAGAAAAGATATATGCCATTCTATTTTTTTAATTGTAATAAACTAACAGAATTTATCATTTGGATCTAGTCTGCTACTCTAGACTTAGCTCACATTACATACCTTTGTATGCTGCATAGACTGCTTGTTATTCATTAGAATGCATCCCTTCTCCACTCCTTTGCTCATCCCACTGCCCATGCTGGAAATGCCACCTTTTCTCCCCATTTTCCATTTAATGGATACTACCTCTCATTGAAAGTCAAGTTCAAATATAGTTTCCTCATAGAACTCTCATTTGGACTCACATCTGGAAGTACCATCTCCACCCATGATTCCTAGTACTGCATTTGCAAATCTCTTACACACTTATCACATTCTAAACCTGACTAGACTGTATATCCTTGAGGACATATATAAAGTCCTATCTTTGCAACATTGTGTCTTACAAGCATTGAGTGTCCAAACCATGTTTGTAAAATTATTTTGTATTAATTAAAAATGCATCTTATAAATGATCTTTTTGGGAAATGAAGAATCACTTCTTTATTTCTTTGTTATGTCCACTTATATTTTCATGCCTCAGCTTTGTTTACAGCAAGGCATACCTACATAAATAAATATATGTTAGAGGGGATGTCTCTGAAATCAAGTTGGGGCTGACTTTCTGTGGTTTGTGGCCAAACTAAGCTATTAGCTCTAATGTATTAACCTAATTTCGCTGTATGTAATTATAGTCTGTCTTCCCAATTTAGCCATGCACTTTCAACTGGATGTGGTCAACACCGGATGCTTTGAAAATGCCATACCACTTAGGTTACTACTGTAACACACAACTTGCTTTCCTGTAAGCTACACAGATGACTCAAGTCCATAACTTGCCAAGCTATTATTAGGTAACATTGTAGACACAGCAGCGATGATATCCTTCTGCTGTTGTTCAAATCTTTGAGAAACAGCATGAGTACAGAGAGTTTTCACCTTGAATAAGTTTGGTATTCTAGTATAACACATTACTTTATACCCTTCTGAATCAAGCAGGGGGAAACATAATTTAGAATTAATGGAATGAAAGGAGTGAAATCAGAGATTTAGAGATGGAAAGGATCCTAATAGTCATCTACTCCAATTCTCTCATTTTATCAATAAGGATATTGAGTCTCAGAGAGGTTAAATGATTTGGCCCAAGTAACACAGACAATAAATGGCAGAGTTGATATTCATCCACTGTCCCATATCTAGAGCTTAGCATTTTGTATGATTACAATGAATTTCAATATTTTGCATCCCATAAGCAGCGTGGTTTTACACATGGAAAAGACCTTATTTATATAGAATATTGGGTCAGCCATTTGTTATTTTTCTCCCTACCACTGAAATGGTAGGTTGCTAAGTAATGGAACAACTAACTGACAGATATCTAGGTTGCCAATCCAAATACTAAAAAATGTCCAGAATTGACCATTCCAAGTATGATCAAGTCAATCAACAATAGTTTTTAATCAAATATGATCGGGGCAGCTAGGAGAGGTATAATGAATAGAGTCAAGAAGACGAGTTCAAATCCAATCTCAGAAGCTTACTAAGTATGTGATCTTGGGCAAATCATTTAGCCCTCAGTTTCCTCATATGTAAAATAAGCTGGAGAAAGAAATCACAAACCACTCCAGTATCTTTGCCAAGAAAACCCCAGACAGGGTCATGAAAGAGTCACAGGTCTGAAGGGACTGAACATCAAATGATCAAAGCGATGAACAAATGGTTCTTAAGCATCTAATATAATGAAATGTGGTAAGCCCTGGGAGATAAAGACACTTCTAAGTCCCTGCTCTCCAATTGCTTATCATTTGTCTGCTACAGAGACATACCAATGAGACCTAGATAATGTAAGTCCTTATTGTAATATCTGGTGTTGGGGGGGTGAATTCAGACTATAACACCTCATAAGGAAAGAGAACTCACTCATTGAAAAGGACAGAGTGATAGAGTGGAAAAGAACACTGGGTTTGGAGCCAGAGAACCCAGGTTTAAGTCTCAGATCTGCTACCAGCTGCATTATGACCTTAAGCAAATCACTTCACCTTTCTTGATTTCATTTCCTCACCTATCAATTGAGAGTATGAAGGAAAAGGGAAGGATGTGAATTATATGAGATGATCTCTGAGATCTATTCCATCTCTGACACTGTGAAAGTTATGGAACCTTCTAGACCATATAAAAAAGTCAACTGCAATTTTTTCATCCATGTGTTTTGCAAGAGTTTAACTATCATAGCATCTACTATAATACTATAAACATAATAGGTGCTAAATGAAAATTTGTGCTTTTTGTTGTTTGGTAGCTTTTGGTATTGTTCAACTCTCTGTGACCCCACTTGGGGTTTCTTGGCAAAGATACTGGAATGGTTTGCCATTTCCCTCTCCAGTTTATTTTACAGAGGAGGAAACTGAGGCAAACATGGCTAAAGTCACTTTTCCAGAGTCACAGGGCTAGCAAGTGTCTGAGGCTAGATTTGAACTCAGGAAGATGAATTTTCCTAACTCCAGGCCTAGAACTCTAGCTACTGTACCACCTAGCTGCCCACAAATAAATATTTGTTGTGTAATAAATATATTTTTGAAGAGCACTATTTGCTAATATCAAAATAAACTTCTTAGAATTTTCACATGTAAATTTCAGCAAACACAAAAATCTTGCAAATAATGAGCAATCACTCAATAGATAGTTGGTAAACTAAAGATATAGAATCCTACATAAGCTGTCAGTTTGTATTTGTTCTGTTTAATGTTTTGTTGCAAGACAAACTTCTGTGAGAGGTGACATTGGGAAGTAATAGTAATGTATAAAAAATGATTAACTTTCAGAAAAAGGAAAATTTAGGAATCATGGATATAAAGCTAAAAAGGTTCTGAAATATCCAATTCATTCTCCTCCTTTTGCAAATGGAAGGGCAGTGTGCCACCAATAATAAAGTCCTGAATGTGGACTCCAAGACTGAGGGCTCGAATCCTAGACCTGTACAACCTTGGGCAAGTGATGTACTGTCTCTAAGCCTTAGTTTCTTCATCTGACAAATGGAGAGGTTGGACTAGATTACCTCAGAAATGTACTAGCTGTGTGACCCTGGGCAAGTCACTTAACCCTGTTTGCATCAGTTTCCTCATTTCTTAACCCTGTTTGCATCATTTTCCTCATTTCTTAAGCCTGTTTGCATCAGTTTCCTCATTTGTATAATGAACTGGAGAAGGAAATGGCAAACCATTCCAATATCTTTGCTAAGAAAACCCTAAATGGGATCATGGATAATTGGACGCAACTGAAAAATGACTTAAACAAATAAACAAGGTTCCTTATGACTTCTAAGTTCCTTTCATTCCTCTCCAGGCTGAACTCCTTAATCTCCTGGACTTTTCCCAATGCCTCCTGATCTGGGTACCTTCATCCCCAAACCATCTTCAAATTCTTGTTGTGTTTTATCTTCCCCTGTTAGAATATAAGCTCCTTATGGGTAAATATGTAGTTCTTTCTGCTTGTATTTATATTCCCAACATTTATTAGCATACTGCCCGGCATATGGTAAGTCCTTAATAAATGCTCATTGACTTGACTTTTGATCTAATGATCCTGGTCTAAAGAGATATCTATGAGCCTTAGTAAATAGCAGGGAGTTTTAACAAGCAGTCAGGTGATTAATGGATGTAAGGCTTACTGAAAATACTGATAATGACTCCTTCCTTCCATTCTCAGACTTTGAGGAAATTGTGGTTCCTTGATTTTCTGGAAGACAATTATTGTTCATGATGCAGGTGGGCTGAGGATTCTGGCAGATGGCGACAGTGTGGCTGTATAAGACCAAGGAGCTCTTACAGATGGAGCACTTACTCCTTTTTATTTCTTTCTTTTTTTGTGGGTTGTTAGACATCCCAATATGGTTGTAAACTTCAAAAGTATTTATTCCCATATATTTTCTGATGTCATCGCATCATCGCGTTTTGTTAAGAAACAGCAGAGGAGAAAAAAGAGGGTAGGAAAGACAGAAAAAGAGGAGGGAAAGAAACTTCTCAATATGTTTAACTCTAAACTTAAACCCTTTTCTACAGAGTTAACCTTCATAGATTTGAATCCAGTTATAATATTAAAGCTTTCCTGTTTTCTGTTTGCTAGAGTAAATGTTGATCACAATATGTCACAGTGGCTTTTCCACTCACCCCAAAAAGACAACTTCTCAGTCATTTGAGGGTCTACTTTCAATTAGTACTAAATTCTTTGTCCCTTCCCCCAACCAATCTTCCAGGAGCTATAGATCTCCATTGTGAGTATAAGACTCAAGCAATGGTCTAACTGAAGTGAGGTGCTTTCTTTGGCTGTCTCTGGTCAGCTGATGACAGCATCATTCATAACTATTTGTGCATGGGAAGGAAGATTACTAATGAGTTCGATCTGTCATGGACAAGTTCTATTGCATGTGTGCACATATTCTCTGCCATAATGAGTGAGCCTGGACCCTTAATTTATCACCATTGTTGCCAAAGTTGAATTTTCAGATTCCTGTCTTCAAAACTCAGTTTGTAAGTGGAAAGTTTCATGTGGCAAACTCCCTCTCTGATGAGAAGAACCTGAACATTCAATTCCCAGAACTGGAATCAGTGTCACAAGATCTAACAGTAATCTTGAGGAACCCAAAGGAGGTATCTTTATTATCTTCTTACCTTGAACGTTATTGCAAGATATTCTGGATTTCCTTTCTGAGTATACAAAAACATAACCTATGAAAAAAGAAAGAGTCCTAGAATTGCCATCAGGTACCAGCACTATCTAACATTTCCCATTTTTACTTTTCGAAAAGGTCTCTCATTCTTGACTCAATAAAAGCAAGCTTTAGTGACGCATTACAAGTCCCCAGAAGTGAGGTCATGGAAACTCCCTTTCTCTTCCTGATAACACTGGGAATATTCATTTTATCATTTCCTAAAAAAGCAGCCAGTCCAGCCATCAGCAGCACCAACACCAACTATCCATTAGCTGCCCTTGGGGAAGGCAAACTAGAACAGAAAAAAGAGATGGTATGAGAAAAGCCAGTCAAACTACTCCCACATTGATATCCAAGACCACCACTTCTCCTCACACCCTGTGGAGATAACTCAGGATCCTTCACTGAAGAGTCCTAAGAGCAGGAGTATTGCACCCAGACCACCTGTCCAACTTTCACCCCTTGTGGACATATGGCCTTTACTTGATTTCACAGGCACTACAGCCCCTGATACTGAAGATGAGGTGGTAAAAATGGAGGGGAAGAGCAGGAAAGTGAAAGGGAATGAACCAATTAAAGAGAGAATAACATACACACTCAGTTGGGTATCTTACCCTACAGGAAAATAGGGGGAAAAGGGGATAAGAGGGGCAGATGATAGAAGGGAGGGCAGAGAATAGGGGAGAGGGTAGTTAGAAGCACACCATTTTGAAAAGGGACTGGGCCAAAGGAGAAAATAGAATAAGTGGGGGACAGGATAGGATGGAGGGAAATATAGTCTTTCACAACATGACTACTATGGAAATGTTTTACATAACTACACATGTATAACCTATATTGAATAGCTTGTCTTCACAGTGGGGGTGGGGAGGAGAGAAGAAGGGAGAGAATCTGGAACTCAAAGTTTTAAAAACAAATGTTAAAAATTTGTTTTTACATTCAACCATGAAGTAACATATACAGACAAAGGGGTATAGAAATCTATCTTGCCCTACAAGAAAGCAAGGGAGGTATGGGGGATATAAGAGAAGGTAGATTGGGGGAAGGGGCATTCAGTATACTTATCATCTTGGAGTGGGGTAGGGTAGAGACGGAGAGGAAATTTGTAAGTCAAAATCTTGTGGAAATGAATGTTGAAAACCAAAAAATAAAAAGAAATTTTAAAAAGAAGAAAAAAAGGTGGGGTAGTAAAGTCCTTAGCACTACCTAATAGTCTAACATTAGAAGAACATATAGTTGGGACTACTATATTTTGTGTTGTTGTTTTTGTTGCTGTGTTTAATGACACTAAGGAAGATGCATCACCATTCTGTCTTAAGGACCCATAGGACCTTTCTATCTGATATCTAGTTGCAGTTTTCTGTATGTGTGGTCTCCTCCTATTAGAATAAAAACTGGGACAGGGACTGACTTGCTTTTCTCATTGGTTATTCAGCACTTAGCACAGTGCTTTACACAGTTAAGTGCTTAATAAATGCTCTTTCATTCATTCATTCATCTCTTTCCTACCCTGGCTGCACACCCTATCGCTGTTTGGCAGCCAGTTTCTCAAATCAATCCACTGGCTAGATAGATGGAAAAGGAGTGAAAAAATGAAAATCTGTTTCTTCTTATCTAATCTTATTGAAGAGTGGGAGGAAAGGAGGAAAAGGAGAGGCAATGTGGTAGGGTGGAAAGAACATTGCTTTTGGAATCCAAAGGCCCTACTGGGTTCAAATTCTATCTCGGTAACTACTATTTATGATTCCTGACAATTCACTTAAACTTTGTGGGCCTTTTTATTCATCTTCAAAATAAGGAGATAAATGAACAAAATGTTCTTGTAGGTCCCATCCATCTCTAATAGCCATCTCTTAGGGTTCTATGGTTTTAAGAGAGCATTTTTTAAATTTTCATTAATATCTTTTTGTTTTGTACATCATTTTGATTTTAAATATATCCCTTCTCTCTCCTGCCCCCACCAACTTGAAAGCCATCCCCTGTAACAAAGAAGAAAAAAAGGAAAAACAGTGGCTCATTAAAACTTAAGAGTACTGATTTAGACTCAGAAATATCTAGATTCCAAAAACTTATTTTTTCTCAAACAATAATAATTTTTATATAATATTTACTATGTGCTAAGCACCTTACAGTTATTATGTCATTTGATACAAGGAATGTGAGCCCACATAAAACATTTAACCTCTTTGGGCCTGTTTCCTCATCTTTAAAATGAAAGAGTTGCCTTGCTGACCTCTTAAGTGAGTCCCAGCTCCAAATCTGTGATTCTGTGATCAACAGAGCCTGAGGCTACATTCAAAGCTCCACATCCATGGTCCAGCACCTCTTCTAGAAAGGGAGTGAAGTATATTTGAGAGAACTTCTTTTAAGCATTTCCTCCGTCTTCCTCTTGATCACATTCCAGGACTCACACAACAAAGGGACTGTTTGAGCCATATAAAAGGAGGCAGCTGAATGTTGCAGACTGTCCAATGGAGTACATGCCTAGTGATTATTCCTGGAATAAATACTAAGTGTATTTGTGTCAAGGATATTAATGGTAGTGCATTTGTGTCCCCATCTATATTTATCAATGTGGTGTAATATAAATGGTAGTTATATAGTATTTTAAGATGTTTCTAGTATATTTCAGGAAGATTGGACTGATGCTTAATCAAAGTAGACAGCTGCCTTTATACTATGATTAGAGGGCAATCTGAATATTCTTGTCACCCAAAAAAAAATCTCCCACACCAATCTACCAGGGTCCCTAAAAGTTTGCTGTTAGCAGACTCATTCCTTTAGGATAAGGGAGTAAGTCTATGAAAGTCAGTATAGTAGAATGGATAGCATTGGCCTTGGAGTCAGGAGAAGCTGGGTTCAAAAGTCCTGCCTCTGAAATAGACTGTGTGATGATACGTAAGAAACTTAACCTCTCAGTGTGCCTACACAACACTAACACTAAAAATTACATACTTGCTGATCAGTATCCTTCCCATTCCCCAGAGGAAATTAATATCTACCATTCTTGATTTTTTCAATGCCATAAAATAAAAAAATGCAAAACTGAAAGGACCCTTAGAGATCACCTAGTCCTTTCATTTTACAGATAAGTAAATCAATGAGTAAGGAGGTGAAGTGATTTGCCCTTCACGATCTGGTCCCAGAAACCCTTTCTGGATTTATTTCATATGCTCCTCCATATCCTCTACCTTCTTGCCAAATGGTCCCACCTCTTGTTCCTTGTTCTCAGTCTTCCTTTCCCTGCCTTTATGTCTTTTCATTGGTCATCCTTGTGCTCAGAATTCCTTCTCTCCTATTTATGCCTTTCAGAATTCCTAACTTTCTCCAAAGTCCAGTTCACTTGCAATTTCCCATGTTATCTCAAATAATAAGTATACAATTACCTATGTACAAAGTGTATTCCCCAAATAATTTCTTGGAGGAGTGATTTTTATTTTGCTATCATTGTATCCTTGGTACCTAGCATAGTGTCTTATAGATAGTAGGTACTTAACATATCTTTGATTGAGTGGAATGTATGTGCACTGGTAGGGAAAGCTTCCAAGAATTCCAAGAGAGAACTAAGAGTTCACCCCAGTAAGGTATAAGTACATATGTATGTATGCATGCATGCATGCATATATGTATCTGTGTATGGTATGTGTATGCATATACACATATACATGCATATATAGGTATATGTGTATATATATGTATATGTGTGTGTTTGTGTGTGTGTGTGTATAAAATCAAAACATTTAGATATCTCCTCTTAGAATGGGGTTAAGAGTGATTCCTACTCCCTGTCTCTATTTTCTCCCTGCCCACTCAGTTCTCTATACTTCACAGTTTGACTTCCTCTTCTACTCTGCTACTGAAATCATTTTCTCTAAGAACACCGTTATCTTCCTTATCATCAAATTAGACAACCTTTTCATAAGCATTCTCTACTTTGACTTTGACTCAACTTTGGAATTTTTGTGATACTCTTGAGCACCTTCTTTGGAAGCTCAGTTTTTTTCACATTCATCCCTGCTCATACAGTGAATCTCAGTGAATTCAGCATAATTCCAATGGATTTCAGGCTCCCAGAACAACCTTCTGCCTAGACTACCGGAAAGTTCTCCTCAACTATCCTCCCACCTCCATTCTCTCCTCCTCTAATCCATTCTTTACAACCATCAATGAGTCTTCCTAAGGCAAAATTCTAGTTATAATACTTCATTCTTCAGATGTTGAATATGATTATCAATTGGGGAATGACTAAACAAGTTGAGATATATGAATATAATGGAATAGTATTGTGCCCTAAGAAATGATAAGGATTTCAGAAAAACCTGAACAAACTTACACAAATTGCTGCAAGGTGAACTGAGCAGAGGCAGAACATTGTACACAGTAATAGCAATATTGAACAATGACCAACTATGAAAGAGTTGACTATTCTCAGCAATACAATTATCCAATAAAATTCCAAAGGACTCATGATGAGAAATGCTATCTACCCCCAGAGAAAAACCTAATGCAGTCTGAATGTAGATCAAACTGTACTATTTTTCACTTTTTAAAATTTTTTTCTTTTAATCTGTTTCTTCTTTCACAACATTGCTATTATGGAAATATATTTTATATGATTGTACATGTATAACATATCAAATTGCTTACTATCAGGGAGGAGGGAGGGAAGGGAGGGAAAGAGAAAATTTGGATCTTAATTTTTTTTAAATAAATGTTAAAAATTATCTTCACCTGTAATTGGGGGAAATGATACTATTCTAAAAATAAAATACATTTTAAAAATAATTGATTCTCAAAAATATGTACAACACACATTAAATTTTAATCTAAATTATAAAAAAGTTGAATGATTTCTCTTTGGAAAAACAAAAATCACAATAATTAATTTGGCATTCAAGGCCTGCCTAATCTTATTACAGCCTAACTTTCTAGGTTTATCAAACAATAGTCAACTATGCTTCTAGGTGACATAATGAATAGAGTGCTAAATTTAGAATCAAGATGACATGAGTTTGAATTCTCCTTCAGATACTAGCCATATGGGTAGTACTGGTCCTTGGGCAAATCAGCCTCTCTGCCTCAGTTTTCCTCATCAGTAAAATGAGAATAATAGCACCTGTTTTTTAGCGCTGTTGTGAGGATCAAATGAGATTAAGCTATTAATGTTTTTAAAATGCACTAAGCTGCTTGGGACATTCTGTAACTGCCATCTTTTGCAAATCCTAAAGCACTATATAAATTCTTGTATTGTCATCATCACTATGCTTTAGCCAAGCCAAATTGCTTGTTTTTGATCAAAACATTCCTGAAATCTTTTAAAGTTCCACTTAAATGTCTCTTCTTCCATGAAGCCTTTCTCCATTCTTCCTCCTTCCTCTCTCCCCAGTCAAAAATGACAGAAATCACTGCTTCAAACTCTCATTGGAGGCATTTCAAGAGCCTTTACAACTGACAGCTGTTTCCTGCTGTGTGGCAGAGAAACCCTGGGGGTTCAGGGACACAACAGTGGCAGGCTTTTTAATAACTTCAAAGATAGCTCTGCTATAGCCATTCTTGAAGATATGCTGCTGCCACTGCTGTCTCCACTCAGAAATGATGATAGTTAACATTAAACCATCACTTGGTGTTTTCCCATGCTAGTGATTCCAGTAAGTCTCTCACTTTGCTAGGGAGTTACTGCAGAGAGAAGATTGCCTTTGCATAAAGGTCAAAAGAGTTCATGAAGGACTTGGTACTCTGGGCTATTGATGATATGTCCAACATTTGTATATGTATGCACATGTTTGTCATTCATCTGAGGGAGATGTGTCTTGATTTCTATGTATCCAGAAGACTAGTCACCAACCTCACACTCCTGCTTATCTGTGTGTAGCAGAAAAGAGTTTGACACTGATCCAAGGAAATTGTTTAAACACAGAGTTCTGACCAATGGTGAGAATGTCTTTTGTTAACCATTCAATCGATTAATCAATAAGTGAGTATTTATTAATTCTTTTGAGGCAACTAAGTGGAACAAGGGACAGAAATCAAATCCCACCTCAGATACTTGCTATACTACTTTGAATCATTAAATCTGAGTTTCAGCTTCCTAACCTGTAAAATGGGGATAATATCCAAAGAAATCATAAAAAGGGGAAAAGAATATTTATACAAAAATATTTATAGCCGTTCTTTTTGTGGTGACAAAGAATTAGAAAATGAGTGGATATCCATCAATTGGTGACTGGCTAAACAAGTTGTGGTATATCAATACAATTATTAATGAGCAGGAGAATTTCAGAAAAACCTGGAAAGACTTACATGAAGTGATGCTGAGAGAAGTGAGAAGAACCAAGAGAATGTTGTACACAGCAACAGCAACATTATGTGATGATCACTTATGATAGACTTAGCTTTTCTCAGCAATATAATGATCTAAGACGATTCCAAAGATTCATGATGGAAAATGCTATCAACATCCACAGAAAAAACTGTAGAATGTGAATGCAGCTTGAAGCATACTATTTTCACTTTATTTTGTTTATTTCTTTCTCATGGTTTCTCCTTTTTATTTTGATTCTTCTTACACAACATGAATAATGTGGAAATATGTTTAATATGTTTGTACATATATAATCTAGATCAGACTGCTTACCATCTTGGGGAAGGGAAAGAGGGAGAAAAAAAATTGGAACTCAAAATCTTATAAAAGTGAATGTTAACAACTATCTTTACATGTAATTGGGGGGAAAAAACTATTGAGTGGGAAAAACAGGGATAATAACACCTACTCATAGAATTGTGAAAATCAAATGAGATAAGAAATGCAAAAGATTTTGTAAATCTCAAAACACTGTAGAAAGCTAGTCATTATTGTTGTCATTATTGTTTGTTGCTGCTGCTGTTGTTATATGGTTTCTTTGTGCCAAGCAAGTGTTAATTAATAGAAGTACAAAGACAAAAGCAAAGCAGTTCTAGCCCTTTAGGAGCCAACATTGTATAGAAAGAGACAACACATACATATGTGTGTGTGTGTGTGTGTGTGTGTGTGCAAAATAAAAAATGAACACAAGATAGTTTTGGATGGGAGGGCAAGAATGGCATCTTCCAGACAACACTTGAGCTAAGTCTTAAAGGAAACCAGGGTTTCCAAAAAGCAGAAGTAGGAAGGAAATACATTTAGGGCATGAAGGATAGCCTTTCCAAAGACATGAAGATGGCAGAGGGGATACTTTATCTTCAGGACAATAAGCAAGGATGGATCACAGAATGTGTGAAGGGGAGTGATGTGTAAAAGGAGTGGGAAGATAGGGAGGAGTTGGTCTGTAAATAAAGGGAAATGCCAATAGAGAAATTTATATTTATTACTAGAGGTAATAGGCAGCTAGGTAGAACAGAGCTAGAATGTTAGACCTGAAGTCATGAAAATCTGAGTTCAAATCCAGCCTGACACTTACTAGCTGACTGACCCTAGGCAAGCCACTTAACCTCTGTCTGCCCCTGTTCCCTTAATTATAAAACAGGGATAATAATAGCACCTACTTTCCAGGAGTGTAAGGATTAAACAAAATTATGTTTGTAAAGCACTTAGCACAATGCCTGGTGCATAGTAGGTGCTTAAAAAATGTGTCTTTTCTTACTTCCTAATAGACAGTCTTAATTGTTTATTGCATCTCAGAAGGAGTAACATGATCATACTTATGTCTTTAAAAATCACTGTGATGGTTGTGTGGGTGATGGATAGGATTGAGGGAAGTCTCAAAATGTGGAGAAAAAATAGGAGGCTACTATAGTTTTCTTGGTGAGAAATGATAAGGAGAGAACTGTGTGAAGGATGTGGATATGTAAACAAAAAAGATTTGGCAGCATATTGGATATACATAGAGCAAGTGCGAGTGAGCAGTCAAGGATGACGTTGTTGTGAAACTGGGTGATTGGAAGGATGGTTGTGCCAAAAACAGTAATAGGAAAGTTTGGTAGAGAGGTGGATTTTTGGGGAAAGATAATGAGTTCTGGTTTGGATATGATGAGTTTGAGATGCCTCCAGGATATCCAGTTTAATATATCCCATAGACACTTGGTGATATGGAACCAAAGCTCAGGAGGGAGACTGAGCCTAGATGTATGAGGTGGATAGAAATCATAATTGAACCCATGAGAGCTGAATATAACATCAAATGGGAGATTGTGAAGAGAAAATGAGGAGAGCTTAGGACAAAGTCCTGGGGGATACCCATCCTTGATGAATATGATAAGAATGGTGGATGAGAGGTGATTGAGAACGAACAGACAGAAAAGCAGTAGGAAAAAATAGGAGAAAAAATTGTCTCAAAAACCCAGATAAAAGAGAGCATCTGGAATGACAGGGTGGTCCACACTAGGAAATGTTGCAGAAAGGTTAAGAAGGATGAAAACTGAGAAGAGCTCATAAGATTTAGCGTTCTTCTAGCTAGATATATCTGACAGTGTAGAAGAGACCACTGCCTTCCCATACTCTTAGTACTTTGTACCCTTCTTGAATTACTCATATTCTATTTTGTATGCTAGTTATTTTTGTGGTTGTCTTAATTTTCCTTTGAGATTGTAAGCTCTTTGAGGGCAAAGAGGTTGTCTTATTTATTTATTTTGTTTTTGCAAATCTCTTAGGATTTGCCCATAATAGATGTTTAATAAATATTTGTTGAATATTAAAAACAGAAAAAATATTAATAACACCAAGAACCATGCAGAATAAAATAAAATAAAATATATATTTTTTGTCTTTTTGGAGGGAGGAAGCAGGGTAGTTGGGGTTAAGTGACTTACCCAATGTCACACATCTAGTAAGTATTCAGTGTCTGAGGCTGAATTTGAACTCAGGTCCTCCTGATTCCAGGACCAGTGCTCTATTCACTGCATCACCTAGGTGCCCCTAAAAAACAACTTTGAAAGACTGTCCAGGATCATCATTCCTTCAACATCATCAGGGCCATCATAATCAGAGTACAAATTTAGAAAAGAAGATGGAGTTTATAAATGTTCAAGTTCTTAACACTTTTCAGAATAATGTTTTAAAGTGAATGAAATAAAATACACAGAATTCCAAAGGAAACCAACTATATTGAAATAAAGGGTTTTTTTTTTGTTATTTCTTCTCATCAATGTTCAAACACCACCCCACAACACCAAAATCTAATTAAGAATCTCTATTCCAATTCAACCATTTATTTTATGGATGAGAAATTTATTCCCCAGAGGGGAAAAGTATTTAACTGCCTACTGTTTACTTGGTAGGCTAGTGTGCTAAATGTTACCGATTTTTATTGTTGTTGATTAGTCATTCCAGTTGTGCCTAATTCTTCATATTTGGGGTTTTCTTGGCAAAGATACTGGAGTGGTTTGCCATGTCTTTCTCCAGCTCATTTTACAGAGAAGGAAAGTGAGTCAAACAGGGTTAAGTGACTTTTGGAGCTGGTAAATGTCTAAATAGATTTGTATTACGCCTTCCTGACTCTAGCACTCTATCCACTGTGCCACCTAGCTACCCAATTGTTTGTTCATAAAGTCTTCCCTTTTTCATAGATCAGACAGACTATTCTGTGCTCCCCTAACTTGTTTATGATATCACCCTTTGTGTCTAAATCAGGCAATCTACTTTGCTATCCTCTTCCGTTTTATGCGTGAGTTAATCCCATTCACATTCATAGTTGCGGTTATTAATTGTATTTCCCTCATCCTGCTTTCCCCCCTATATATCCTTCTCTCCCTCTGTTTTTCACGCTGTCCCTCCTCTAAAGAGTTTTGCTTCTGACCACCACCTCCCTTAATCTGTCCTCACTTCTATCAAGCCCAACCTTGTTTTATCTACCTCCCATCATGCCTCCCTCTAGGGTAAGAGAGATTACTATACCCAATGGAGTGTTCCCTCTTTGAGTCAGTTTTCATGAGAGTAATTTTCAAGCATTACAAATCACCTTCCTCATCTCATCCTCCACTGTAAAAGCACTTTCATGCTTTTTATGTATGAGATAATTTACCCCATTCTACCCATCCCTGTTCTCCAAGGGCATCCCTCTTTCTCATCTTTCAGTTTTATTTTTTTGACTATCATTCCATCATAGTCAACTCATACCCAAGCTTTATCTATGTATACACCTTCTAACTGCCCTAATAACGATAAAGTTCTTAGGAGTTACAATCCTCCTGTGTAGGAAGAGAAAGTTTAACCTTACTGAACCTCTTGTGAGGAGAAAAGAAAGAATGGTGAGAATCTACATGATAACTTTATTATAGATTTTAAAGGAAGGGTAAGTTGTACATAACAGATTTGCAGTTTCATGTGCAGTAATCTTTTTTTATTATACTATGCTATGGAAATGCTTGTTTTATTTCATAAGTGAAAAATAAAATAAATTATTTTTTAAAAGATGACATCCAGCATCTTTTTTAAAATGGTTTTAAGGTAGTCAATAATTCTTGAACTATCTCTACTTGATCTACTTTGCAGGTCAGTTGTTTTTCCTATGTGATATTTCACATGCTCTTTCTTCTTTTTTTATTTTACTTTGTTGTTTCTTGATGTTTCATGAAGTCATTACCTTCCACTTGACCAATTGTAATTTTTAAGGATTTTTTTTTCAGTAAGCTTTTGTACCTTTTATTCCATATGGCCAATTCTAACTTCTGAAAGAGTTTTTCACTTCAGTGAATTTTTGTACCTTTGTTTCCATTTGGTAATTCTGCTTTTGAATGAGTTCTCTTCAGTGATTTTTTATGCCTCTTGTAATATTATGTCAATTCTAATTTTTAAGGAGTTATTTTCTTCAGTATTTTGTCAAGCTATTGAATCTTTTTTCATGATTTCCTTTTATCACTCTCATTTATGCTCCCAATTTTTCTTCTATCTCTCCTATTTAACTTTTGAAATCCTTTTTTAGCACTTCAGAAATTCTTTTTTGGGCCTGAAACTAATTTACAGTTTTCTTTGAGGTTTTCTATGTGGTTGCTTTGACATTATTGTCTTATGAGTTTGTGTTCTGATCTTTCCTGTCAACATAATAACTATTTATGGTCAAGTTCTTTTTTTGTTGGCTGTTGGTTTTGCTCATTTTTACTGCCTGTTTCTTGACTTTTAATTTTATGTCAAAAATTGGACTCTGCTCCCATGTTAGAAGGGGTATGTTCCAAGATTCAAGAGTTTTGTGCTGTTGTTTTCAGCAGTTTGTAACTTTTTAGTTTTCCAAGGTGCTATGATCCAAGGAGAGATATGGTCACTGCCTTCTTAACCTTTGCTCTGTTCTGTGAGTGACTCAAGTATTCTTTTCCACCTTGGAATTTTGATCAGGATCTTTGCTCTTGCTGGTAGTCTTGCTTGCCCTAGGACCGAGACCCAGAACTGCATATGGGCAATGCAACAATGTCCTGATCCCAGTGCCAGAAAGAGTCTCCTGTAATCCCCTTCTGACCTTGTCTGACCCCCTTATTGTCTAAGGGCTGATAAATCAGTGCCATGCTGATTCAGCCCCCAAGACTTGCTGCTGGCTTGCCAGGGCATGGACTATTCTGGCCCAGTCTGCATTTAACTGGATTCCATTCTTACTCCAATGAGACAGATCTTTTGTGTCAATCTTTTAAGTTGCTTTGGGGGCTAGAAAATTGTTTCACTGCTTTTTCTTGGTTCTGCTGTTTCAGAATTCATTTTGAGGTGGTATTTTAATGTCATTTGGAAGAGAATTTGAGAGAGCTCAGTCAAGTCTCTGCCTTTACTCTGCTACCTTGGCTCTGCCTCCTCATCTTTATAGTCATTTTTGACACTTCCTTTTCCTTTAACACCCTCCTCCTCTATCCTATCAGTTGTCAAGTCTTATCAGTTCTATTTCTGCTCCATTCCCACTCTCACTGGCATAGTCCAAGTCTTCATCACATTTTATCTTGAGTATAGAAACAGTCAAATTGACTTCCATGAGTCTAAGATCTCCTCTACCAATATATGCCACCAATGCATGGTTCTGATCATATGACTCCCTAGCTCAAATACAATCAATGACTCTCCATGACATACCAAATAAAGGTCATAATCCTTACCCTGGAATTCAAGATCATCTGCAACCTGGTCCCAGTCTACCTTCATAGCTTTATTATATATCTCTCTTCTTCAAGAAACTTTCTCTACTCTCAATATCTCTATGTTTCCTTCTCAATGCCACAGTCCAGTTTTTCTTACTCCTAGTATGTCATATGTCCCATATTTCTTGGTTCAGGGGTTTTCTCAAGACAGGAAACCACTATAGGCTGAAACCAGTACCCACAGTTAAACTAGAGGTATAAGACAGGAAGTTATTTATATGTAATCCAGGCAGGTAAACTAAGAAAAATAACTTGTCTATTCAGTAGGAAAAAAGCAATTTCTACATGATAGAAAATAGTTTCACAAATATTTATTCTCTGTTCTTTATTTATAAAAATGTTCATTTTGCCTTTTCTAATGTTCAGAAGCATTTTTAAAACTACAATATACCATGACACTCATATTGTAGATTATAATTGACAAGGTTTCAAGGTGGAGTTGATGTATGTGCACAGGCACACACACACACACAAACAAGCGTGCCAATCACTCTGACAAGCACTGGAGATGTAAGTACAAGGAAGCAAGAAAGTTTCTACCCTTGAAGAATTTACTTTTTTAATGAGGACTCACTCACTTTTGCCTAATACCCATATCTTAAGTGCATCCTCATTGACCCACTCACAGAAATTCTCTTTGATTTACCAATAGCTTTTACCTTCCTTTACCAACATATCAATGAGTTGCCAGTCCTCTTGATTCTACCTCCACATCACCTCTCCAATGTGTTGCCTTCATACCTCTACTCCAGGCACTCTGGTTTAGAACAATGTTATCTCTTTCCTGGACCACTGCAACATTTTCCTATCTGGTCCCCCTGCTAAGTCCATCTCCACTTCAGTCTTTTTACAGTTGCCAATATAGTCTCCCTAAAGCAGAGGTCTGACCATATACCATCCTTGCAGCCAAAAAAAGTCCCTTCTATGGTTTCTCTTTAAACTAAAAAACAATCATCTCTATCTAAAATTAAGGCTCTCTTGAATAAAATTCCAACCTATATATCCAGCTTTGTTTCATATTATACCCTCTCGTGCTCTCCACTCTATTTCAAACTAGGATACTAGCAGTTATCCAAACTCAACATTCCTTCTCAGGGATCCATTCATTTTCTTAAGCCATCTTCAATGACTGAAAAGTATCCCTCCTAATATCTACCAGAAACCTGATACACCGTCAGGACTCTCCTCTATTATCACCTGCTCTAAAGTTTTCTCTAATCCCCCCAATAAATACCATTTGCCCCCTCACCCTTTAACTTATTCCAAATTTATTTGTTTCTGTAGATTTGTAAACTTAACCATTTTGAGACTTGGAACTGTTTCTGTTTTTTTTTTTTAATTTAATGTGTCTACACTGTAACTTATGCATGATAGGACCATAGATTTAGATCTGGAAAGGAATGTAGACATCATCTGTAGACCAATACATTCATTTAACAGATAGAAAACAGGATAAGAAATGTTTAGTGACTCATCAAGGGTCACATGGGTGATAAAAAGGGCCACTATTTCAACTTTGAACCATACATAGAACTTAGCATTTTGCATTAGTATAATTAATTATAATTCCAATCTTCCCTTGCAACCTATAAGCAACATGATTCACCTATAAATTTAGGCTTTGTTTATCCATAATGCTGTCAATTAATTTGATACCTTATTCTTCAAGGAGTTGAACCCTGGTCCTCTGTCACCTAATCCAGAGTCAATAAAATTTATTAAGTTTTGTTATATTAAATTGAGTTGAATTGTATCCTTCAAAATGTTTCAGATTTTTTATGACTTTCTCAAGTAATCTGGTCTTCACCCTGGGACTCTCATCCCCTCAGCTCCAGGAACACTCTCCCTGGGACCACCATTTTATTATATTACACTTCACTCTGGCCTTCACTCTCTCTGGACTCCACTTCTCTCTCCTCTCCTCCCCTAATCCCTTCCAAGTTTTATCTTATACCACTAAAAAAGTAAGTTCCTTGAGCATAGGGACTACATTGCTTGCTTATATTTATATCTATAGTGCATGACAGTAACTGGCACAAAATGTTTAATGAATGTTCTATCATTTATTTTTCTATTCTTATATTTTATCTATCTGTCCCTAACTTCTTATCTTTACCTTTCATCTATCAATTCTTATCTATGTATCCATCTATTTTTCTATTCTTATCTATATTTCTAGCCTTATGTTTCATTTATCTATATTCAACAAAATATCAGTGAGTCAGAGCCAAGATGGTGAAGGCAAACAGTCACTTGAATTCTCCCAAATTCCCCTCCATACAACCTTAAAATAATGCCTCAAATAAAATCCTAGAGTGGTAAAACTAAGAAAAAGTTGGTTGAAATAAGTTTCCAGCCCAAGACAACTTAGAAGGATGACAAGAGAGGCCTGTCACAACAGGGTGGTGGTCAGGCCTAGAATGCAGTGTAGACACACTGCTACACCAGTAGCATGCTTAAAGCCGGTTGAATTGGTAAAAGAAACAGCTCATAAGCAGTAAGAAGCTCAGACAACTGGTCAGAAAGAGATTACAGAAAGAGATTATTTGCTGGTGCTGGGTTTAGGACTCTGTTGCATTGCCCATACACAGTTCTAGGACAAAGAGGATCATGAGAGCACTAGCATTTGCAACTGAGGGGCGTAGGAGCCATGGTCACAGTTCCAGTGTGGGAAAGAGTTCTTATGGTTGCTTACAAAAGAGTAGGAGCCCTGGTCTCAGTTTTATGGCAGAAAAGAGGACTAATGTTTCTGGCTACAGGAGAGCAAGAGACCTATTACAGTTACAGGGCCAACAGGAAAGCTAGCACTTGTAGCAACAGGAGAACAAGAAGTTATCCTGGGTAAAGATCCAAGCACAGACCAGGATGGCAGTGACCACACCTCCTTTCATATCATACCACTGTGGAAGCACTAAAAACTTACATGCCTCCAGAACTAGCTCTTAAAACACAAGAACAAAAAATATGAAGCTTGAGATCTGTTTCAATCCAGGAGCAGAGATCAACTTTAACATAAAATTAAAAGTAAAAAAACAGGCTGGAAAAATGAGTGAAAAACAAAAAAGAAAACCTGACCATAAAATGTTACTATGGTGACAGGAAAGATCTACTACATGGAAAAGACTCAATTACATGAAAAACCTCAAAGTAAAATGTGAATTTGTCTCAAGCTCAAAAAGAATTCCTGGAAACTCTCAAAAGGGATTTTTGATAATCAAATAAAAGAGTTAAAGGAAAAATTGGAGAAAGAAATGAGCACAATGCAAGAAAATCATGAAAAAAAGAGTCAACAATGTAGTTAAAGAGGCACAAAAAATACCGATGAAAATAATATATTTAAAAGCAGAAGTGACCTAATGGTAAAAGAGGCACAAAAATCCACTGAAGAGAAGAACTCCTTCAAAAGAAGAATTTATCAAATGAAAAAAGAAGTACAAAAGCTGGAACACATGAAAGTTATAAAAGAGCCTAGACATCATCTTACAAGAAATTGTTAAGGAAATCTGAACCGATATTCTATAATCAGAGTGCAAAGCAGAAAATGAAAGAATCCACTGGTCACCTCCTGAAAGAGATCCCACAATGGAAGCTGCCAGAAATATTATAGCCAAATTCCAGCGTTCCCATGTCAAAGAGAAAATATTGTGACTAACTAGAAACAAATAAAACAAGCCACAATCAGGATCACACAAGATTTAACAGCTTCTACATTAAAGAAGCAGAGAACTTCTAATATGATATTACAGAAGGCAAAGAACCTAGAATTCCAACCAAGAATAACATAATCAAAAAAACCTGAGTATAATCCTTCAGGTTAAAAAAATGGATATTTAATGAAATGGAGGACTTTTAAGTATTCCTGATGAAAAGACCATAGCAGAATAGAAAAAAATTTAAATAGAAGATTCAAGAGAAGCATAAAAAGATAAACATGAAAGATAAATCATAAGGAATTCAATAAGGTTAGTGTTTATATTCCTATATGGGAAGATGACACATGTATTTTCTAAGAACATTATCATTATTAGGGCAGTTAAAAGGATTCTACAAAAAAAGATGGTGTGAGAGTGAGTCAATTATGTTGGGCAATGTTCAAAAGGAAAAGTTAAAAAGTGTTGCCATGGGAGAAGGGGGAAGGGTGAGGAAGGCAGGGGAAATTGTGTAATATAAAAAAGGCACCCAATGAAGAACTTTTACAATGGATTAGGTAGTGGTGGGGGAAGGAGAGCCCGGCAATGCTTGAATCTTACATTTAAATTGTTTCAAAAGGAGTGGGGGGGGGAGGGAGGCAGGTAGGGGGTGGGGAGGGTAGAGGGAGTGAGAGGGTGAGGGTGTTAAAGGGAAGGACAAATAAAATAAGGCAGTGCTCAGAAGCAAAACAGGTCTTAGAGGAGGGACAGGATAAAAAGAGAGGATAACCATACAATAATAAAATGGAGGAAAATGCACAGTTAGTAATTATAACTCTGAATGGAATGAACTCACCCATAAAACAGAAGCAAACAGCAGAATGGATTAGAAAAAAGAATCCAACAATATGTATTTACAAGAAACATACTTGAAACAGAGAGATACATACAGAATAAAAATAAAAGACTAGAATTGAATCTATTATGTTTCAGCTGAGGAAAAAAGGCAGAGATAGCAATCATGATCTAAGACAAAGCAAAAGCAAAAAAGAACTTAAAGAGTAAAACTACATTTTGCTAAAAAGTACCATAGACCATGAAGTAATATCAATACTAAACATATATGCACCAATAGGATAGCATCCAAATTATTAAAGGAAAAGGTAAATGAGTTGCAGGAAACATAGTAAATTTTTCTAGTGGGGTACCTCAACTTTCCCTTATCAGAAGTAGATAAAATTAACTACAAAATAAATAAGAAAGAAGATAAGAAGATAAATAGAATTTTAGGGAAAAAAATAGATATGATAGGCCTCTGGAGAAAATTGTATGGAAGTATGAAGAAGTATAACTTGTTAAAATAAAATAACTGTATATAACAAAAATGTTTGGGAGTCTCCCTGCCCAGACCAATGTGGGAATTATAAGAACACAGTTGCAAAATTTTTTCACACAAATAGTCATATCTAAAGAATTAGAGAAATACTAATTTCTCATGGGTAGGTTAATTCAAGATAATAAAAATGACAGTTCTACCTAAATTGATTTATTCATGGACATGCCAATTAAACTACCAAAATATTTTATATGGCTAGAAAAATTATACCAAAATTCAGATTAAAATGTCAAGAATATCAAGGGATTGATTGAAAATAAAATGTTAAGGATGTGGCCTAGCAGTACCAGATCTCAAACAGTATTATAAAGTAATAATCATCAAAACAATCTGGTACTGCCTAAGAAATAGTAGTAGACCAGTGGAATAGATTAGGTACACAATACATAGCATTAAATGATCATATTTACCTCATGTCTGATAAAACCAAAGACTCAAGTTTTGGGGACAAGAGCTCATTATTTGACAAAATTTTCTAGGGAAATGGGAAAGCAGTTTGGCAGAAACTAGGTAGGTATAGACCAATATCTCACACCATCTACCAAGATAAGGTCAAAATGGGTACATAATTTAGACATAAAATGTGATATCATAAACAAATTACAAGAGCATGAAAACTTTTAATTTTCAGATATATGGATAAGGGAAGAATTTAAGACTAAACAAGAGATAGAGTGTACTACAAGATATAAAATGGATAATTTTGATTACCTTAAATAAAAAAAGGTTTTGTACAAACAAAGCAATGCAGCCAATATTAAAAGAACAGCTGGAAACTGAGGGGAAACATTGTACAACAATTTTCTCTGATAAAGGTCTCATTTCTCAAATACATAGAGAACTGAGTCAAATGTGTAAGAATACAAGGCATTCTCAAATTGATAAATAGTCAAAAATGAACAGGCAATTTTTATAAAAAGAAATCAAAACTAGAGTCACATGAAAATGCTCTAAATCAATATTGATTAGAGAAATGGAAATGAAAACAATTCTGAAATACTACCTTCTCACTTATCAGATCGGCTAATATGACAGAAGAAGAAAATGACAAATGTTGGAGGAGATATGGAAAAATAGGAACACATATACTGTTGACAGATTTGTGAACTGATCCAACCATTCTGGAGAGCAATTTGGAATTATGTCCAAAGGGTTATAAAACTATGTCTCTGTAACCTTTGACCCAGCAATAACACTATTAGATCAAATCTATATCCCAAAGAGCTCAAAGAAAAAGGAAAAGCTTTATATGTACCAAAAACAAATTTATATCAGTTCTTTTTGTGATGGCAAAGAATTAGAAACTGAGGGAATGCCCATCATTTAGGGAATGGTTTGAACAAGTTGTGGTATATATTTGTGATGGAATACTATTTTGTTATAAGAAATAATGAGTAAGATGCTTTCAGAAAAACCTGGGAAGATTTATACAAACTAATGCAAAGTGAAACAAGCAGAAACAGGAGAACATTGTACACAATAATAGCGATATTATATGATGATCCCTTATAAGTGATTTAACTATTCTCAGCAATAAAATGATCCAATAGAATTTTGAAGGACTTATGATGAAAATGATATTTAGCTCCAGAGAAGGAACTGATGGAATCTAAATGAAGATCAAAGCATACTTTTAAACTTTATTTTTCTTAGGGTATTTTTATCTGTTTTATTGTTCAACATGGCTAATATGAAAATTATTTTGCATGACTTCACATGTATAAATGTATATCAAATTGCTTGACTTCTCAAGGGGGAATGGGAAGAAGAGAGGGAATTTGGGACTCAAAACTTAAGAACACAAATGATATTTTTTTTCTTTTACATGTTACTGAGAAAGATAAAATTTTTAAAAGAACTAAAAAAAGAAAATATGGTCTAGTATTTCTTACCCTCCTGTGTTTCTCTTAGGTGCTCAGTCTCTGTAACCAAAGCATCATCAGAAACCCTGCTCAACTTAATTAGTAAAAGCCTGTCTTTTTTTGTCTTGGGAAGGAAAAAGAATCAGCTGCCCAAGCTTATGGCACACTATCCCAGAACAAGAGAAAGTGAGGATTTACTACTGTTGGTTATATCATGTGGAAGCTGGACCTACACTAAGGCAAAAATTCCTGATCATTTTTGTGTCATCAGCCCATTTGCCAGTTTGTTGAAACTAATGACTCCCTTCTCAGAAGAATTTTTTAAATCAATAAAGTAAAATGTATAAGATTAATAAGAAAAAGTTATGTTAAAATATATGTATATATGTGTGTATATATGTATATATATATATATGTGTCTATGTATGTGTGTATATATGTATGTATCAGGGACCCCAAGATAAGAATTCCTGGAATAAGGTTTCAGATTGCCCTCTCTTTTCTATTACTTAATAAATGCAATTTGGGGAGTACTTGGCTCGAACTCCAGGTGTTATCCCAACTGTGCCTTCTCTGTGAGGGAGAATGATTCTTGATGGGCAGCATAGATTGTGTCAGATGAATGGCAAATGAATGTCTTAAGGGTATGGAGTAGGCGAGAATTAACACAAACTGCACAAATGGCTGGTATTCATTTTCTAGTTTTTAAAACATTTTTGAACCATGTTTCTTCAAATGCCAATCTTGTTTATTTCTCTTTAGGCAATTAAATTCTTTAAAAACCTGACATATTCTGCTTGATCTTCCCTTCTGGCTCAGCATGGATCTGTAACACACTTCTTAGAGCCCCAGAAAGCAGGAAAATGTTCTCTCTGCCCAACTTCTTGAGTCTGTTCTCCAGCTTTGTTCAGTTTTAGGGAATTACAGAAATTCACAGAATCTCAGGGTTGGAAGCGACCTCGGTGTCCATCTGGTTCAAGCTGCATCTAAACAAGAATCCCTGTGACAGCATATCCCCAAACAGACCACCTTCTAGCCTTTGCTTGAAAACTGTCTCCCCTAAGGTAGTGACACTTTTGCATGCAGTTTGAGAAATGTTACCCAAGGCAAATTAGTCAGAAAGCATTTTTTAAGTAGCAGAATATATTCTGTTAGGTATTATCTATCCTGGATGCTGAAGATGCCAAGGCAAATGTAGAAGTTCTTCCCCAAAGACAAAGGAAGGAAGGAAAGAAGGGAGGGAGGGAGGGAAATGAAGGGAGAGAAAGAGGGAGAGAGGGAGGACTTGTTGATCTACACTGTGCTAAGGACTTTACAAATATCTCACTACCCTTACAATAACCCTTGGAGGTAGATACTATTATTATCCCCATTTTCTAGTTGAGAAAACTGAGGTACACAAAAGTCATTTGTTCAGGCTCACACAGATAGCAAGTGTCTGAGTCTGGAATTGAACTGACTCCAGGCCCAGTGCTCTAGCCACTGAACTATTCCCCAGAGGCAAAAGCAGCTAAGGGAGGAGGGAGGAGAAGAAAGGAGTCCTGAAACGCTTCACTCAGAAACTGGGCCTTGGGGCAGTTAGATGACTTAGTGAATAGAGCACTGACCCTGGAGTCAGGAAGACCTGAGTTCAAATTTGGCCTTAGAATACTTAACACTAGCTATGTGACCTTGGGCAAGTCATTTAACCCCAATTGCCCTGCCTTCTCCCCTCTAAAAAGACAAATTTTTTAATTTAAAAAAAAGATACTGGGCCTTGAGCTGAGCCAGGAAGGAAACTTGGGATTTTAGTACGCAGAAATGACCACGGAGTGGATCACAGTGATGGAGACAAGTGCAAGGGAAAGGATATGTTTGGTAAATGATCCTAGAATCCTGGCTTCAAAACTAGAAATATACCTTGGGAGCCATCAGTTACAACTCTCCCATTTCACAGATAAGGATATTAAGACTGAAAAAGGTTAAGGGGTTTGCCCAGGGACACACAGAAAGGTCGTAAGTGTCTGATGCAGGGTTTGGATTCGGCTCTTCCTCTCTCCAATCCCAGCTCTCTTCACCATGCCACCAATCAGCCTTGGAACGACATTGCTTTAAAGCACCTATACATTGTTACTATGTTGATTGGTAAAGTTATTTAATGTTGAGTCAGTGTCTATGATTTTCATAGTCATATGAAAGGCAAAGGCCTGTTAGTTTAGACAACTCTGGTCAGTCAGATCATGGGATCATGGCACTGATAAGAACTTATAAAAAGCTTTTCCGCATGGTCATTCCCCTCTTTGGCTAAGAACTAAGCTAAAAATACAGATAGTGTGCTTCCCTTCAAACAGAATTCTAAATGATCTCTGCAGTGCTCTAGCTTTCTATAAGGAAAATAAAGAAGCTCTTTGTGTGATGTTTACTGGGCATGGGAGGAAGGACCAAAAGAATTTATCTACAGCCTTTTAGCCACATTTCAGATAATGCAGCAAATGATCAGCAGCTGAGCTCTGTCCATTCAACCCCCAAATATCTCTTGCATCCATCCCTTCCTTTCTACTTCCACTACTATCCCTCTAGATTAAGTCCTCATCACACTTCTGAGCTGTTGAAATAACCTCCTAACTGATTTTCCTTTCTCCTGCCTTCTTTTTTTCACCCCAACCTTTCCAGTTATTAAATCAATCTCCCTAGAGCACATATGAAAGAAAGAAAGAGAGAGAGAGAGAGAGAGAGAGAGAGAGAGAGAGAGAGAGA
>NW_027187347.1:16383222-16406728 GCF_028583685.1 Petaurus breviceps papuanus
AGAGAGAGAGAGAGAGAGAGAGAGAGAGAAAGAGAGAGAGAGAGAGAGAGAGAAAGGAAGGAAGGAAGGAAGGAAGGAAGGAAGGAAGGAAGGAAGGAAGGAAGGAAGGAAGGAAGGAAGGAAGGAAGGAAGGAAGGGAGGGAGGAAGGAAGGAATCTATCCCTCACTGAAATAAAAACTTAATAGCCTTGCATTTAAGGCTTTCTACAACATGATTTTAATCTTCCCTATTTCATGGTACTCCCCCATCATGCTATTTCAACTCAATTAAGTTCAAAAGGCATTTATTAAGTACTACTAGGTATAAGACAGTGTGGCAATGGGAATAAAATGACAAATTCTATGGAACAGAAAAGTACATATTAATTGCTTACTCTGTGCCAAGCTTTGTGTTAAACTTTGAGAATACAGATAGAATACTACATTCACTGCTCTCAAGGAGATTATATTCTAATTAGAGAAGACAGCACAGAAAGGAAGGCTCATGTTTATGTTGAATTCATGGGAGAGGGAAAGGACAGGAGGTACTCAGGGGAAGCAGTAGGGGAGATTTTGAGGGTAGAGGATCTGAGGAGTAATGACAAGGTAGATGATTGCTTTCCTACCAATGATGGAGGATTAGAGAGTTAGAGTGGAGAGGGTATGGCAGTATCAAGCTGACTGTGGAAATTCATTGTTTGGTGGGAACTTGGGCATGGGCCAAATGAGGGTTGCAGAAGGAAGTGGGTGGAACCATAGATAAGAGAACTGGAACTGAAATCAGGAAAACAAGTTCAAATAACACTTCAGACACTACCTGTGTGACCCTGGGTAAGTCACTTAACTTTTCTCAGTTCCAGTTTCTTCATCTGTAAAATGGGATAATAGTTGTACCAAACAAAACAAGGTTATTGTGAGGGTCAAATGAAATAAAATATGACCAGTGCTTTGCCATACTTAAAAAACTATATAAATGCTAGTTATGATTAGCTATTACTAAGGGAAAATTCTGTGACTCCTGCCTTAGTGGTAACAGGTATTACTGGTTCTCTTCCAGTCACTTCAAGGACATTACTGTACACGTGCTCCAGCCAAATAGAATTCTTCTTGCAGTCTCCTTTCTCTTGAAAATGCTCACACCCATACCTAAGAGAAATTCTTCCTTGCCTTTTGAAATTTTTTCATCTCCGAAGACAGTTCAGTTTCTTCTCTGAAGCCCCCATTTTTCCCAACTGGAAATGATTTTTCCTGCCTTGAATCTCTCAGCCTACTATCTGAAAATTAGCACAAGGGCTCAAATGATTACTAAACCATATTGTGAATATTGGTATCTCTCACTTCCCCCATCTCTACTAGATCATAAGCTCCCTGAAGGCAAGAATCATGCCTTTTGTCATTTTTGTATCCTCAGCACTTAGCATAGAGTCATATACATGATAAACATGATTTAAAAAAAATTGAATTGAGGGGCGGCTAGGTGACGCAGTGAATAAAGCACCAGCCCTGGATTCAGGAGGACCCGAGTTTGATTCCAGCCTCAGACAATTAACACCCACACAAAAAAACTAGCCATGTAACCTTGGGCAAGTTACTTAACCCCAATTGCCCTCCAAAAAAGGCAAAAAATATTAATTGAATTCATAAATCCTGATATTCCCTATCAAGTGATAAAGACAGGCCAAACTCAGAATTTCATTCAAACTTCTGATCCACTACTGAATCATCAAGTTTTTAATGAACACCTACTATATGACCAGCTCAGTACTGTGTGCTGGATACTAGACATTTTTATAAATTGCCTTACTCTTTAGGTAGGCCTTCATATACATAGCCCAAAGGCTCAGAAACTGTCTGACACAGTCTAATATGGACACCTGAGACGAATTTTCTTCTCATATGATATTTTTCTCCATCCACAGGAGAGTGAGTAAGACATGGTGGAATCAGAGGCCAGTATTATGTAGAATAAGTCACTATTCCATAGAACTGGGTCAATAGCAAGACTCCCAAAGGGGAATTTGCTACGTGGTTACCAAAGTTCATTCTGGGAAAATGTCTCTTTTCTCACTCACAAAAATAAATATCAACAGATATGAAATAGTAAAATTCATACAATATTCACCTTGTTGAATAATTCCCACAATAGAAGTCTGTGCCCACATCATCCTATTAGCTTCTGTGTTGCCTGTGGGTTTATATTGATATTTTACTGAAAAATGGAATAGGTGAATGCTGAAGTATTAAATGACATATATAGATTCTATAGGTTCATCATCCATATGTCCATCCATATCCCTTTAATTCCCATTTATTAGACTTTGAAAGCCCTCAAATAAACTTTAACCATGTGAATTCATGAAGTGGAAACACAAAAAAAAATTTAGAAAACTAAAATATAAGGGATTCATGACACGAATTCATCTATATTTCACATATATAATATTTGTGATTTCTGACTTTTTCTTATTTGTTTCTATTGTTTATTTCTGTATATATATATATATTTTTTGGATGAGCAGTGCCATGGAGATAGTTCTGAAATTCATCTTTGCCATTATGGGGATCTCCAAGGGTGGCAACTTCCATCACCAATGCAGATTGGTGACCTATCTGTAATTTATGGTCTTAGTGAGCTACCAAGGGCACTACGAAGTTATGATTCAACCAAGGTCATCCATACAGTGTGTCAGAAGCAGACATTGAATTGAAGTCTTCCTTACTCCAAATCTGTCTGTCTATCCATTTCCATGCTGTTTGTATTGAATGCCTTATTGCCTTTTATGTCCCTAATATTCTCACTTTATAGAATAGTAAAGTGAGTTTAAGTGACTGGCCCATTACCTCACAGCTAATCATAGTCAGAGCCCAGATTCAAACTCAAGTCTCGTTTTTTTCCACTATATTGTGCTATCATAATATTTGCTGAATTTTTTAAACTGAATTTTGCAGCAGTGCTAGTGGCAGATTTGAGCTCTGTTGTTGTTGCTGCTGTTGCTGTTAATGTTGCTGTTGCTATCATTGTTCTTGAGTCATGTCCAACTCTTTGTAATCCCAATTGGCATTTTCTTGGCAGAGATCCTGGAGTGGTTTGCCATTTCCTTCTCCAGTTCATTTGAAAGATGAGGAAACTGAGGCCAATAGGGTTAAGTGACTTGTGTAGGATCACATAGCTAGGAAGTATCTGAGACCAGATTTGAAGTCAGGAAGATTTGACTCCAGGGGTGGCATTATATCTGTGCCACCTAGCTGCCCTTTGAGTTCATACCATATGGTCAGATTTAATTTTTGATAATAAGGAAGGCAAGAATTAGGAATAATTAGTTTCCATTGTGTCTTTGCAATTGAACGTATGTGTATGTGCACATATGTATACATATGCATGCATGTTTGGGTATTTGTTTACTGAAACCTATAGTTTCAAATGAATAGAAAAGGAAAGGGCAAACCACTCTGGTATTTTTGCCAAGAAAACCCCAAATGGTGTCACAGAGAGTTGGACACAACTGTCATGATTCACACAACAACAAAAAGGTTGCTTCCTCATACAGAAATTCCTTCTACCAATACAGATCAGCAATTGTTCTGCAACTAGAAGTCCATTATAAGTGTAGTCCAAATTTTTTCAATCAGAAATATTATTCATAAACTCAGAAGTCACTAGTGACATGCTAATTAAAAAACCTCCTTAACCTCCCTGCAGCATTTGGCCCTACTCTTTCAGAAAAGCACTCTCTTCTTTTAACTTCCAATTGTTAACCTCCAGGCAGGAATTCTCTTCCCTTCATTCAATGTTATTTCAAGTGATATTTATCAAGTACCTGTTTCTTAATTATGAACTCTATTTAGATGATTCTCAGATCTGTTTATGTTGTCCTAACTTTTCTTGTGACCTCCATTCTCACATCTCTAACTTCCTATTGGTCATCTCAAAGTGAGTGCCCCATTGATATCTTAAATTCAACACATGCAGAATTGAACTCACTATCTTTTCACTCAAAAGACCTCCTATCTGGGGTGGCTAGCTGGCACAGTGAATACAGCACCAGTTATGGAGTCAGGAGGACCTGAGTTCAAATCTGACCTCAGACATTTAACACAAAAACTAGCCATGTGACCTTGGGCAAGTCACTTAACCCCAATTGCCCTCCAAATAGCCCTCCCCCAAAAAAAGACCTCCTATCTTTCAAACTTTTATTTTCCAAACCTTTATTGTCAGAGACATCACCCTCATCCTAATCACCCAGGATCACAACCTTCAGGTCATACTTGACTCCTTACTCTCTAACCCCTATATCCAATCTGCTCCTAAATCCTGTTGAACCACCTTTCCAATATTTCTCAGATATGCCTTCAACTCTCCTCTGAAACTGCCACCATCTCAGAGCAGGCTTTTGTTACCTCATGCTTGGATTATTGCAATACCCTGCTAGTTGACTTCCTTGCCTTAAGTCTCTCCCCACTGCAGTCCATTCTTCATTTCTAAATCATCTTCCTAAAGTATAGTCTGACCATGTCATTCTTCATCATCTCCCTATCCCAATTTCATAAACACCAGTAGTTCCCTGCTGCCTTCAGGATCAAACACAAAACCTTCTATTTGTTTTTTCAAAGACCTTCATAACCTGAGCCCTTCCTACTTTTCCAACCTTCTTACATCTTACTTCCCCTTCCATGCCCATATACATTAATTGATCCAATCTCCTTCTTATTCCTTTTTCAGATGTCAATGGATTGAAGTAAGTTTCTATCTCCCAGCTCTGATTATTTTCACCATCTGTAAATATTGCATACCTGGAATATTCTTCCCCCTCATCTCTCTCTCTTGGTTTTCCTGGCTTCCTTTAAGTCACAGTTAACATCCTACCTTCTGCAAGAAGCCTTTACCAGTCCTCCTTAATATTATTAGTGCTTCCCTCAGAGATTATCTCCAATTTACCCTGAAATATGTTGTTGCACATAATAATTTGCATGTTGTCTTCCCCATTATCTTGTGAGTTCTTTTAGCTAGGCAGGGACTGCCTTTGCCTTTATCTTTTTTCTTGTATCTCCTGCACTTAGCACAACGCCTGGCAGAGAGTTTGTTCTTAATTAATGCTTATTGACTGACCATTATGAAAATAAAGAAAATATAGTTCCTGCCTTTAATGATCATACCATCTAAAAGATAGGTCAACTAACATTAAGATGTTACAAAATGAGTTGGAACAGACTCTAACAAACTTCCTCTTCTCCTCAGAAGCAAATCTGAGGGAGACATGAGCTCCTAATCACTCTGGGGCTCTTGGGAGTAAAACAACCAAATCACTTTATCCTTCCATTTTCTCATCTACAAAAGGACAAAAATAATACGTTAGCTGCCTATCTCATAACAGAGAGGTGTTTGGTAACAAAAGAACTTTGCAAACCACAAAATACCAGTTACTATTATTACTATACCCCAATGTATACTCATCCCTTTCTTATGGGAACACCATAGCATCATAGGTCTAGAACTGAAAGGGGACTCCAGTTATATCTAATCCAACCCTGACTGGATAACCAGGCTCACTGCAAGATCTGGGGCAATAGCCTCCTCTATCCCATCCTGGGGTAGACCAGGCCTCAGGAATCAATCTGATGGTCAGGTTTGGAACTGAAAAAAAATGAGAAACTCTTAAAACTATCAAAGAGCTAAGAAGTTTACTTAATCAAAGCATAGAAGGACTATTCATCAAAGATATAGCAATAATTCTATTGATGCCACTTCCCTACCCCTGGATGAACTCTACTGGCACCCCAACTGAATGTGTAAATTCTGAGGGAGAAATTCTTTCATTCCTCATGTACTGGCTTTTGTACTTAGGCCACTTTCATCAATGTTTGAGCCTTAAGGTCCTAAATTGATTGAGACTCAAGGAGAGTTTCAGTACTCTTTAAGAGAAAATGTGCCTATCCAGCATAGGATGGAGGCTGCCCAGGACATTCTTCCTCAAAGCTGAGCCAAGGCTTTCTGTGAAGTGTCCGCCTTTTATGCCTAACTTATCCACCTAATTGTTTCAATAGTTTTATTATTTTGGTATTTCATTTACCTTAGCTCGTCTTCAAATCACAGAAGAGTTGAATGGGTCCCTAAGTACCACCTAGTCTAAGCACTACCATAAATGAATGGCATCCATAAAATCTCCAAGTAGTCACCCAAGCCTCACATGAAGAACGTACTACCTATGCGACTTTAGGCAAGTCCTCATCAAATCCACTGACAAGGAACTTATGAGTGCAAGACAGTTTCTTCCACAATAAACCTGTTCATCTGACTGCTAAAATGGGAATATTTACTGTAGTCACTTCTTGAAATATATCACAAAATTACACTGCCAGAGTGAAGTTAATCAGAACCCTTTACATAGATCAGAATGTTTGATAATGTCTAAAAATGCTAAATTCTGATACGGTTTTTATTTTGTAAGCTGCTGATAGTGAGGATCATACAGGCAAGGATTAGTCATTTTCACCCCTCAAGTGAAGGCTATATGAAGCAATGAAAAATTAAAATATGTCACCTGGCTGTGGACAAAGACTTACCCATATTCAAATATAGGTCCTGAATAGGATTTTAGATCTAGACACTAAAAAGACTTCAAAAATCATCTTGTTGGGGTGGCTAGGTAGCATAGTGAATAGAGCACCGACCCTGGAGTCAAGAGAACCTGAGTTCAAATCCAGCCTCAAACACTTAACACTTACTATCCGTTTGATCTTGGGCAAGTCACTTAACCCCAACTGCCCTGCTTTCCCCCCTCCAAAAAGCAAAAAAAAAAAAAAAACTTGCCCAACCCCCTTTTTTTAACAATGAACAAATTGAGTCTCAGAGAGGTTCAAAGACTTTAACATCACAGAGGCAGTATCAGAGGTAAGATATGAATCCAAATCCTTTCGATCCATAGCCAGTGTTTTTTCCACATCAAATGATGCCATCTTGGCACAGAATCTTTTTTCCCCATTATGTAGCCATGCCAGGAACATTATGACGAACTTGCCAACTTAAAGAATGAGAGGATGCCAGGGCTGGAAGGAGACTTGGAGAAGATAAGACCTTTATTTTATGGGTGAATAAATTGAGACCCTAGACGTAGCTAGGTGGCACAGTGGATAGAGCCCCAGGCCTGGAATCAGGAAGACCTGAGTTCAAATCTGGCCTCTCAAACTTACTAGCTGTGTGACGTCGAGCAGGTCATTTAACTTCATTGGCCTTAATCTACTAAAGGAAATGGCAAACCACTCCAATATCTTTGCCAAGAAAACCCCATGGACAGTATAGGCCATGTGGTCACAAAGAGTTATACTTGACTGAACATCAACAACAGAGACCCAAACATCAGGAAATGACCTGCCAGAGTTAGTTTGTGATAGAGGCAGAATTTGAAACCAGTCCTCTGACTCCCACCATTGTGCTTTTGTCTTCATTTTTTTAAGTTAGTAGAATGGTAAGGAGAAGGCCAAAAATGACTATACAATCTCTATTTGAAAGACTCTTTGACAGGGTGCATGATGGATCTTGCTCTCTAATCCTTTAATCACTATATAGACATGAGTTGTTGTTACTTTTATTATTATACTGTCTTTTAAAAATCTGAGGCTACATCTTCACAATGACAACATAGCTGGTTTAAAAGTGAAGAATTTCAGTTAACTAAGCTTTTCATTTTGGCCACCCTATGGTAATGAATTGACAGTATAGCCTAGTTATTTTTCTCTAATAAAAACCTTTTTCCATTTTAAATAAACTGTGAAACAAGAGGGTAGATAATCATATTGTGGTCCTCACAAACTGTCTATGATTTTGTCACTTGAGCAAGAGATTGAATTCATTAATGGCCCCCTTTTTCTGTCCTTATCTTCCATGATATCTCTTGGCCATTTGACACTTTGATAGTCTTTCTTCTCTAAGTTCCTATGCCACTGCACTCTTATTCTTTCCCCATGACCTCTGTCTCTTTTGTGTCTTCTGTTGACTTGTCATCTTTTCTCCATGCCCTTATTTTTTAAGTTTTACCAATATCTTTTATTTTTATAATATAATCATTCCCCAATAAAATTCCCTGCTTTGAATCTTTCCTCGATATTAAATAAAGAGTTAAGCAAAACTTACCAAGGCAATGACCCCTTCTAACACCATATGCAACAGTTTGTATATATAGTACCCCACCTCTCTACTGAAAGGAAAGAGATTTGTTTCATCATTATTCTCTGGACCCAAAATTGGACAATATAATTTATGAGTTCAGTTATCTTTTAGCATTGTTTTTGTTTACATTAGTAAAATCTTTAGGGATATTACTTAACTGGCTCTGCTTCCTTCATTATGCATAAGTTCATACATGTCTTCCCAGGTCTCTCTGAAGTCCTCATATTTATCATGTCTTACAGAACAATACCATCCTGACCCTCTCACCACTAACACAACATGGGCAAGTAATTTAACTTCTCTGGACCACAGTTTCCTCATCTATAAAGCAAGATAGTAGGCCTTGATGACTTCTTAATATCACTTCCAGTCCTAAATCTAAAAATAGATGTTATTGGGGCGGCCAGGTAGCACAGCAAGTAAGAGCACCGGCTCCAGTGTTGAGAAGACCTGGAGATCGAATCCCGGGCTCAGACACTTAGCACCCACCCAGAAACACCTGGCCGTGTAACCTTGAGCAAGTTACTTAACCCCAATTGCTTAGGGGCGGCCAGGTGGCTCAGCGAGTAAGAGCACCGGCTCCAGTGTTGGGACGACCTGGAGATCGAATCCTGGCCTCAGACACTCAGCACCACACCTAAAAATAACTGGCCGTGTAACCTTGAGCAAGTTACTTAACCCTGATTGCTTAAAAAAAAAAATTAAAAAAAAAATAGATGTTATTAATTAATACACATACCACAGTTTGTTCAAATAGCTCTCAATGGGTGGGCACCCACTTTGTTTCCAGTTAGAGAATAATACCAAGTGCTGTTAAAAATATTTTAGCATCATCAACTTTCTCTTTCTGTCATTGACCTCTTTGGGGTTTATGCCCAGTACATCAAGGATAAGGACAGTTTAGTGATTTTTTTTCTATTATCAATTACTTTTCAGAATGAACCAATTAACATCACATTGTCTACTGAAAAAAGTATAAATTCCCAATTCTGATAGTCCAAGCTGTCAATGATCTGACTTCAACCTAACTTTTCAGGTTTGTCTCATATACCCTCAGACTGGTGGTATTGTTGTTCAGTTATTTTTCAGTGATGTACCACTCTTTGTGACTTCACTTGGTGTTTCTTGGCAAAGATACTGGAATGTTTTGCCATTTCCTTCTCCAACTCATTTTATAGATGAGGATACTGAGGCAAACATGGTTAAGTGACTTTCCCACACAGCTAGTAAGTGCCTAAGTAAGTTAAGCTATCCTGACTGTAGGCCAGATGCTCTATCTACTCTACCACTTAGTATATACCTTCACATATTTATATTCCAACCCAATTAGACTATTCTCTGCTTCCCATTTTTTACTGCCTCTCTGATCTCGGTATTTGTTCATAAAATTCCACAATTGGAGGATTTTAAGCCTTCCTCTCCTTCATGTCTCATATCAGATGACAACTCTGTGAAGCTTTTCTCAAAACTGCCTCAACAATCTCTCTCTCTTCAAGCTTCTCAAGGCACTTTTCCTGGATTTTCTTTTGCATTTTTCTTACTTGTTCCTCTATCATAATCATTTACATATTTGAATTTTCTCCCTTTCAACTATAAGCCCCTTTAGAGAAAGATCGGTATTAGATACATCTTTGCATTCTCAGTGCTAAGCATAATCTTACTATAATAGTTAATAAATACATGTTTTTAATATCTGTCTAATTATTTTGTTCTAATTAGTAAGTGCTTATTTTCTCACCTATTTTCTACTGACTTTAAAATGTTTTCTCTGCTGCTGTCTCACACAGCATTCATACATTCATTTTTCATACTGAAACTTCTTTAGTGCCTGAGACCTTCTTGAGTTAGAACATGTAACCACACTTGTGGTCTTCTCAACCTGAAATATTCTAAAAGGCTTTCCCCTTTCTCTCATTGGCAAGTGCCTGCTGAAGCTTCTATTTTATAAATGGATTCAAGCCGATCTTAATTTTCCCACTGCAGGCCCTGTTTCTGACTTATGGACTTCATGTACCAACTGCCCTCCCTGAAGCTTTTGAGCTCCCATTTGTGTCTTCCCTCAGTAGAATATAAACATCTTCAGGATAGGTAACTGTCTTTCTTTCCACTGGTATTTATATTTCTAGCACTCAGCACAGTACCTAGAACATAGCAAGCACTTAATAAATGCTTGTTTCCTTGCTGCCTTCCCTCTTTCTCTCGCCTGCCTCCACATTCCTTTGGTGAAAAAAAAGAAGAAATCTTCTAACAAATACTCACAATGAACCGGTTCAGTAGCAATACATGGTTTCTTGAAGAAAATAAATGTTTCCCTGTACATGATAAACTGCTTAATAAATGTGATATAATTTAGCTGAATCATCAGAAATAACCAATCTAGTCCCATTACCTACCAAAATAACCAGAACAGATCTAGTTATTTTGACTTTTTAAAAGATTAGAATGAGTTAACCAGTTGCAATCCATTGCATGGGATTCAATTGACTTCCTTTGGAAAAACCAGTTAGACCTAAAAATGGCTAAAGAGGTGGTGCCACATGAGCATAGACAAAATGACTTCTTAACATGGAGATGTGTCATCATTGTACATATATTTTTGAAAAGATTAATTACATCCAAATCAATACAGAAAGTGGTTGTTGACCTTCATTCTTTTCTTCTTTTTTATTAATTTATTTATTTTTAGTTTTCAACATTCATTTACATAAGTTTTAAATTTTCTACCCCTCCTTCTCCCCTCCCTCCCCAAGAAGCCTTGCAATTTGATATAGTTTCTACACATACATTCCTATTAAACACATTTTCACATTAGTCATGTTACATAGAAGAATTATAATGAATGGGAGAAACCATGGAAAGAAAACAAAACAAAACAAAACAAAAAAAAGAAAATAGCCTGCTTATCTCTTCATCCAGACTCTGTAGTTCTTTCTCTGGATGTAGATGGCATTTTCCATCATGCGTTCTATGGAATTGTTTTAGGTCCTTGAATTGCTGAGAAGGGCTACATCTATCTATATCAGTCATTGCATACTGTGGCTGTTACTGTGTACCAAGTTTTCCTGGTTCTGCTCACTTCACTCAGCATCAGTTCATATAAGTCTCCCCAGGTTTTTCTGAAGTTTGCCTGTACATCATTTCTTATAGCACAATAGAATTCCATTACATTAATATACCACAACTTGTATCCCCTAATTGATGGGCATCCCCTCAACTTCCAGTTCTTGGTCACCACAAAAAGAGCTGCTATAAATATTTTTGTACATGTGGGTTCTTTTCCCATTTTATGATCTCTTTGGGATACAGTCCTAGAAGTGATATTGCTGGGTCAAAGGGTATGCACTTTTTTTAGCCCTTTGGACATACTTCCAAATTGCTCTCCAGAATGGCTAGATCAGCTCACAGCTCCACCAACAATGAATCAGTGTTCCAACTTTCCCACATTTTTCCAACATTTATCATTTTCCTGTTTGTTCATGTTAACCAATCTGATAGGTTGTTATACTTCATTCTTAAAGAAGACCAAAATGACATCACTGTTAGGGTCATGGTACAGTGTGCCTGACTGATAAGACTTCAGCTTATCCTGGGTGAGGCATGATGTCCTGTAGAGTCTAAACCAAGGAGATCTGTTGACAGAAAATGAAGAGTAGTGTCATCTATGGTTTTATCCAATTTTCTGATAAAAGTACTTAACAGAATGAGAATTAGGATGATTGGTGTCTTTTGTAATCAAAAAGAACCAAAATGGCATCACTACACTGGGGTCAATGTACACACCAATATGAGTTTGAAAGGCTCTACCACAGGTCAGAGACAAATAGTTCATATGAACACTTGGAGCAGAGATGTTTCTAAATCTGCACATCTCACATTTCTTTTGAGTTACTGCAATTCTGCTTTTGCCTTCTTTGATGTGGGCATGTCATGCTGGGTGTTCATGTGCCAGTGTCTCCAATATCTCACAATTAATTCCAAAGATTTCCAGAAAGACTTGAGAGTGTCTAGAATTATTTCTTCTGACCATGATGTGAGACCTCAACTTAGGTTAATTCTTTGTAAAATAGCCTTTTAAGCAAATGTACATTTGTCATGAGAACAACATGGTCAATGCATTGGAGTTGGGCCCTCTGTAGTCAACTTTGAACTCAAGTTCAGCTCAATAAAGGACCTTAGTGTTCGGTGCCTTATATTACCAATTAATCTTCAGAATCTTCATAAAACAATTAAAACAGAAATCATTCAGTCCCCTGGCATGTTATATTGCTGGTATACTGTCCAGGTTTCACAGGAGTAGAACAATGAGGTCAGTACAATGACTCTGTAGACCTTCAGTTTGGTAGGCAGTCTAATACCTCTTCTCTTCCACACTTTCCTTCAAAGCCTCCCAAACACTGAGCTAGCTCTGGCAATTGTTTATGTGTATATCCTTGCAAAGTATACTGTCAAAGTAAGCAAATTTATTTACAGCATTTGAAATTTCTTCATTTGCTGTAACTGATGGTTCCATGTATAGATGGTGTGGTGCTTGCTGGTAGGGAACCTCTGTTTTCTTGCTCTTGTTATGCCAAAATTAGCACAAGTGGAAGAGAACTGATCCTTATTTTGTTGCATCTCAGCCTCAGAGGCTGCATCAAGTGTACAATCATCTGTGAACAAAAAGTCATATACCAATTCTCCCTCCACTTTAGTCCTGGCTTCTGGCCTTTTCAAGTTAAATAATTTACCATCAGGAGAATGGATTGGCATGAGGCAAAAGTTGAGGCAGGAAGGCCAATTACAGGGTGTAGTTTGGTCAATAGTTGACCTTGATGCCATTTACAAAAGGACTGTCTATTTTTTAAAAGCACGTAACAATGACCTAGATATTTTGAGGGATAAAGATATATGGCATAACCCCCACCCTCTAGGAGCTTATGATCTATTTAAGAGAAAAAAGTTAATATATGATATAATAATGAGAAATATTTGGACGAGACTGACTAAGAAAATCTTGATAAGGATGCTAACAACTTCTAATTAATAATAAGTAAGCATTTATTAAGCTCTAACTATGAGGATGACTGATGTAGTGGGGGTACAAAGACTTGAGTGAAATAGTTCATGTTGTCAAGGTGCTTACATTCTATTAGGAAAACAATGAATATGCATTTAAATATTTATTAAGATGAATGCAAGGTAATTTGAGAAGAGGGTGAGGAGGCACTAACAATAGATTGTATCAGGAAAAGCTTCATCATGAAGATTGTGCTTGAGTCTAGTGTTGTAGAATACCAGGGATTCTAAGAGGGAGAGCTGAAGAAAGAGCATATTCTAGGAGTTAAGAATGGCCACCATAAAAGCATGGTGACAGGAAATGAACTGCCAGGAAATGGACAGGAAAAGCAACAAGGTCAAAATAACTGAATAGTAAAATATGAGAAGGGAATAAGGTTTACAAAAACTGGAAATGTGGTTTGGGGTCTTAAATGCCAAACAGAGAAGTTACTTTTTTGCTCTAAGAGGTAATAGGGAGCCACTGGTGATTATTGAGTAGAAGAGTAATGTGGTCAATTCTCCATATCAAGGAAATCCCTTTGGCAGCTAAGAGGAGAATGGATTGGCATGAGGCAAAAGTTGAGGCAGGAAGGCCAATTACAGGGTGTAGTACCTGACATCTTCACATCTAGACTACTGTAATAGCATGCTGGTTGGTCTGCCTGTCCATAGTCTCTCCTCATTCAAACTTAGCCACCAGTCAGTCACCAAAGCAATTTTCCTAAAGCATAGGTCTGACCATGTCACCCACCTTTGTCCCCATGCAATAAACTCCAGTGGTTCTCTATCACCTCTAAGATAAAATATAAAATCTTCTGTATGTCATTTAAAGTCATTCACAACCAATGCCCTTCACCTTTCTAGTCTTCTTATACCTTATACCACTCTCCACACCCCACATACCCTTCATTCCAGGGACACTGGCTTCCTTGCTGCCCATTGAACAAGATGCCCCATCTCTTGGATCTGGGTATTTTCAATGGCTGTTCACCATGCCTAGAATGCTCTCCCTCCTCACTTCTACCACCTTCAAGTCCCAGCTAAAATCTTATCTTCTACAAGAAGTTTTTCCCAGTATCTCTTAATTTTCATGCCTTCCTTCTTTTGATTATTTCTAATTTATCCTTTATAAGCTAGCTTGATCATAGATATTTATGTGTTGTCCCCCATTAGACTGTGAGCTCCTTAAAGGCAGAAATTGTTTTTTTGTCTTTGTTTGTATCCCCAGTACCCAGCATAGCGCCTAGCATATTATAGGTATTTAATAAGTGCTTATTGACTGAATGGCAATAGGAAAGTAAAATGGTTGCACTAGAAGTGACTTGAATTAAGGTGGTAGTTACATGGACAGAGAGAAAGAATGCAAAAGATGTTGTGGGGAAGAAATTGCATGATGTGACAACTGATTGGACATATGTGGTGAGAAATCATTGGGGAATTGAGGATGACTGAGATTTGAACCTAGATGATTAAAAGAATAGTAGTCACCTCAAGAGCAGGGATATCCAGGCAGGTAGGTGGCACAGTGAATAGAACATTGGCCCTAGAGTCAAGAGGACCTGAGTTCAAATTCAGCCTCAGACACTTGACACACTTACTAGCTCTGTGACCTTGGGCAAGTGGGTTAACCCCAATTTCCCTGCCTTAGCCCGTCCAAAACAAGAGTAGGGATATCTAATATAGGGAAATCCAATAGGCATTTGGTAAGGAGAGGGGGAGAGAGGGAGAGGGAAAGAGACAGAGAGAGACAGAGAGACAGAGAAACAGACAGACAGACAGAGACAGAGACAGAGAGAGAATTGTCAGGAGTACTAAGAGGTTAAGTGATTTGCCCAGTGTCACACAGTCTATATGTATCAAGTTGAAAATAGATTTTACTTTTTTCAAGACTTTTTCTCTATCAGTTATACCATACTGTATCTCTCCTCTCCTCTGAATTCCCTATACAATTGAATGTAATTGAATGTGGTCAAAGGATATGAATAGACAATTGACAAAAAATGATATGCAGATTACAAATAATTACATGATAAAATATTAAATACCCCTAGTTATGAAAGAAATTCAAATTGAAATTGCTGAGACCTGACTCATACTCACCAAATTGGCACACACAAAAATAAGCATGAGCTCTCAGTGCAACAGGATGATACAGGGAAAGGCATTTTGCTGGTGGAATGGCAAGCTGGTGGCATAATTTTTGAGAATAATATCCCAGTATTCTACCAGAGTTAGGAAAATGACACTTTTAGACCAAGTAATCCTGATAGTGGGAATATTCCTTAAGAATTTTATTTTTTAAAGCAAGAGTAAATCTGACCAAAGATATTTATAATAGTGTTATTTGTAATTTGTGGAAAACTGGAAACAATCTAAATGTCCAACAATTTGTGAATGTCTTGGGGAAAAACCTATGCTATATTGTCATAATAGAATTCAAAGTAATTTAGAATGACAAAACATGAGGAATATAAGGAAATATGAGAAGACAAAGACACATGAAGCAATGTGAAATTATGAAAATGGAACCAGAATAGTATACATATTGATTATGGCTAATGTACAAGGAAAATATATACATAAAAATAGAGGAATTGAAAAATCAGAGATAATGGAGGGCAACTCAGGAGGGAGTAAGTGACAAGTTGTTACAGGCACATATAATTTAATACACTTTTAAGTTTAATGAGGCATAAGTTTAACTTTTTTTTTTAATTTGCATTGCTGAGAAGAGTCCAGTCTATCAAAGCTGGTCATCACACATACGTTGTATCTGTAATTGTGTACAAATTTCTCCTGGTTCTACTCTTCTCACTCAGCATCAGTTTGTATAAGCCTCTCCAGGTAAATATGAAGACCGTCTGCTCCTCATTTCTTATAGCACAATAGTATTCCATAACATGCATATACCACAACTTGTTCAGCCATTCCCCAATTGATGGGACCCCCTTAATTTCCAATTCTTTGCTACCACAAAAAGAGCTGCTATAAACATTTTTGTACATATGGGTCTTCTTCCCACTTCTATGATCTCTTTGGGTTATAACCCTAGGAGTGGTATTAATAAGTTTAACTTTTTAAAGTTAAATTCCTAATATTTCCTTAAAATGAACATAATTAAGTACTAGATTATAAAGGACAGAGTGGAAGTACTGTCAGGACACAGAGGAAGGAGATATCAGGGAGGACTGGAGTAGACCAGAAAGTTTCATAGAGAAGATAACACATGTTTAGCCTCGAAAGACAAGTAGGAACTGGATAAGGGAGAGGGAGAAGGAGAAGGAATGGCAACAGAGCCAAGGGAAACAATATAAGTAAAGACAGAGAAGAGGGAAAAATCAAGGCATGCAATGAGGTGATTAAGAGACCAGCATTCCTAGAGAGGAATATGCATGTTGGGGAATAGTGGAAAAAAGGGCTTAATAGGTAGCAGTGACATCCTTGGAAAGAAGACGATGGAGATGGAGAACAAATCAGACTGTGAATGTCTCTTCCAGAATTTGTACATATGTGAAAACAGGCTAAATAGATAAATACCAAGGGTAGCCTGACAGCTAAGGTGAAACAGTCTGGGGGCAGTGGTGGGATTACAAGACTAATTTTATGCATGAGAACTTCAGGTTTTGTTTTGTCATCAAAGGCTAGAAAGACTTACTTCTTCCCTACAGCTGACCCTTTGAACCACTGGCCATTGACCTAGAGTATGAATCTCTCCAAAACACAGGATTGGGAACCATCCCCTTGATTCACTCACCATGAGGGTAATGGTGGTAGTTATGACAAGGATATAGATTATGGGAAATATAGACAACCAGGAAGCAAGAATTTGAATTTAATTAATTCAATTAATGAGAAAATGAAGTTACTGAAGATTTTTCAGTAAGATAGTAACAGAATAAAGCTTTTTAAGGGAGAATTTTTCAGGCAGCAGTGCATGGTATAGACAAGGGTTGAGTAGGCCAGATAAGAGTCCATTGATAAGAATTTGGATTAATTAAGTAGTGGCAGTAGGGAATAGAAAGAAAGGTTAGCTGGGGGGGGGCAGGGAAGATAGATTTTCTTTCTTTAGGAAGAAAAATAAGATGTTAAGGGATGGGTTGGATGAATGAATGAATGAATGAATGAATTAAGCATTTATTAAATACTCTCTATTGGCAAAGCGCTGTGTTAAACATTAGGGGTACAAAGAGAAAAATTAGGCAGTCCCTATTTTCAAGGAATTCACAGTCTAATAGGAGAGACAATAGATATGGAAGGTTTCAACTATATGTCAAATATGTAAGACCCATGATCCTAAGAGGAATGTGGCAAAGCAGATGTTAATGTCATTTCTGCTGATAAAATCATATCATCTTCAGATGTTCATCAGTCAGTAATCATTGTATCAAGGATTTTGGTGGCCAGAACTTTCCTTTCTGGGTCTTCAGCAGTTTTGGCTGTAGCACCTGAAGAAGTTGGCAGACTGCATTTCCATCCATGTTGCTTCCCAGGATGATGGATGAGAGCACTAGACCAGAAATAAATCCCTACCCAAAACCCTTGGGCTCAGGGCCCTGGGATATTTCCATTAGTGTGTGAGGAGATATGGTGGTTAAGATTGTGATGTTTGTGCCATTCCCAAGTCTCTATGCTTATCTGCCCATTGGTAATAGTTGGTCAACATTTGTGGGTGGCAGTAATGAGGAAGTTGAGTCCCCTCTCCACAATGACTTCTGTTTTCAGTAATGGCTGTGAGTGCTGGATTGGAAGGAGGTCTGGTGGTTTGGGACAGAGGGCACTGGTATTCCCAAAGCTTGCACTCAGGATCCTGGGCTATCTCCATCTGAGGAAAAATGTTGGTCAAAGTAATGGTGGTGGTTTGACTTCCTCGAACATCTTGCCTCCTGTCTCTTTCCTATGGAGTCCTTTGCAGCTTCGATTAGGCTAATTTGCCTGAATAATAGATTTGATTTCCAGGTTGTATAATTAAGTTACTATTGGTGGTATTGATAAAGAAAACTGTTTGGGGAGAAAGAATTAACTTGGGGTTGAAAATAATGAGGTCATTGTTGGACATGGTAGATGATGGTATTATAAATGGAATGATCAAGTATTGTTGACTTTCTTTAGCTTTCTCCCCTTTTGGGGAATAATCTAGGCTGAGCACCCATAAAGAAACAGACTAGGTACAGCTAGGTGGCACAGCGAATAGAGAACCAGCCCTGGAGTCAGGAGGACCTGAGTTCAAATCCAGCCTCAAACACTTAACACAAAAACTAGCCGTGTGGCCTTGGGCAAGTCACTTAATCCCAATTGCCCTGCAAAAAGGAAAAAAAGAAAAGAAATAGACTAGATGTCTCCCAGAGTGGTATGAAATGGAGGAAGTGGTAGCAGTAGAAGAAAAGTGCAAAGATATTCCATCTTGCCAAGCTGAGGACAGTTTATTCTTTTTTACCTTATTTTGTTCAACATGATTCTGTCAAATTACTAAGTTAGGAATACAATAAAATGCTGTGCAGCAAGGATTTTGGCTTGATGCATTAAAATATTTTCTAGGAAGTATTTTATGTCAAAGAAGCATCACGAATCTCTCCATGAACCAAATTTGGGCTCTTTTTATTATTTTTACTTTGGAATCCTATTGTGGTTGCTCAGGTCAGGATCAAGACCATCTTAGTAAAAATCTTAATAGACTAGCTATCAACCTTAACATCTTCTTAGAAAAAAAAATCATCCATTTATTTTTCCCTATTATTGCCAGAATGGGGATCACGACAGGAAATGTCTCTTTCCCCAGGCTTGGAACCTTGGAGATATTTTAGAACACGGTGCTTTCTCCTCTAGCCCACACTTGCCAAATTATCATCAACTTCCTTTGATGTTTATTGTCAGTAACTGACTCATGGATTAATTCCTACTATTTCATTGCCTTAGTCACCCCCTCCAAACAGTTTCTCCTTCTGGATAGTGTAGTAGAAATAATAGTTGGGAAGCCAGCAGGCTTTGAATAAGGTAATTAAACCCTTTGAGCCTCATCATTCCCATCTGTAAAAAGTTGATAAAAGTGCCTACCTAGATAATAATAACTAGCATGTATATCCTACCTACACTGGGACATCTAGGTGGCTCAGTGGATAAAGAACCAGGCCCGAAGTCAGGAAGAGTCATCTTCCTGAGTTCAAATCCAGCCTGGGTCATTTATTAGGTTTGTGACCCTGGACAAGTCACCTACTAGTGTTTGCCTCAGTTTCCTCATCTCTAAATTGAGCTGCAAAAGGAAGTGGCAAATGACCCCAGTATCTTTGCCAAGAAAACTCCAAATGGGGTCTTGAAGATAACAAAAATATCGTGTTTTAAAGTTTTCAAAGAGTTTTACAAATATCTCATTTTATCTTCACAATAACCCTAGGAAGTATACAATTATTATCTCCATTTTTATAGATGATGAAACTGAGGTAGACAGAGGTTATGTGACTTACCCAGGTTCACACAACTAGTAAGTGTCTAAAGTCAGATTTTAACTCAAATTTTCTTTATACAAGCACTCTACTACACACCTCACTGCTGCTAAGTAGACATCTAAACAACTCTGCATTCTCTTTCAACTCAATATTTGGTGAGTCTAATCTGAAGGCTTTTGCAAGGCTCAAGTAAGAAAATAAAATTCAAAATGCTTTTGAAACCACAAAATGCTATACAAATATAAGTGGTTTTGTCTTTGTTGTGCAACTGTAGTTAAAAAGTGGATAGGGGACTGGCCTTGGAGTCAAAAAACCCTAGGATCAAATTTTGCTTCTGATACATACTACCTATGAGACTATATGGGCATGTCATTTGGTCCCCTAATGCCCAACCAACTCTTTAAATTAAACCAACTCTAGAATAAAAACTTTATTTAAAAAAAACTTTAAATAAAAACCAACTCTAGAAAAGTTGTTGATTTCCATCAGTTGAAGGTGTTTTCCTGACTTATGAAATCATGGGCCCAGACCAAATATATACTATTTCCTATTGTACCCCTCTTCACTGAACTGTCCCTTGTCACAAAAAAATAAATTAAAATTAAAATTAAACAGAACCAACTGCCACAGTGACCACCTCTGGCAGTGTGTGTGTTCACTACAGCCTCTCTCCTCCCTAATGAAGCTAAAGAACCGTATGTCATTATCTGTTTTCTGGGATTGGTCACTATAATCAGTCACACATACACATATACATATGTATATACATAGATTTGAAGGGTTCTCTGTTTATAGAACCTGCCTATCAACTGTTCTTTTGTATCTGACTTCTCTCTTGAAACCTATTTATATAAAGGTGCTAGAGAAATAATTCTTAAACAACATTTTTATTATATTTTTTTCTTTTGAAGAATCCACATATGGCCACTGCCTAAATACTACTTGAAACATATAGCTCAAATATCGCCATTTCAAAGATGAGAATACTGAATCTCACATAAGGGGCAATGATTTACCCAGGGTAACAAGCTAGTATGTGCAGGGGTTTTAATTCTAAATCCTCTACTCTTGTCTCTTCATCATACTGTTTTTTCTATCCCTATCCACAATTTAGCTCCCAACTCTATCTCTGGAGGTGTACTTTGGCAACTAGATGCATTATAGCATCTGCTGGAGTATACAGTATACACTGCAAGACTGTTCAGGGTATAAAAAATAGTAGCACATATGAATTAATGAATCAGTCAACAAATGAGTGCATCAATGAATGAATGAATGAATGGAAAAACATGTATTAAACATTTACTATGTGATAAATAATAAGTACTAGATGTATAAATACAGAAGCAAAGACAAGCCCTATATTCAAGGAGCTTACATTTTGATATGGAAAGACAACACATTTAGTGTTGCCCTGAGAAGAATATTTTTATTTGGAAAGTTTCAGGAATGGTGAGTGGAATGATAGGGGACTAGGTTAAAACATCCTTTCAAGTAGTAGGACTGGTTAATTATGTTTCTGAACTGCAAAGAAGGAGGGAGGAGAAGGTTTAAATCCATCTATAAAAGATTTGTAGTAAAAAGATGACTGGAGGGTAAAGTGAATCGTGGAGAGGTACAGGCTTGGGTATAGTGAGGTACAGAGACAACCATAGATTGAAATAACAAGGGTAGAAGTTCTGGGGGATGACAAAATGGTTTATTCCTCAACTAAAATTGTTATTAAAAATTTCTTGTAGAAAGTAACCTCAAGTCCATCTACTTTAATCAGTTCATTTTATCGTTGAAAATGAGACTCACTGAGTTTAAGAGGCTTTTCTAGGTTCACATAGGATTGTGGTACAGGCCAGATTTGACCTAGGTCCTCTCTTTCCAAATCCAGCACTCTCTCTATTACATCCCTTCAAGTCATGTTTTTGCCTTAAAATTTACAGCCTAGAAGGAAATCCAAGACAAATCTCTCATGCCCAGCTAAGTGGCTTACATACTGGAAGCTCTTAATAAATGAAAATATATGGTGAGAAATGGATTGGTGCTGTGGAGAGAGAGAGAGAGAGAGAGAGAGAGAGAGAGAGAGAGAGAGAGAGAGAGAGAAGGATGGTGGATAGATCAGACAGACAAATAGGTGGTAGATAGACATGAAATAAATGAGGGAGGGGGAGAGAGGGGAGAGGGAGGGAAGGGGGAGGGAGGGGAAGGGAGAGAGAGAAAGAGAGAAAATGATACAAATACAAGGAATCAAGACAATTTCTGGCCTCATGGAGCTTACTTTATAAGAGGGGAAGACAACACATAAAGTGCTGTTGAAAAGGGTGTGGTTACCAAGCATGGTGAAGTGATATCTGACAAGTGGTATGAAGGCTTGGTCCCAGGCAAGATACAGTGAAAGTTCACCTCTCTTAGTAGGAAGACAGAAAGGAGAAGCCCAAGGCTCCATTGCAGATTGGGGGGCGGGGGGGGGAAGTGGATGGAAATGGTGGCCAAGAAACATAGACAGTAGAGGTATTTGTAGCTATGTTTCAGTTGGAGTTTCTAGTTCAAGTGCATGTCTGCGGAACCCATTGCCTTATGTTTGGGACCAACTTCATCTCCCCTGTCAAAATGTAGCCACGAAGATTTCCAGATTTGAGTAATATTAGGGCAGTAGTCACCATAGCGACTAAGTGAAATAAAGGTCACTAAGGAAGGTTTTATTTTTCCCATTTCCTTAACTTCCTATTTTAAGAAAAATACCTTCCAATTCATCTACAATTATTCTAAAAAAAAAATTGGTTCTTCTATGCAAATTCAGTACAAATTTGAAAACCCTATAAATGCCTCAGTTTTAATCACTCCATCCTCCAATTTTCCTAAAATCTTTGTTTCTGTCTCACTTTTGTACTCATTACATTCTACCATGGATCATACTATATACACACACACACACACAAATATAGAGACAGAGAGCCTTCATTTTAGATTAGAAGCTCCTTGAGGGAAGCAATTATAACTATTTATTATCTTTGGCAGTTTTCAGATGGCTGAACAGTTTTACAAAGTAGTCCTCCATACTATCCCAGACATCCTGGGATCAATATTACTGGCGCTCGGGGCCACCACTGGTAGCATCTTAAGAATCATCCTGCCTTTGTGATTTGGAGCCTTCTACCTTTGTAGCCTGAAGCTCACTCTGACCTGGGAAATTACCTTGCCACTGCCAGTAAACATCAAGGCCTATCACACAATGCCTTACATATAATTTTTTTTTTAATCAAGTGTTTCCATTTCTATAGGGTTCTTGGTGAAGAGCTCTGTGAGTGCAAATCAGCACCTACTCTACAATTTATAAAGGTGCTATGGAGAACTTAGAGCTCAGTTAGACATTAAAGATGCCAAGGTCATCCACTGCATCCTGGGCCATTGCCAATGATTCTGAATTTTGTCTTGTCACTGGACTTCAATGACTGTAAAAGAGAAAGTGAGGCTGATAACTTTGTGCAACTCTTCCTCACTTAAATCCAATACACCATCGCATTGTAACGTCATTGGTCCCTTTTGAGAATAAAGAATGAACAACAAAAAACAACAATGGACTTTAAAGTTGCTTGGGTGCACTCAGAAAAAAGTGACTGGCTACAGTCATAAAATCAGCAATTGTAGAGGCAGTACTTGAACCCAGGATGGTTCTAGAGGAGAAAGTGAGGCTGGTGACTTTGCACAGCCCTACCTCACTCAAATGCAATTCAAATGGGAGTCATATTGTCATTTTCCTAATGTCATAGTCCTCTCTGAGAAGGGAGGACAAATCACAACCTCTGAGTAGTCCAAGCTGCCCAAACGTGGATCCAGCTGGTCATTTCCAGTTAGGCAACCCTTCCCTCCTCTCTCCCCTCCCCTCCCCTCTCCT
>NW_027187347.1:16407128-16408658 GCF_028583685.1 Petaurus breviceps papuanus
TCTCTCTCTCTCTCTCTCTCTCTCCCTCTTCCTTTCTCTCTCTCTCTTTACCTCTCCTCTCTTCTCCTATCCTCTCCTCTCCTCTCCTCAATTCTCCTCTCCTCTCTTCTATTCTCCTTTCCTCTCATATCATGCCCTTAACCTGGGAATGATGTGTGTCACAGTCCTCTTTCAGAACAAAGGACAAACCGTAACAACTTGAACCCAATTATTTCTAACTGTGTGTATACATACTTTACACATAGTAGATTCAACAAGCAATGTTTGTTAAATTGAATGGAATGTTTCAATCCAAAATCTTGACTTGGTCTCAATTATCTGAGAACTCCAACATATGGATGTTTCTATTTTGTCAAAAGTAATCCAATAAAAATATTGGCCTGTTTCTTTAAATATTTTTTCACACAGGCTTTCTAAAACCCTCTTCTATTTTGTTTATTTATTTTTTTAAGAGAGAAAGACATATTGATGAATGAGCTGGGCTGCTGCAGGATCCCAGGAGAGGAGCAGGAGGAGTTTGTGGGGGAAAGGGAGTGGAAGATTTTTTTTCTTCAGCTCTGCCCCTAGTCCTCTCTGATTACTTTCCAAGATGCTGCACTTACTGTCTCTACTGACTCTGTGCCAAGAAAACCTTTCTTCTGTACCTTGGAGATTTCTAAGCTGTGGGATGAAGAGTAAACAAGAAAAGAAAGGGAGGAAGGAGTGAGCAAAAGAGAAAAATAAATGGAAAAAATGACTCACTTGTGGTCTCATTTTCCCTTAGCCCCTGGCTCTCTCTGGCCTGATGTTTACCGACAGTGGGAAGGGCACCTGTAGGTGAACTTGTCTCAGGCCAGGGAGACCTTCTGGCTGCAAAGGTAAAAGACTCCACAGCACAATATCAGGATGATTCCTAAGACGTTCCAGAGGTGGCTCCTAAGGTCAAAGTCACAATGATCCCAGGATGTCCAGCCCAGTAAACGCAAGGCTATTTTGTAAAAACTGTTCAGTTCCCTGAAAATCATCAGAAGATTTAAAAGGGAAGCATCATCCTGAAAAGCTTCCTGGAAGTCCTAGGATTGGAACAACCTTGAACCACCTCTGTGGGATCAGAGCTTTGGAGCTCCCATTTAGAGGGACTTCCCAAGCCCTCCAGCTGATGTTTTACTATCAGGATAAAATATAAATTATAAGCACGCCAATGGGTAGGCAGCTTCCTGCTTACTTCAAAGAACTGAGAATGTATCCTATTTTCAAAGACCCTCCAAAGAAAAATTCTCCTACCTCCAACTCAATACTAACTTATAGATATGTTTTGAATACTTCCTATATGAAAGAAGTTAGGTTGCTTGTTAAATATCCTTCTACTTTGGCTAAGTAAATCTCTTGTTAACAATGTGTATGTGGAAGGGTGTGTGTGTGTCTGTTTGTGTATGTGTGTATGTATGTATGTATGTGTAAAGGAGAGAGACAAAGACAGAAAGACAAAAGGAGGGAAGAGGAGAGGAAGGAAGGAAGGAAGGAAGGAAGGAAGGAAGGAAGGAAGGAAGG
>NW_027187347.1:16408668-16426388 GCF_028583685.1 Petaurus breviceps papuanus
AGGAAGGAAGGAAGGAAGGAAGGAAGGAAGGAAGGAAGGAAGGAAGGAAGAAAGGAACGAAGGAGGTAGGGAGGGAGGAGGGAGGGAAGGAAAGTAGGAAAGAAAGAAGGAAGGAAGGAAGGGATGGAGGGAGGGAGGAAGGAAGGAAGGAAGGAAAAGAAGGGGAGGGGAAGAGGGAGGAAGGAAGGAAGGGGAAGGAGGGAAGGAACAGAAGGAAGGAAAGAGAGGCACTAGTTGGACATACAAAGACAAAAGAGCAAAACAGTATCCCTCTCCTCAAGGAGTCTATGTTGTACCAGTTACATACAACATGCAAACAAAAAAGTATATGCATCTCACTTCAATATTTGAAGGAGTGAAGCCTGTACTAGCAAGAGATTCTTTATACCATTGCAATTCCCCATGCTGCAAGTTAAGCCCATTTTCTTTTGCTCTGCATGGGAATAGCTCATCTGCTATGTCAGGTGCTTAGTGTACTAGGAAAATTTAATAATGTTCAGTAATTCTGGGCTTGCCTCTACCCTGGGAGAGAAGTCTTTTGCTGGATTACAACTAGTCCAGAGGCATAGTTTGTTTTTTTGCTTTTGCTCCCAAGCAGGGATATGACAGGGGTCCCAGAGAATAGTTCTTAACCGGGGATCTTAACCAGGGGTTATTAACCAGGATTAACTATCAGGGAGCCTTTATATTTGGGTAGGGAAAAATTAACATCTTTATTTTCATTAAACTCTAACTGACATTTAGCATTTCTTTTTATTATGATTTTTAAATAAAACATTATTCTGAGAAGGGGTCTATAGACTTGACCAGACTGCTGATGGGGGGAGAGAGAGGGAGAGGGGGGTCCATGACAAAAAAAAAGTTAAGAACCCCTACATTAAAGCATGTTCTAGAGCACCCATTCACCCATTCATTCTATAAATATTCATTAAATCATTACTATGTGCAGAGAGCATTGAACTAGGTTCTGGCTTCTAGGACAGAAAGCCTATAGCAGATGTGAACCCTAGCATTGTCTTGTCAATAAACTACTTTTCTCCATTCAAATCAGATACAAAATGGTGTCCCCAAAAAGATTCTGAAGGCAGGGGCTTCACAAGGTCTATGATACCTTAAAGGAAGGAAAAAAATATCAGAATAAGGTGGAAAAATCCAGAATGTCCATACCCTTCTAGCATTTTTTAAATTTGTTATTTGGCATCCTGAATTCTCTGGTTTTGGAAGAAAATAAAAATAAGAAAACAGTAGGATGACTGAAGTTGGTGAAGGAAAAATAGCTTTCCTCTAATCCAAGATTTCTTTCCCTTGTTTTGCTTAATGGACTCCTTGGCAATCTGGTAAAGCCTACAGACCTCTTCTGAAAATAATATCTATAAATGCATAGGGTTACAAAGAAGAATAATTATACTGGAATGTAGTTATGTATATATACATGTATGTGTGTATACATATATACTCATGCATATATATGTATAAAATATATTTTACATATATATGTATATATATATTAAAGCCAAGTTCACAAATCTCAGGTTACTTTAATCCAAAAAGTAACCTGCCAGAATAAGCAAATTGAGTTATAAGTGATACCAATGAAAATTTCATCATCTTGGTTGATTATTGCATAGATGAGAGTTCTTAAATATTCAAAAATGTTTGTTTTACAATATTGTTATGATAGCATACATTGTTCTGCCCATTTGTTACAAAGGTTTCATTTTTGCCCTCCCTGCTCAGCACTTGTGGGAATATGGTAGGAAGGAAAAAAAACTATATATATATGCTTGCTTAGCTGAATTTTTAAAACTAACATATTCTTCTTCACCTAGAATGAGTATTTCCAATAGTAAAGTGCCAGGAACTTCCTAGCAAGTCAGAGCAAGTAATGAGAACATTTCAGGTCACACAGCTTGTAGCTCCCCACTTAATACCAGGTTTGGAAACAGGCCGGCCCCTTTATTGATATAGTGTCATCTCTGACTTGGAGTGAGAAAAGATATCAGGCCACATTAGATCCTGCCCAGGCATCCTGGGTACCAACCTTTGCAGGAACCTGGAGCCTTTTAAGGGCTGAGCTCCACCTCGCTCTGGCAGAGGCCCAGTTCTTTTCTCGTTCTGATCAGCGCTTTCCTCCTCATCTTGCAGCACTGCCCCCCTCCAGTGAAAAGATATTTAGAGGGAAGTTTCCTTTGCCACTTCTCATAAAAGAAAGACCACGAGGCTTTCTGTGATAGGAAGCCAGGTTGCTGATGATGCTACATTTCAGCTCTTCCCAGCACATGACATTCCATACCCCCTGCCTGGAATGCCCTATTTCTTCACCTCCATCTCTTAGAATGCCTGGCTTTCTACAAAACCCGCTTTCTGCATGCTTAGCCTGAATTCCCTAATCATTCATTCCCTCTCTCTCTCTTGAAATTACTTTATATGAAAGGAAGTAAACAGAACCTGGAAAGCAAAATACACAATTTCTACAAGAATATAAAAGGGATTTTTTAAAAGGAAAGAACAAAATGTGAAAATAAATGCTATATCATTCTAGTATATAGTGTATATCATGTATAATTGTCAGGTCTGGACATGAAGAAGGGAGGAGAAGATTGTGGAGAACTATGGGTATGGAAAATTGGAGGACTTTTATGGGTATGGAGCATGGAAGGTCTTTTCAGATTCAATTGAGATGTTGGCCTGTTTTGACTAATTGCTTTTATTGTTACTTCTTTTTTATTCTTTGTTACTAAGCATGCCTCTCCAGGCAGACAACAGAGAAAGATTATAATTGGGAAAAAAATGGTACATAATATTTTTTAAAAATTAATTAAAGTAAAGAAATTACATTGTATAATTTTGTATATTTTGCATTTACTTATCTGTCTATAGTGTATTCTCTCAATAGAATGTATCTTTCTTGGAATTGGAAGCTATTTCATTTTTACCTTTACTTGCCCAGAGCCTAGTACAATGCCTAGCATATAGTAGGTGCTTAATAAATATATGTTGAGAGCTGAATTCTTTGAAGTCACTATTTAGCATCTTGATTTTCACAGTGATTGAGTATCTGTACTCTGGACCTCATTCACCTTATGCTCCAACCAAGGAAGGATGTAATCCACATAAGCAAGAAATCTCTCACATTCATTCTGCTTCTTTCCATTCATTCCTACCACCACCAACCTAGTTCAGGCTTTTGTTTTCTTATACCTGGACTATTTCAAGAACCTCCTAACTGTTCTCCCTTCTAGTCTTCCCACTTTCCAATCCATCCCACACTCTGCTGCCATAGTAACATGAGTAAGGATTTCACAGTGTTATTACTCTGCTTAACAGGCTTCAATTGTTCTTCATTACCTGTCTAATAAAGTATAGACTTGTTAGTTTGACATTCAAGGCTATTCATAGTATGACTTCAGCCTATCTATTCAGCTTTCTTCCCCTGATACTTAGATATAATCTAAATGTTTGCCATTTTGGAGTACAAAGTCATGAACCATACTTCCCACAGCCTTTTGCTAATGCCACTTCTTGTTGTGAATTCCCTACCCTTCCCCCGCCTTATCTCTATCCAATCAAAAATCTAATTCAATACACATGCAAATGCCACCCCATTCCTGGACCTAGCCCTGATTCTTCTTATGAAAAGTAATCTCTGGGAAGCTAGGTGCTGCAGTGACTAGAGGACTGGCCCTAGAGTCAGGAGGACCTGAGTTCAAATTCAGCCTTAGACACTTGACACTTACTAGCTGTGTGACCATGGGCAAATCATTTAACCACAATTGCCTTGCCTTTCCCTCTCTGAATAAAAGTAAACCTTACAGCAGCTCCTAACTCCTATAACAGCAATAGATATTTTATATAACCTTTTCAAAAGGTTTACATTTTAAAATTTTCTTTGAAAAGGGACACTATCACAGAAAAGGGTTGACTTTTAAGAGTAGCCCATCTGAATTAGAAATCAGAGGGCAAAAAAACAACTACAGGGGCTTTAGAGTAATGAGTAAAAGGACTGGGAGTAGATTCAAACCATTAAATGTTTATTAAATACCAATGTGTGAGAAGCATAGAATAACTGCTGAGAGAAATACAAAGGTAAGGCATGCTTCTTGTTTTCCTAGAGCTTTCACTCTAGTAGAACTATAAGAATCTACCACCAGTAACTGTGCTACCCAATATTTTAAGTGTACTAGAGAATCCAAAATAATATATTATGTGATGTCCAAGGAGAAATTTTGTTATCAATGAAGTAAATCAGGGAAGATTTCCTGAAGGAAATGACATTTAAACAACAGGAGACAATTTAATCATTTGAGTGGGAAAGGGGTATGTTTTTTGCAAAGGCGTGGAAATAAGAAAGCATAGGGCACATTGAGGGGACAGAAAAGAATACATGGGAAGGAATAATAGGAAACAGGTTCCAAAAATAGAAAGAACTTGAATGAAAGACGAAAGATTTTGAACCTTATTCCGTAGGCAAGAGGGAGCCACTGGATATTTTTGAGCAGAGGAACAACATGCACAGATCCATGGATAAGAAAGGTTAGTGTGACCAGTGCAAGGAAAAAGTAGAGTTAGGAAGCACAGTTAGGCATCTACTCTAATAGTCTATGCATGAGGCTAATAGTCTACTGAGAATCTATTCTAATAGTCTAGACAGCCTATACTAGAATAATAACATTGGAATTAGAGTAAGTGTTCTTCACCATTTTGTGTCATGGATGCCTTTGGTAGCTTATAGAAAAGCCTGTGGATCCTTCTTGGATTAATGTTTTTAGCTAGATACAAAAAAAAACCATTGGACTACCAAGAAAACCAATTGTATAGATATACATTTGTCCAAAAAAAATTTTTTAAGCAACTCACAAAGCCCAGGTTAAGGGCTTTCTTTACCTGAGGTAAAGAAAACAGCAAATTGTAAAAATATAAGGGGTAGAGTGGGTAACATCAAATAGGCTGGCACATATTTTTTTGTCCCTCATTTGACTTTTCTGGGATTTTAGAGGAGAAAAAACTAGGAGGGAACAATGGAACTTGGAACAGCCATGATAACATGGTATGGTCCAAATGTTCTTACTCAAAAAATCAAATACTGAATGACAGCTGTATTTGCAGAGGGGGGGGGGGGGAATAGTTCTTGAACAGAAAGCCAGTGAGCAGAAGAGGGAAGAAGGAGGGAATAAGTATTTATATTGTACCTACCAGGGGCCAAGCATTGTTCTAAGTGCTTTACAATTACTATCTCATTTGATCCTTGTAATAATCCTGAAAGACAGGTGCTATAATTATTCCCATTTTACAAATGGGGAAAACTGAGACAGCAGTTAAGTGGCTTGTCCAGAGTCACAAAGTTAGTAAGTATCTGAGACAGGATTTGAAGTCAGATTTTCCTGACTCTGGTCCCAGGGCTCTATCCATTGTACCACTGAACTACCTCTGTTTCCCCGATAATAAGACACTGTCTTATTATGTTTTTGGACAGAAAAACACCAGAGGGCTTATTTTCAGAGGAGGGCTTATTTTAATGAACATTGACAGCAATTTTAATAAACAGGTAAATGTGAACAAAAAAATGTACCTTTATTCAACAAGCAAATCACTGGGGAAGAACAGGATGACGGGCTCACTGCTGCAGCTCTGATTGGATGCAGCTCGGAGCGCAGCGTGCGTTTCACCCGGAGGGGGGGGGAGGGGAACGGTGCATACAGAGGGTACCATAATGTAGCGTGTAGCGCAGGGGATCACCTTCACTACAGTAGCAATCTCATTAGGGCTTATTTTCGGGGGAGGGCTTATTTTAGAGGAATCTTACACAGTAATGGGAGGGCTTATTTTCGGGATAGATCTTATTATCGGGGAAACACAGTACTTCCAGTAACAAGCAATGGATCTGAAAGGGAAAGACCTCAGTATCACTGTTCTGTCATTTACTATGGACAATTCACTTAATTTCTTCAAAGTTCAGTTTAATGTTACACTTGGTATACCTTTATTTAAGTCTCAAAACTTACAAGCCTAGGGCTCCTAAAAAATTAGGATAAGTTTGTTCCACTCCTACCCAAGTAAAACCAGGATCACATCAAGCAGTAATTCAGAACATTTAAAAGGTTAGTCAGTGAGATATCTAACTGTACCCAGATGTTAGCATTTATTTAAGTATTTCTCTAAGACTGAGAGGAAGATTTAAAGAAATATTATCACCTGGGTACAATGAGATAGCCTCTAAACTATGTATCCTTTTTAAAGATAGCATCACTCAATATTTATGCATCACTGTTTTAAGAGTTCTACTTTTGATAGAAAAACAATAATTGTGTGAAAAAGCATGATAATATCCTTTTTGATACAATTAATCTGTGGAGACCAATCCATGTATCCTATCTAAAAGCAGCTTTTCCTGATTACAAACCAAGTACTTGGAAGTGTAACCCCAGTCCCAATGCCCATTGGTATGGGACTCTATCCTTATTGATGAAAACTAATGCCCTATGCCTATGTGAGGGGTAGAAGAGAGGTGAGCTCTTCAGTTCCTCAGATGGTCTTGGAGCTTGTAGCAGCAAGCACCCCAAGCATCCTCAGGGTTTGCTGCCAACACAGGTTCTTGGATCTGCTTTGATAAAGGAAAGCAACTCAAAATGGGTTAACATGCTTACTTTAATCAGTAAAATATGTATCGTTTACCTAGTTCAGGGGAAAAAGGTCAGCACCCCGAACTTTAGCGTACACAGACAGAATTGTCAAGACAGAAACAGATCAAGTAGGCAGCTTTCCAAACTCTCCAACCATTACATCCATACCAAATCAACATCTGGGTTTCAACATCTGAGTTTTTCAAAGCCGGGGGGGTGGGGGGTTGGGGGGGGGCTCTGGACAACAGCTTCCCAGAAACCAGATCAAATCACAGAACACTTCTCAAAGTGAGCCCCAAAACAAAGCTACACATTAGGGCTTATATAGCCTTCTCTTGGCTCAGAGAATGTAACAACCTTATTGACTCACTGGCCAATCAAGAAGTATCTACTGAAAAACAAGCCTCCCACCCCAGGCTCCAGGTGCACTTTAGCCTAGGGGCAGAGAAGATCTTTAAATTTACATTCCCATTACAGAGCTTCAAAATTCAAGTCACATTGGGTTTTGCAGACTCTGGTGCTTTTGACTTCTAGCTTTAAGAGGGAAAATGAACAAAGCCAATTCCACTTCAGTTTTCTGAATGAAAAGAATCTAGGAAAACATGAGAGGAGTTGCTAATTTCCATCATGCATGCTCCCATCCCCAGCTTGCTACACTAAAGATTTTGGAGAATGTCACCCTGGGTGAGATCCAAGTCTATCTCTGTTGAATTATCTCACTCCCAATGGAGCTCCTTCATTTTGTACTATCTGATATATATTCTCCTATGTATACTTTTTCTGATTTCTGTTTTGCTAATAATTTGGATAAATATTTTTTCTTGGCTAAGTGCTATATATGTTCATTGTGAAACTGGTATTTGGTGGGAAAGGGGTCAGGTCTTGGATATAGAACTGCAAAAAAAAGTTAGCTTGAACCTAAAATGAACATCTCCTAGACTAATAATATTTAAGGGAGCTAACAGATGTAACTCTAACCTAGTAGCCCCTCCCTCTAAAGAGAGCAGAGCAGAAGCCTCTGGCCCCAGACTTTCTGTTTCCCCTCCTGGCAAGAATTAAAGTCTCCCATGGAGAAGAAGGGGGTAAACAGGGTATGGAAATGTCTATTCTGCCTCCCTTCAAGCTACACGATGACAACCTCATGTTATATGCATGCATGGGGACAGCCCTCACAACATGTAGGACCTCACCACAAAGGAAAGAAGCAGCAAACCCAAACCTAATAAAGAGACAGAAATTGTCATGGAATTTTATTATATATTGAATCCACATCAGGAAATAGGAGAAGGTGTCTCCTCCAATGGAGAGGGTTATAAATGAAATTGATGTCATTCCTCATATATATATATAAAATATTATGTTATATATTATAATATATATATTAAATCAGATTTCAATTAGAATGAAAAAGCAGAAGGAATATTAGGTGACAAATTAAGGGGGAATCTGTTGGAATTGCAAAAGGCTAATCTAATCTTGAAATCAAAATCAGTTGTCAAGTTAATTAGCAAATAAAATAAATTTTCCTTTATTAAATGTATACTGTATGTCCCATATTTTATGTTGGGGGGGGGGAACAGAGAAGAAGACATTGTCTTTGCCCTAGAGGGAATTTATAAACTAAAGAAGAATGTCAAGAGAAAAGTGACAGCATGGCTTTTTAACTTCGAAAATGTGTTAATTGTGTGGGTTCTCTTCAATAAAATCTTGAGAAAAATAACAGAAGAGTATTTCTGCTCAAATAATAATTTGGTCCATCCTCACCAAAGCAAACAAAATGGGCATAGTGTCATAAGCTCTGAACTAGAAAACCTGAACTCAACCAACTCTTATGTTTACTACCTGTATGACCTTGGACAAGTCACATAAATTCCCCTGGGCCTCAGTTTCCACATATGAATAAGGTAAGGATTGGAATAAGTGACCTTTAAAGAGGTTGCTTGCAACTCTGGACATTATGATCCTCTGACTTCCTGAAATCTCCGTTGCCTTATCTAGAAAACATGAGAGTAATAATACATGTATGACCAGCCCTCCAGGGTTGTTGTGAGGTGAGCTGTGAAAGTGGTTTGTGACTATAAATTACCATTCTAAGATAAGCTAGTGTTATAACATATATTCACCTCTGGACACTTGATCCCACATGGCTTTTCAAACCATTTCACTTACTGATGGTTATATCAGTATTTGATGACAGCTTCATTGTAGCAGGAAAGGGCAAGGTATTTGGTAGAGGAAGTTTCTACTTCAGAAAAAGTCCATGAACACCAGGCCAAGCCTATTGAATTCTTAACTTTGTAGTCAAGAACTTCAATCTTGGATGATATAACAGACTCTTGGGGAAAGAATGGAATTTGGGATAGCAGGAATACTATTGAGTTGAAATATGTCTCTCCCAGCAAACGGCGTGCTAAGATTTATTTCTTCTCCTTGGCAATGTATAACAAAGAAAGTCAAGTGTGGGCCTGTATCAGTGGGACCATTTAAACTGATGCATTAGGAGAGCAGCTGTGGCTTTCACCTCATTCTAGCTTTGGACCTATTGATGTTCTCATTAAGAACTAATATTCTCTGTGATTTGAAACTTATCATAAATATTTAAGTGGTTTTACTTCTAAAATGAGCACTCACTGCCCTGCCCTTCAGGGCTCGACCTGTCTGAGACTACATCTCCAAAGGTGAGTACAACAGGTGTACTGGGTATATTTATGTACCCACAAATAGTTATTATATGAAAATGGAATGAGGTTATTGTGCAAGGGTATATATACATACAATTACCTCATTTTTATAACACAAATAAGGGATTTATGTATGTTAGGGACTATTATAGTTTCATATTGTGTATCATCTTCAAAAGCATAGTCCTTGGTTACAAAACAAGAAAATACCAAATTAGGGATTTTTTTTTTTAAATGAAAACTGGCTTCTTCACAAAATAATTAGAATTTATTATTGCCGTTATTGTAGCACCTGGGACAACTCCCGCAACAACTCAAAAAAAAAAAAAAAGCAAAAGCACTTAAAGAAATAATCTAAGAAAAGTAACAATAAAATATTTCCTCCATAAATCTAGGATATTGCCTCCCACCGATACATAAACTATCACTAGAGAAAGTTGATACATATAGGAAACATTTGTGGAGGGTCAGACATATGGCCAGAATACATGCCTGGAGGGGGGACAGAACTTTTAATGCTATATGATCAATTGTATCTAGTGTCATCCCTCTACTTCAAATAGGTCTGCTCCACTAGGGTCCCCACCAGACATGTGGTCTCTCCTGGATGCTGCTGTACTGGGCACTGTTTCATGTACCATTATTTTGTTGAACACGTCAGTTTCAGAGGCCATTACCAGGCCCAATGTCACTGGGCAGATAGCTGTGAGGTTTCTATTTTCAACTTCTGGCTACAACTGAAGTTTGGGGGCATAATGCTAGCTCATCCTCATGAGAAAAATGTCCTGTGCTTTGCTATTTTAGTTCAAAACTCAGTCTTCTATATAGCCATTTTAGAAAAATAGACTACCTAGCCTCAGTCACAGGACTAGCAACAGCTCAGGAAGGTAAGGTACAGGGAGAGGAGAACCTTCTCGTTTTCTTTTCTGTTTGTTTGTATGTTTTTTGAGGGGGGAAGGCAAGGCAATTGGGGTTGTGACTTGCCCAAGGTCAAACGGCTAGTTAAGTATCAGTGTCTGAGGCCGGATTCAAACTCAGGTCCTCCTAACCCCAGGGCCAGCGGTCTATTCACTACACCACCTAGCTGCCCCCTCATTTTCTTTTCTTTTGTGGAGTCTGTTCCTTTCTAGAATCTTAACTAGAAGACCTTTCTTCTCCAACAAGATACACTTTACCCAATGTACTTAGGTCATATTTTACAAGAAAGAGAAGCAAAGTTCTCTCACCTGGCTAACATCCTAAAGCTTGATGCTTTTCTTATAACTAAATTTCCTCATCTGGGAACTTGCATCTCCATAGGTGAACTTGTTATAGCTTACAGTAAGTATTCCCTAAGCTTCGTAAATTTGTTTTCTGAACACTAGATGATACCTGCTCATCATCCACATTTAGGATATTTGTATAAGTTACCAAATGCCCTGGGGTTTGCTGTCTCCCAGTCAGTGTTGTTTTAACTGCAGACTCTACTCTCCTGTAGGTGACTGCATGGGTGGAGAAGAGAGACAAAGCTAAGTCCTGGGGACAAGTTCATCATTTCTCCTATCTATATAGCCATATCTTCATCCTTTCTATTTATATACATCAGCAAAGTCTGAAAAGCCTCTGTGGGTTCTGAAATAATACACCATAAAAGTGTTCCAAGACTCACAGCCATAAACATCATGGAACTCATTACTCTCTCTATGGAGATTGAAATTGAGAATTATTTAGAGAGAAATGGAGAAGTGCATGGTGGGTGGGGCAGACTACAACATATTGTACACAATGAATTACCAAAAGAGTCATCAAAAAATGTCTGATCAATTAAAAACCTGGGCTGATCACATGGCAAGATCGAGAGGTTAATGATGGAAAACCAAAGTGCCTTACTGAAATCTTTGAGATGTCAAAAGACTGAAAGGAGGGCTTCTGACAACGGCCTACCCTGTGATGAACCACCTGCATTGAACTTATGGAAGGAATGCATGTGTCATAAAAACAGGCAAGCATGGATGGGCTGCAATCTGTGTTATTGGAAGGAATACCCACACTCGTGGAATCACAAATCTATTTGAATTCATAGCACACAAAAATAGGAAAATTGAAAGAATGACATTTCTTTGCAATGTTATCATTTAATTAAATTTCAGACTTTTTAGATGTAGTAGATGATGTCTTTACCTTCAGGGTATACATTTTGACCTTCAGACTGGTGACCACTAGAGGATAAACCACTTCAGTCTTCCCATGCAAATAAGATTGCTCTGGACTAGTATGAAGATATGATGCCACATCCAGAGGGGACTGACTTCTTCTAATTTCTTCCCCATTACTTCTCTACTGTCTTTAACTCTTTCTCCTGCCCTTTTCCCGAGTCTTTGTTTGCTGTCACACAAACCAAGGTTTCTTTGAGCCTAAAATCATGTCCTAGTTATTTGGAATGACCTCTCACCACTTTCCAATTCTATCCAATCCAATGCTAGATACTGGATGATAAACAGTGTGTCTTTTTCACAGTAGTGGTGATACATAAATAAATGTCAAGGTAAAATATGGTCAATGGCTTAGAAGAAATCAAAAGGAAGCATGAAGGAGGTGAGAAAAGAGGGTTCTCTTCTATTCACTAAACCTGGGGGCCAAGTGGAATTCTCTTAACTAGATAATTCCTAGCAGTACAACAAATAAGGCATTCATTCACTGTCCCCTTCTGTCCCTTCCTTTCCCCTCTCACCCTCACCTAAATGTTCTGGCCTCAAAATAAACCCTCTGTTATTCAAAAGCTTGAAATTCAAGATCCCATAAAAAGCCAATGACCATCATCATTGTCAATCAGCACTGATTGACTGCCCACTTGGCCACAAAATACCAGAAGATTCACAGAGAATGAAGAAGATGTGGCACCTGGCTTCAAGGAGTTTGACATTCATAGCTAGCCCCTCTTAATATCCTTATTTATTTCAAGAATCCCTCTTCATACCACGAACACTAAAACATTCAAGTACAACAAATATGGAATTAAAATTTATTTTAAAAAAGAAAATAAGAACATCTGCTTCAATCACGAACAATGTCTTCACTGCCCCCTCTTTCATTCATGCCGCTTGTCAAATCATCCTAACTCCATTTTAGTTCATACCGTTTCTTCCTCATAAATGCCTTACTCCTTCTTCTCTCATACAAATAGGACTTAGAGCTAGAATGGCCCTAAAAGGTTATCTAATCCATGTTCCTCATTTTACAGATGAGTTTACTAAGGTCAAAAGATTCAGACCCAGAAGCAACCATAGAGACCATTTACTTCAATGCCTTCATTTTTGCAAATGAGAAAACTTAGGTCCAGGGAAACTATGTGACTTGCTCTACATCACAGAGACTACAAATGTCAGTAAAGGGATTTGAACCACTGATCTTTTGACTCCTGTGCCAGTGCTCTTTTCATTGTACATGGTGCTGCCCTCCTTCCCCAAGGTAGCCTCCACAAAGGGAAATGTCTTAAAAATACTAGCTTATGGGTGTCTAGGTGACGCAGTGAATAGAGCACCAGCCCTGGAGTCAGGAGGACATGAGTTCAAATCCAGCCTCAGACACTTAACACAAAACTAGCCATGTGACCCTGGGCAAGTCATCTAACCCCAATTGCCCTACTTTATCCCTTCCAAAAAAAAGCAAAAAAAAAAACCCACAACATTTTATATTGTACCTACTCTGCTAAGCGTTTTACAATAATTATTTCATTTTATACTCATTTGGGGATGTAGGCGCTGTTATGTATCCCCATTTTACAAATAAAAACTAAGGCAAACATTGGTTATGTAAATTGTCTAGGGTCACACAGGCAGTAAGTGTCCAAAGCGGTATTTGAACTCAGGTCTATCCACTGTGCCACCTAGCTGCCCTTGCCCAAATTCTTAAAATTCGTGAGTGACAGAACTATAATTTGAACCCAGGTTTTCAGACTCCAAATCCAGCATGCCTTCTCTTTCATTATCCTGTCTCTAATGCCTACTTCAAGTAGGGATTAAAGTAGTAAGTAGTAAGTCCTACCTACTGTATGAAGTTGACTTCTCCAGGACATGTTTCTCCTTTCTCCAAATAACTAGATCACTCTTTGTCTATAGTATGTATGTATTTTGGCATTGGATCATAAATAGCTCTGGCTTGTTTCAGGAATGTATGAGCTCCTCAGAACAAGGTCAGTTCTTTCAACTTTCTGGAAATCTTTCACCAACACTAAGCCCAGTGCTAGCCACAGAGCAGGGCTCAAAGAGAGTAAATATTCACTGAATGGAAATAAGCCATGTATGAGTTCCACACCTCGTACAAAAGCTAGCTCTTCCTTTCATTCTAAGAAGTACCAAAACAACATAGGTAACTAAGACATTTTAAACTACAGTCACAATTCTTTTTTTTTTCCTGCAGCTCTTTTACTCCTTCCTATTTTTGCATTTCATTTTCTCCCAAGAAGTTGCTTTTTCTGCTGCTGCTCATAATGGGATAATGACCTTTCTTTCAGGCAGATCACTTGTCCAGACTCTCATATTGAGGCTGAGACTTGAGAGGTCACCAGAATTATATTAATTTGTCCTCTTGCATTCCATATAGACCCATTGCCTAATCTGCTACCAAGGAAGCAGAATGTTTTTAGAGACTCTCCCCTTTAGGGGATAATTTTTAATTTAGTCATTTAAACAAAGAGAATGGCCAAACTCTTGGTTGGCACAGACTGTCTGGGGGATTATTACAAATGTTTAGAGGTGTCCACAGCAGGGGAAACAAAAAGAAGCAGTATAAGACAATCTGGAGATCCAAACAGAAAGCAATTTACACGGACAATTAAAAAGAGAGACCTGGTGGCCAAGTGGGACTCTCTTAACTAGATAATTCCTAGCAGTAGAATGAGTAAAGCATTCACTGTCCCCTTCTGCCCCTTTCTTTTCCCTCTTCTTCCCTCACCTCAATGTTCCAGGCTCAGGATAAACCTGTACCTCTTGTAACACTAACATCATTTTTCAGTCACCTACCTAGAGACATTAGTTACACTGGAAATGATTAGGTCACCAAGAAAAAGAGGGTAGGAAAAAAAAAGAGGAAACATGTCTAGGGCCTTGGTGCACATTCACAGTTGGGAAGTTGGGGGTGGGGCACTTGTTATAGATGATGAGCTAATAAAGGGGGATCAGACAGATAAGAGGACAATGGAACAGTATTGTCACACACACATAAAAGAAAGGGGAGAGTACTGAGGAGAAGAGGGTAGTGAACAGTGTGAAATGCAGCAGAAGGGCAAGGACTGAGAAAAGGACATCATATTTGTCAGTTAAGAGACCATTGCTAACTTTGGAGAGAGTGGTGTCAGTTGTGTGATGAGGTCAGAAACCAGACTGTAAAGGGTATTTTGTGGGGATTCTAAAGATTTTTCTAAAAAAGACATCATCCCTACCTTCAAAAGAACAAAAGGATGGTTCCCATAAATTCATACTAATTATTGTAGTGAAAGTAGAATGTGGGGGAGGAGGAGTTGCAGAGAGATACTCTAATGGTATTCATAAAATAAAAAGTATTCTAAAGCTGGAAAAAAACTTTAGAAATTAACCAGTCTAATTAGAACTCGGAGAGATTAAATGAATTGCCTAGGCAAACAGCAAGCGACCTGTTGTCACCAACAAGCACAAGAGCTCAGGGAGTGGCCGCACACCCTGGACCACCAGTTCTTCCATTCCAGCCCTCACAGTCATTTTCTGGGGAAAGAAGCTGCCATGGAAAAGGGTTCAGTCATTCCCACCAATTGGCAACCAACTACCACTCAAAGGGTACCCTGAGGGAGAGACAGGAGGCAGCATGAGCCAGGACAGTCAAATCTCCACCATCTCATTGAGCATCATCTCCCATAAAATCCTGGTGTAAACAATCTAAACCCTTGAGCACAAGAGCACTGAGAATAGCATTGCTTCTAGTCCAATGTGTTCAGCCATCATCCTGGGAAGCCACCCCTGTGGAGATGCTGCCTGGAAAATGTTCCCGCAGATGCTTCAGCCACAGCTACTGAAGACCCAAAAAAGAAAGCTCCTGCCTCAAAGTTCTTGGAACATCAAATGGTTCAACATCAGAAAATCGTGTGATTTTATGAGTGAAAATGACAATAAAGAAGATCCGTTATCATCTGCTTTGCTACTGCACCCTAAAGACCAGAGGATTTTTCTTTCAGCTGAAGTCTCCCACGTGTTGTCTGCCCATTAGAATGTGAACTCCTTGAGAGCAGAGACTGTCTTTTCTATTTGTTTCTCCAGTGCTTAACAGAATGCTTTGCACATAAGAACTTAATACATTTTTTTCCATGCAAATAGTGGAGTAGGGACTTAAGTCAAGGTATCCAACTTCAAGGCAAATGGATATTCTTTTTTCTCAGCCAAGATGTCTCTCAAGTGTTGCAGATCTTAGACTTTCTCAGGCAGCATGTGATTATTGTCTCTGCTACCCCTAGTAGAATGCAAACTTCATGAAGACAGGGAGTGTTTCTTTTACCTCAAATTCAGCATAGTATCTTGTGTATCTAGGCTTTTAATAAATTAGATTAGGTTTCCCTATAAATTTTTCCCTTCTCTCTGTATTTCTCTCTCTTCACAACTTTAACTTATCTTATGACTCTAAATATAACTCCTCTATTTCTTCAGCTGTAACCTAAAGGTACAGTCTCACATTTCCACCTGCCTCCTGGATATCATGAGCAGAAGGTGCTGCTGGCACTCCCATCCTCCCAGTGTCCCAAGCTTTTCCTTCTCCCTCACCTTTCACAATTAGTAACCCGGCTCTACAGATTGTCTTTGTAGTAGCTTTCACTTCTTCTTTTCCACTACCACTATAAGCAAGGGTTTGTAACCATTTTTTGCCATGGACAACTTTGGCAGTCTGGTTGGACACAGACCTGTTTGCAGAATAATGTTTTTAAATATTTAAACATTTTCACAAAGCAAATATACAATAATGAAAAATATTTTTAAAAAATATCGTGGAGGGGCGGCCAGGTAGCACAGCGAGTAAGACCACCAGCTCCAGTGTTGGGATGACCTGGAGATCGAATTCCGGGCTCAGACACTTAGCACCCACCCAGAAACACCTGGCCGTGTAACCTTGAGCAAGTTACTTGACCCTGATTGCTTTAAAAAAATATATATATATCGTGGAGCTCAGGTTAAAAACCCCTATATTGTAGCAACCATAATTAAACTTCCTAACTGAACCTCTACCTCCACTCTTCCCTCCCTAATTTATTCTTCACATCACTGCCAGCTTAATTTTTCATAAGCACAAGCCTGATCACATGAAATGGTCTTCCTCTTGCATCTCACCCTGACAAAATCTTCTGCCTTCAAGGCTTAGATGTCTTCCACAGAGACTTCTATGAATCTGCCTATCCCCAATGTAAACAATCTATCCCTCCTTATTCTGTCTGGATCCTTCCTGTGCATTTGAATGATATGTTGCTTATTTCTGTGTTTTTATCTTATCTCTCTACTAGACTGTAAGCTCCTTGAGAGCATGAAATATATATGGTTTCATCTTTTTTATTCCCAGCAACTTAATATATAATTTCTTAATTGAAGCCCCTATTGAGGTTGAAATCTATGATCCTATGAGCCTACATTACTTGTTGAAATAAATAAAGAAATTATTTAATCCACAGAAGTTCTTCTCACTGTTTTGAGGATAGCAGTAAACTACTCGGAATATGTGTGTTGTTTGTCTTTCTCGCTATACAACCAGCCCACCATTTTTTACTGGCCATAAACATCATAGCTGCTGTTATGTATTTCACCCATATGGCAGGCATCATTGGTAATAACATATTGCATCCTGTTAAAGCCACTGTGTACCCTTTGAGTTGTTGGTAATACCAATTTTCCTGAGATTTCCATGTTCCATGATATCATTCTGAGATTATTGGTGATAAAGAGATAAACTTCTGCAGGAGCAAGCAGTTTGTGTTCATTAAAAACTACATGAAGTTTCATAAAACCAATGCATACTTCGGACTCCTCCTACTTATCAATTCTAAGCCTAGCTCTTTCATCTGCAGCACCTGGCCAAGATATACATATTGATGGACCATTTCAAAAGGCTACCCATCCAGCTGCATGTTATAATCTAATCAATAATGATTTTTCATCTCTTTTTTCTCCAGTATGGATGCAAATTTCTTTCATACATTTTGTGGACTTCACTGAGGAGTCTTTTGTAAGATGGGCTCATTGCTTTCTAAAGATTTGGAAGTTATTTTGGATATTCAAAATTTTACTTAATATGATACCATCTGTGAGGAAGAAACATCTGGCAAACTAATGCACACAGTAGAACCCAATGAATATTTGTGGAAAGAAAAAGAAGGGAAGGGGAGAAAGGAAGGAAGGAAGGAAGGAAGGAAGGAAGGAAGGAAGGAAGGAAG
>NW_027187347.1:16426398-16439797 GCF_028583685.1 Petaurus breviceps papuanus
AAGGAAGGAAGGAAGGAAGGAAGGAAGGAAGGAAGGAAGGAAGGAAGGATAGGCAGAAAGGGAGGGAGAGAGGGGAGGGAGGGGAGGAGAAAGGAAAGAAGGATGGAAAGAATTTCTCTTCATGCCCTAGCATTAGCTCATGTGAGAAGGAGAGTACAGAGAAGACACCTAGAAGAAAGTATCTTAAACACCACTGGCACATGAATTTCATAGTCTAGAATGATAGAAAAAATAGGGCCCATTAGCTTAAGGAATTAGAATGGTAATTATGATTTTCCTGCTTTTAGATGGGAGAATGGACTATTCAAAGCTTCCTTTCTCTCCATTTCATAAGAGATGGGATATGTATCCTCTTCCTAATGCTCATTCCCACTCCTAAGCTTTCACAGAATAGTGGGGAACCTTCTCCTCTAGCATCTGCTATCCCTCTACTCTCAAATCTAACACATTAGGAAAGTCACAAATTCTCCTAGGGACAAACTAAGGGTCTCCAAAGACTTGCTAGGGTGATCTCTCAAACATGGAAGCATCTTGGATAACAGCTATGTGCAGATTCAAATTTTGCCTCTTGGAGTCTTTTTTCCCTATTATTGGTAGATATATTTTCCTCATGACACACAGAAGAGTCTTCTCGTTTTTAGAATTTAAAACCTACTTTAAGGCAATCAGAGAGTACCCAGTCATAAAGCTGTGAGAGTGTTAGGGTCATGTTCACATTCCTACACTTAATTTAAAGGTAATTATATAATAATTTAATATAGAATTGTCCTAGTAGCCAATTCTACTTGGGATGTCAAAGTCTATCTTACTTTTATTTGTTTCAACTCTTTTTTTTTTAAGCAATCGAGGTTAAGTAATTTGCTCAAGGTTACATGGCCAGGTGTTTCTGGGTGGGTAATAAGTATCTGAGCCCGGGATTCGATCTCCAGGTCATCCCGACACTGGAGCCAGTGCTCTTACTTGTTGTGCTACCTGGCCGCCCCTTGTTTCAACTCTTAATTTTGCTTAGGTGGGTTTATTTTATTTGTTGTTCATCCTTCATTTTCTAAGAGGATCAATGACACCATAGGGTGATGTCTTGACTTGCTTGTGAACTGGATTTAAGTGAGGCAGAGTTGCATAAAGTCATCAGTCTCACTCTCTTCCAGAGTCATTAAAGTCTAATGGCAGGACAAAAGTCAAGACAACTGGTGATAGCTCAGGATGCAATAGATGACCTTGGTGTCTTCCATTTCTGACTAAGCTCTAAGCACTACACAACACCTGCTTTGGCCACTTTCGTGTCCCATTGAAGTAAATTGCTCTCATTCACCATTGTACCAAGGGAAGTCTTCACATGCTTGGGGTAGATGTCCCTCTAACTCACTGACAGTTTTGAGACCTATTGGTTACGCTCAACCTCGTTTAGCCCATCTGCTAGGATGGTTTACCCAGGGTGTGGCTGTTGTGGATGCTACAGTTTCTTGGAGTCACAGGTGAGAGTTGGGTAAAGGTGGACACCAAAGGTGGATGAGCATCCCTAAAAAGCCATCCCACCTCTGGTAGTCCTCCCTGAACAACCCATAGACATTTTAGCTAAGTACAGGCTGGCCTGAAGAAAGAAAGATTGAGGAAAAACCCTTGGAGCAGGCCTCCATTAGGTAGGCCCACACCAGTTCAGAGGATCATAGCATTGAAGCTAATAGAGATGTTAGAAATCACCCATTCCAACAATTAATTAGCTTTTAAGTATATCATGGACCCCTCCAGTAATCTGGTAAGGACTATAGACCCCATCTCAGAATAATGCTTATTAATGTACTAAATATAATACCTGGGATTAAAAAGGAAAGCAACTATAGAGAAAATAAAGATTTTTTTTTCTCTCCAACTTCAGAGACTCCCATCTTGTCTAACCTTTTCATTTTACAGATGGAGAAACTAAATTTAGAGATGGGGAAACTAAATTTCAAAGATTTTTAAGTATTTTGACTAAGGTCAGCCAGAGAACAAGAGATCAACCTGGGATTTGAACCCAGGTTTTCTAATTACAAAGCCAATAATCTCCCTGCTGTACTATGCTGCCTGTTCAACTATTACCAGTCTATGATGCCAGCCAGGAGGCTGGTATAGCTGGGGTGGCAGATAGTAATATTCAGTTTAACTATGATATTTGACATTTTCCTAATTTCCTTAATTAGTGGGAGGAATCTGTTTATGGGATTAGATTTTTCCAACATATGAACCAGAAAGGTTACTCCCATAAAGTGGTACTAACAGGGGACAGAGAAAGATGTTGCAGAGGAAATCCCTCATAAGATTCAAAGAATCATAATATTTGAGAACTGAGTGAAACTTTAGAGGTCATCTAATTCTTTTCCCTTATTTCACAGATGAAACAAACAATGTCCAGAATTGAAGTGGTGTAATAGTTAGTGGATTAATTATACCCTTATGTCCAAGGGATCAATCAACTAATCAACCAGAATATATTAGGTGCTTGTTATGTCTACATATCTATATATAAGAGGCGGAAAGGTATAGTGATATGCCACTATGGTCTTTAACCTGGGAAGATATGGACCCAAATCCTACCTATGATCCCTTCTGTTTATGTGACCATGGACAAGTCACTTACTATCTTTTTTATTCTTGATTTTTTTTTTTAAAAAAACTATTTTCCCCAATTACATGTTAAAACAATTTTTGACATTTTTTTTAATTTTGAGTTTTAGATTCTATTCTTTCTTCCCTCCCCTCTTGGGAGGTAAGTGATCTAATATAGGTTATACATGTGCAATCATGTGAAATATTTCCATATTAGTCATTTTGTACAAGAAGATTCAAACAACAACAGCAACAAAGAATGAAAAAAAGAAAGTGAAAATAGTATGTTTTCGTCCATATTCAGACAATATCAACTCTTTCTCTGGAGGTAGATAACACTTTTCATCATCAGTCCTTTGGGATTGTCTTGGATCATTGTATTACTGAGAATAGCTAAGTCATACACAATTGTTCATCTTACAATATTGCTGTTACTGTGTACAATGTTCTCCTGGTTCTGCTCACTTCACTTTGTATCACTTCATGTAAATCTTTGCAAGTTTTTCTGAAAAAACCCTACTTAGCATTTCTTATAGCAGAATAATATTCCATCACAATCATATCATAAAGTCTTAAGCCATTCCCCAATTGATGGGCATCTTTTTCCTTTTGACAACTGTGTAAGACAGAGGCTCTTAAACTGGGGTCTGTGACATATACATACCAATATACATAAATACATGTATATATATTTATATATGTGTATACACATATGTAAATGTATGTGCAGTATAAATTATAAAATACATGTGTATTACATATACATAAATGTATATATAGTGTGAAATATATGACATAATATATGTATATCTACATATATGAATTATTTTAATATAATTAGCTTCCTTTATAATCAACTGTTATTTTATTTAATCCTTTTAAATATACTACAATGTGGAATGGTCCATAGCCTTTGCCAGACTACAAAAAGGTGTCCATGAAACAAAAGTTTAAGAACATAAATTATGAACAATTCAACTACTTTCATGGTAGAGTTCCCAGTACCAATGAAATTACTGGTCTAATCCTTCTCCTACTACATGTTAAGGCTATGTTCAGCCCTGGGTACATGATTTCAAAAATGAAGCAATCCCTGCTCTCAAGGAATTTATACTCTATTGGGGAGGCAGAGATAAATATTTCCTTCAGAGCAGTAACTGGATATTTTTTCCACCACAGGCAAAAATAGTTGGGGGGAAGGAAGTCAGTGGTGGTGAAGATGGGAAAGGAAGCAATCCAGTCACAGATACAATCATTCTGAGGTGTGTTATTAGGCTTTTACCCCTAATGGAGCACAGCAAAAGGCCGGGCCCTGGAGAGGTTAGAACAGTGATGGGACCCCTGGGATTGCTAGACCCAGGTCAGCAGAGCATCATGAGGTCCCTGGGGCATAGGCCCCTATACTGTATGCTAGTTACGCTTCTGATTTGCTTGAATGGACAAGAAATTTGCAGGGAACATTTTGTAATCCTGCTCATTGTTTCCTGTTTGTTCAGTGACCAACAGAATAGTCATTAGTAATCTGAGTAAGGATGATTAATTCAGTAAGTCATAATCCCTCTGTTTTTTATGAATTTTCCTCTATGTTATGTGGCACATGGTCTTGGCCTCTCCACCAAGAACTAATGTAAGGGCTTTGATCCAAGCCTCTTTTATGGAAAGAATATAGGCTCTATTCACAAATGCCCTCTTTGCTGAAGGGGGCTGCCATCCTGTCTTAAAGGACAAAAATTTAGTTCTTAAACCTTCACACCAAAATATCACCTTTGCTTCTTCTACCCCACCCTCCCCCCAAGCTTTCTTATACCTGGCTCCAAAGCTTATGCATTTCATTTTAATTTAATTTAATGATTTAATTTAATTTGATGATTAATGCTTTTGACTTGTATCTTCAGATCCCAGTATAATGCCTGGAACACATACACTGTGTTTAATAAATGTGCTTAATAAACACTTGTTGCTTGATTGAAGTTCAGCATAGATATTTGTTAGAGGAACATTAGAAGAATCATAGAATATTAAAGAGAACTAGAAAGAAGATCAGAGGTTATCTAATCCAACTGCTTCATTTTACTGATGAGGAAACTGAGGCCCTAGGTTCCAAGGTCATATAGTGTCTAGAATCCAGGTTTCTTTACTTTCAGACCAGTGCCCTCTCCAAGGATTATCCACTGAATGATATTTTTCTGGAGATTTTGATTCCAATATTGTCTACTCTTGCTCAATGTCCATGGGATAAATTCCGGTTTGAGTGTAGTTCTAAGAGAAAGCATGAGGCTGCAGATAAATGTTCACTGAATACTTTTTTCTTATGAGAAAATGAAAGCCACTTAACCCAATTTGGTTTTCTTTCTGTCCTACCTTCTGCAAGAAGGCTTGGAGCCAAAGTCATTAGTCAGTTATCTCAGGGGTCTGGTTGTGTCTATGCCCTCCACTTTGTTGTAATTAGATGAGCACCCTAACTACTTCATTTTGCATTATCTAATTAGTAAATCTCAAGTCCTACTACATAGAGTTCACTTCAAAAGCTTAAATAAATATTGCAAGTCTATAAAGTTCTCATGAAATTGTGGGGTTTTTAAAGCAAAAAAAAAAATTAGTATAAATTCATTTAACTCATTTCATGACGTAGCAAAGATCTTAAATATACTTTAAACAGAAATTCTAATAAATATCCAAAATTAATTTCCATCTCTTTAGCAGACAAGAAGTCTATTAGCATTATATGCTAAAGAAGTTCATGGGCATTGGATGAGTCTTCAGCCTGATTTCCAGCTTTGGGCTTTGCAGGGGCCAGTACACTGGCTGTGAGGGAAAGATCTCTGCACTAAAACACCATAACCTCAAGTTCTGGACCTGTCTCTATCACTAAGGTGATAGATGTGACCTTGAGACACCCTTTGGTGCCTCTGCTTCCTCATCTGTCAAATGGGCATGCCAAGCCTATTTCAAAGAGTTGTTGTGACAATTAAGTGAGGTAATTGATTTAAAAGCTCTTTCAAAAGTCTAAAGCATTATACAAAAATAAGGTTTTTAATTATGATCAATTCACTCTCCAGAGCACTGAAGGGAGAAAACCTTTTTCCATCTGGAATGGGCTGATTATTCTAAATTATAAACTCACCGAGACTTGGCAAGTAGACAGGTATGGGGAAGTGATTGTCAACCTGAAATTGATTTTTCCCCTTACATGTACTTCTGTAGTGTGTGTGTTGGAGGCAGGGAGTAGAAGGGAAGGGAGAAGTGTGGGGGGATCCCCCAGGATGCAAGACATAAAAGTAGAAGGATGTGACAGAGCAAGAGCAAGGTCATGTTCTGTTTCCTTTCTCTGTGTTAGGAACAGAGAAGCTGCCTCTCTGGACTAAAAGAGAAGACAGGTCATCAGCAAAGTAAAGCTTGTGTCTCTGTGCCTGGGCCTACTGCCAAGCACCCTTTTTTTTAGGAATGGGAAATCAGAAGTAAGCTTTTCACCACTAGGATTAAGCCACTCTAGACTGAAGCTGACCAAAGCTTTCATGTGTTCTCATAGGACCAAGAGCTGGAAGGGGTCTCAGAGATCATTTCTCAAAGGAATTCAATCCTTCATATGTGTCATGAACCTGTTTGGCAGTCTGAGGAAGCCTCTGGAGCTCTTCTCAGATTGATATTTTTAAATGCCTAAAGTAAAATAGATGGGATTACCAAGGAAACCAATTATATTGAAATGCAGTCATCAAAATATTATTCTAAAAAATGAATTCATTATATAGTTCACAGAGGTTCTGAAATCTGCCTGTGGACCCAACATTTAGAATCCCTGATCTAGTCCAATGCATTCATTTTATAGATGAGAAAACTGGAAACCACACCACTAATCTCTGTGAATGCTTTAGGTGAGTTCTGTAGCAGATGAGGCTGGTTCTAGGCAAAATTTTGTTACTAGAATCACATATCTTGAGCTTTGGACCAAAAGCTATTGCCAAATTTTTACATGGAATGAGTTAGGGTTTTAGCACCCTGTCCACCTTTCCTTCAGCAACTCTTTTCTTTCCTTGTGTCCTGTGCATGGTCATAATAGTTTCAGGAAGCCCAGGACCTCCCTGCATGGAAACCCAGCTATGGCTATCCTCCCAAGGGGTTCCCCATCAACTGGAATTAATATTTCCCTAGCTCCAAGTAAAAGGATCATTGAATCAAGAATGTAAAAGAACCAAGGAGCAGAGCCAAGATAGCAGCATAGAAGCAGGAAAACTCCCTGAGCTCCCCCCATAACCACCTCAAATACCTATAAAATATGACTCTAAACAAACTTTAGAGCTAAGGAAACCAAAAACTGACAGAGAGAAACAAATCTCCCTCTCAAGGCAGCCCACAGGCAAACAGGAAGGGTCTGTTGTGGCATGCTGGGAACAAAGCCCAGCCCCACCTGAGCCTCTGATTTAGCCTCAGGGCTGCCTCGACCAGCCCTGGTTGGATGGACTTCTAGAGAGTGGATCAACAGCAGCTGAGGTGGTTTTCAGAATTATCAACCCATAAATGCCAAAGGCAAAGTAAAAGGTCAGTGTGGACTCTGGGAACAGGGGGATCAAAAGTGCAGTGAAGCCTCTGCTCCCAGAGAAAGAAGCAACTGAGGTGTGGGGGCCTGCCACAGCTGCCGTCACGTGGCTGCTTTTGAGCTCCTGGCCTACAGATTGTAGGGGGATCAAGCTACCATTCTGAGTGGCAATCACTCTTGCTTGGATCTGGATCACTGTCTAGGGTGGAGGTCCTGGGGTGTGTAACCAGCTGCCAGAACCTGTGGAGGGTTCAGAGAGGGTACCCAACTCATAGTTCCAGCAGCTTCGAAATTTGAGTCAGAGAGCTTTGAAAAAAGGCAGAGTGTGTGTGTGTGTGTGTGTGTGTGTGTGACAGAGAGAGAGAGAGAGACAGAGAGAGAGAACTAGTCAATTACATAATAGTCATAGTGGGTTCCTAGGAAGTAGGATGGGTTTGAAAGAATTGTTGCATAGGACAGGGGTGGGGGGCTGACAGGGGAGGGATGGTGAGGTATTGGAAATTTGAAGTCCCATCAGTTTCTGAGCGAAAACCATCGTATGTTAAGGGTGCATCTTGCAGAATCATCTTGATGTACTAAGACTTGGTTCAGTAAGTCTAAGTTTGTGTGGGTAAGTATTTGGGTTGAACTTATACCAAGTTTTATTTATTTACTTTTGAAAACCCACAATTTCATGAGAACTTTGTAGAGTTCTGCCATCCATGACTCCCTTACCTACTGATATCACTATAAGAGAGCAAAACTTAAGTCAGATTCTATGGAGAATCATAGGGTTATAGATTTAGAGGCTGAAGTGATCTTAAAGGCCAGCAAGTCAAACGCTCTCATTTTACAAATGGGGAAATGGAGGTAAAGAGAAGTGAATTGATTGACTTTTTAGGTCACACAGATAGTGAGTTTCAGAGACAGGATTTGAACCCAGAACTAGATTACAAATCCAGTATTCTATTCACTTCTGCACACTGTCCCTTGAATAATATATCCAAATGGTAAATTTCTGACCTCCCTGCAGCCTTTGCAAAGGGAAAATAAGTGTCTCAAGAGACACAAAAAACTTAAGAGGACACGACTCTAGCAAAATCAGCAAGAGAGCAAGCGAGATCAATTAAGTTCAGATGTGCTCTACTATCTAATCTTCACAAAAAGTATTCTACCCATTTTACAGGTGATGAAACTGAGGTCCAGGAAATTCAAAGTTCTTGCCCAAAATTTAGATGCTGAGAGCTAAGATTGAAACCAAATCTTTTGACTCCCAGTTCTAAGACCCTTTCCACTATACCACTGAGATGGAAAATTTAAGAAATAGAACAGTGTTATCCAAATTAATAAGAGGATAGTATTCTGCTGTGTGCTGTGTCAGGAGGGCTTTCTTAATGATCATGGGGAGGACAGGCCCAACCATTTAATAGCCCATTGGCACAGCAGGTAGACACTTGCTCCCCAGCACTAGAAAGTTAGCTCTACATGTATTCACTGAACCAGCAACAATATAACAGGCTCTGAGAAGGCTTTAAAAGCTTTTTAAAATCATTGAACATGTCACGAGTTTCTGGAAGACATTTTAAAACCTACGTTTCATATCATTTTGACATTTTGGCTGTGGTTTTTAGCATCTACCTTCCCAGTAAACGTTAACTAGTTCTGCTGCTAGAATTTAATTTTAAGAGAAGGCCTGTCCCACTTCCCCCTTCCATTTCCAAATCTGGCTTATTTCCTCACATCCCCATAATATTTCATCCCCCTCAAATATATAAGCACAACCCTCATCTTGAGAATAGTCAGTAGAGTGACCAAGGCCATGGAAGCTGAGTCAAGAGAGAGCAGGAAGATCAGAAAATGACTCACTATAAGGTTCCCTAGGCCTTAAAATGCCCCCTTTTCTCTGAGTTGCCACCTTGGAGTTAGAAAGACATGGGTTCAGATCTCTCCTCTCACTTTTCCTAGTGTGTGACCTTCAGCAAATATTCTAGGTCCTCGGGGCTACAGTTTCTTCATCTATAAAAGGATGTGATAATAATACCTCCAGTACTTCCCTCACAGAGAGAAAATTATATGTAAAGCACTTTGTAAACACTGTGGCATCAAAGCCGGGCTTTGATGATCATTCCAAAAGGACTGATCTTTTCTGATAATAAGGGCCATGAAAGCAGCGGCATTTGAGACTGGCTTTGATGCCACAAAGTTGTTGAATAAAATATAAAAGTTTTCACATTTTACAATATGAGTTTTAAGGAAGGAATGATCTTTATGACAAAATGGGCTATTAAAGCAGTAGCAATCAATCTGGGCTTTGATGCTTTGTTTATAGACCTATCATGCCCTATTTTATACACCAGCATTTGCATGTAATAATAACACTAATGGGATTTCTATTGTACCTACTATGTACTAGCCACTGTACTAAGTGCTTTACAAATATTATTTCATTTGCTCCTCACACAACAACCCTGGGAGCTAAATGCTATTTTTAATGCTCATTTTACAGTTGATGAATGAATCTGAGGCAAAAAGTGATTAAGGGATTAAGACAAAGTTAAGCAGCCACTACGTATCTGAGATCATGTGTAAATTCAGGATTTCATGACTCCATGCCCAGTGCTCTAACCATTGTACTACCCATTCTACTAAATTGCAAACTCAATAAGAGAAAGTTCTACTGTTTTATTTAATCTTTGCATCTCCTCCAATATTAAGTATCGTAAACGTCTATAAAATTTTTAATTTAAAGTTGAAGTTAATATTTATAAGAATTCTCATATTCAATGGATGGTATTTATAGTACATTACTATAGAAAATCTTTCTAGAAACCCCATTCTACACAGTGATGTGAGGTCTTAGGGGATGTCTATCCCAAACATGTGAGGACTTCCCCTGGCAGAATGGAAGGATGACAACAATGTGTTCCAGTGGGCATGAAGGAAACTCAAGCAGGTGCTGTGGGGCTCTTAGAGCTTGGTCAAACATCAAAGACACCAGAGCCATTGTATCCCAGGCCATCGCCAGTCATCTACTACTGTCCCACCACTGCACTTCTGTGACTCTGGAAGAGAGAGTAAAGCTGACAGCTTTGTGCAATTCTGCCCCATCTTAATCCACTTCATGAACAAGTCAAGATATTACCCTCTGATGTCCTTGGTTCTCTTCAGGAACAAAGGGTGAACAACGACACTGAGGAAAGGAAGTAGAGGCATCAAGTGTAGACAGCTTTTTTTCCCAAGAGTTCAACTGAAAAAAGTAAGGGAATGTTATAAGATAAATGTAAGTGGACATTGTAGGATCTAGTGACAGTTTTGTTGTTGCTGTTTTTTTTTAATCTTGTGGGAGATGAATATGTTTGTGGGCAACAGGGAAGAAACCAGTAGATAAGGAGAAATGAAGATTAGAGAGACCAATTTGGATAAATTTAGAGAAAATTGTCAGCAGGTTGTCCAGGTGGTGATGAATTTGGGGATCATAGAAACTCTTAAAGTTGATCTACTTGAGTCAAGAAAGGGTAGGATTCTTCCTTAAAAGAAGAAAATACCTTGAAAGTACTGAAGTCAAGAGTGTGATGAAATTGAGCAAGGGGACACAAGCAAAGAGAGAAGTGCTATGTAGCAAAAAGACTACTAGACGTGGAGTCTGAAGCCAACTGTAAGCCCTGCTTCTGTCACTTTCCAGATGCATCACCTTGAACAAGTCCCCTTTCCTCCCTGGGTCATTGCTTTAGCCATAGATCAAATGAGGCCAGTAGAAGAGATGACATCCAAGGTTCTTTCCAACTCTAAGATTCTGTCATCATGGAGTTTAACAGAAAAAAAGAAAGAGAAAATGAAAAATGCATCCATTTACATGAGCACCAAAGGTTCTCTGCTTCGGGGCCCCTAACAAGGAAATATCCTTCCAAAAGAGACAGTATAAGAGGCTGCCATTGCCTGACAAAAATGCCTTAGGGAAGGTTACATCCCCCTTGTTTTAACTCCACTTTGACTTTGTGAATTTATTTTCTCAGACCAGGTATGTCTCATTTTGATTTATAAGGAAGAAAAAGGTGTCTATTAAGAACCTACTATCTTCCAGACACTCTGCTAAGCACTTCACAAATATTTATCTTATTTAATTCTTCCAACAACCCTGAGAGGTAGATGCTATTATTAGTCCCATCTTACAGTTAAGGAAAAGGAGACAGACAGAAGTAAAATGACCTGCAAAGGGTCACACAGCTAGTAAGTATCTGAAAAGAGATTTGAACTCAGGTCTTCCTGTCTCCAAGCCCAGCACTCTATTCACTCTGCTACCCATCTGTCTCTTATAAAGAAGGATCATCGATTTAGAAGGAGAAGGAACCTGAGAGGACAGCCCCCTTATTTTCACAAAAAGAGAAAACTGAGCCTAAGAAAAGTTAAGTGATTTCCCCAGGGTGACATTTATAGTATTTATATGCAGGATCATTAGTGTCTGAGGCAGGATTTGAACCCAGCTGGAGTCCCTCACTCCAGCTCCAGCACTCTGGCCATTGCACCGTCCAGCTGCCTTTCTCTGCTTTGGTTATCATGAACCAATTCCCCAGCATTTGATCACCCTTAAATGAATGGTTAAAAATTAATTTCTGAACCTCTACTGTTGAGAATTAGCCATCTGGATCTGAGACAGAAGGCTCAGGCTGTCAGTCTCATCATCAATATTTTCTCATCACCGTTGTTTCTGAGGAATAGCTGGATCCTGACAATGGTTTTTTAACTTCACGCAGGTGGAGAGCTCTCTGGTCCATAGGTTCCATTTCTTGGTCTTTTTTCATCTGATCCTGAGGATATGTGACAAGAGGGGCTCCCCTACTGCTGCTGATAGTGCCAAGTTGGCAATGGGGCTTTTAAAGGCAAAGCCCACCAAGCGTCTAAGTCTCTATATCTGTTAACTACACGGAGCTTCATCGACAAGGTCTACATGCCTGTGTGTCTCTCTTTCACCACAGTCTCCTGGTGGTCTCTGTCTCTGCCACAGGCAGCTAGGTGATCAGTAAATAGAGCTGTGTGTGTAGAGTCAGGAATCCTTGAGGTCAGAACTGGTCTCAGACACCAACTAGTTGTGAGACAATCCTAGGCAAGCCACTTAACTTCTCCCTGCCTCAGTTGTCCAGAAAGTAAAATGTAAAGTAATAATAATAAAAAATAAATAAAACAATAATAGAACCTACCTCCCAGGGTTGTTGTTAAGGATGAAAAAAAGATAAGCATTTGTAAAGTGTTTATCAGAGTGCCTGGCACAGAGTAGGTACTTACTTAATAAATGCATATTTTCCCTCCCTTCACTTAAACTCATCTGTCTTCCTTTACCATCTTTCCTTTTCCTTTAACTCCATAATTGATCATAGAAGTATAAGTTCTATTAGCTGATATTATTAGTAATCATAATGATGCCTTATATATATATAGGGAGAGAGAGAGAAGTATATTCTGAGAAACATCATATTGTAGTGAAGAGAATACTGAACTTGGAGTCAGGAAGACCTGGGTTCAAATGCTGCCATTGGTACTATTGGTGTGATCTTGGACAGGTGACTTAATTTCTACGATCCTTGGGCAGCTGACTGAGACCCTAAATAAGAGACAGAAATAGATACCTCATCTTATTTGATCCTTAAAACAACTATTTGAGATAGATAGGGAAACTAATTTTCCCATTTTCTGGATAAGGCACCTTAGGCTTAGGGGAATAAAGTGACTTGCCCAAAGCCACACAGTAAAAAGGAGAGCAATAGTCAGGGCAAGAAGCTTTTGACTTCTTACACAAAGGCCTTTGATACAATGCAATGCTACCTTTCAGAAAACTCTATGTTGAAAAAAAAGTTTTTATTTTGTACAAAATTTTTTAAAGTGTGGCACCATAGAATGAACACTGAAAAGACAAAATTTCAAATGCTATCCTTGAATATTCCTATGTGTGTGACCTTCAGCAAAGCAGCTGACCTAGCTGAGTTTTTAATTTTTATATCCGAATTTAGAGTTATAAGTACTGGGTTAGAATCCCATATACAAATATACAAACACAACCTGTGAATAGACCAAGATGACTAAATGGGGACCCAGCTAGTTGGGTAACTCAATTCGTCCTCTCCCTCTCCTCCTTTCCAAAGAAAGGTAAATTTTGATGGCCAGAAGCTGCCCACTTAACTTAGGGTTTACTGGCTAGATCTCTCTCTCCCTCCTTCCCTCCCTCCCTCCCTCACTCTCTCCCTCTCTCCCTCTCTCTCCTCCTTCCTTCCTTCCTTCCTTCCTTCCTTCCTTCCTTCCTTCCTTCCT
>NW_027187347.1:16439807-16555862 GCF_028583685.1 Petaurus breviceps papuanus
CCTTCCTTCCTTCCTTCCTTCCTTCCTTCCTTCCTTCCTTCCTTCCTCCCTCCCTCCTTCCTTCCTTCCCTGCCCAAGTTCTACTTTAATGGCTGTATTTTGGGCCCTCTTGGCTTAGAGTGAATGTCAATGGTAACTGTTTCTCCTTGAGGGTCTTCCCCTGTCAGCTTGATTTTTTTTTCTAATTAAAGGAGCCATCCCTTGACCCACTTCTTAAAGAGGCCTATTCGTTGAGTGTGTGTTACCTCACTATAAGTGAGTATGTGAAAAGGTCTTAGCCTAAAAAGGCCAGGGTCTCCCACTGCATCCTAGTCATCCTAATGAATATCTGGTCACTGGACCCAGATGGATCTAGAGGAAAAAAATGAGGCTGGTGACCTTGCAAAACCCTCCCTCACTCAAATCAAGTCATATCATCATCTCCCTGATGCTATCCATGGTCCTCTTCAAAAATGAAGGCCAAACACAATATGTATATACAAAAATGTGTATATGCTTGTAATGTCTATACACACACATACACATACATACATATATACACGTGTGTGTGTCCATAACCCCCAAGCGATATCACTTTCTCTCAAGGTCTTGGTTTCCTCATCCATAAAATGAGAGGAGCTCTGAGATCTCTTCCAGCTCTAAATCTATGATATTATGAGCCTAAGTATGTCCCCTAAGAAACAATCCACATAAAGAATTCAGAAAATACTAAAAAAGGATCATATGAAATGTTGTAGACTGAAGTATAGAGAACTGCGGGGGAGGGGAAGAGGGAATTTATACATATATATTTTTTATTTATATTATATGTATATATGTGGAGATGATATATAGATATATACATATATAGAGAGAGGGGAAAAAACCCTGAAGCCTATATTATAATATCTAACCTTGAACACAAGAACAGATGAGAAAATATACCTCCTTTTCCTTACGTTCAGTGGCAGGAGACTATAGGTGAAGAATATTGCATATGCTGTCAGACTTCATTGATGTGTTAGCTATTTTTGCTGAACTGTCTTTTTCCCTCTTTTATTATTTGAGATTAGGGACAACCTGCTAGGTAAGGAAGGGGGGGGGGGAGTAGAATATATTCAGAAATGAAGGCGATGTAAAGATTAAAGATATCAATTAAAAATTTTAAGAAAATACAAATATATGTAATGGTTTAGATTTCCCTATCTTTTAAAATTAAAACAGTTCCTTTTTCAATATATGACTCTTAGATAATTTTTTTTTTCTTCTTTGGTCAGAAATTCTCAATACATATAGGTGCTCATTGCTGGTGTGGTCCCAACTGTAATTCTTTCAGCAAAAGCCCCCCAAAAATAATAAGAAAGGAAAAAAAGAAATGTTTTTAGATTAGCCACTAGAGCAGTGAAATTAAATTTAAGCACCTGTTCTTAAGATTCTGTCTTGGCTTTGCCTGTGGGTAGGAGAAGAGGAATGAATGGATAACAAACGCTGTAGAGATCTGTGTTTGGCTTGATAGAAGCTTGTGTGTGGGGCTCTTTGGCGATGGGTTCCATAGCACTGAAATAAGGCAACCTCAGAGCCTGCTGGGGCCTAACATTCCCTGCCCAGCCAGCAGTCAGGAAAGCAGCCAGGGCCTGGGAGCTATTGGAGAGAACCTGGAGCAAACACTCCACCTAGAGGCTATTGGGGCAAAGGGAAACCATATAGGGCATTTCTTCCATTTGTCTCCCCCTCAGAGAAGGCTGTGCATGAAAATTCATCTTGTAAGCCTATTGCAAAAATCGCACTTTTCACTGGGCGTGAGGGGGTAGACAAAGTATAGCATTTGTCAATTCTCATCTCAGGAAAATATCGCTTCTCAGAATCTAGCACAATGGAGGGCTGGATATTAGAACATACGTGATTTTTGCAAAGCCTTCTTGGGTGGTACAGTGGGCGTTAGCTACAACTTCTAAACTCCTTCCAAATTCTCAGTTCTGTGAAGAAAGCACAGAATGCTCTAAGTTCTTTTTGCTGTCTTTGGCATATAATCACATATAAACTAATTTACCCACAGTGCAAAAGAATCATCGAAACAAAGAATTATACAGGCAAAAGAGACTTCAGAGGTCATCTGGGCCAGGGGATCTTAAACTTTGTGTGTGTCACAAATCCTCTAGGCCATCTGGGGAAGCTTATCAACCCTTTCTCAGAATCATTTTTGTTGCATGCATTTAAAATTAAAGAAGATGCTAAGTTTCCATTAGAAGTTAATGAAAATAAAAGTACATTTTTCCCCATTCAACTTCATGAACCCCCTAAACTCTACCCACATACCCCTGGTCTAGGGACCCCCAAGTTAAGAATCCTTGATCTAGCCTAAATCTCACTTTACAGATGCACTCCTGACTCTTCTGGACAACACCTCAGGAATATCTTCAACCTTGAAGCCCTCTCTAACCCTAGACTTCTCACACTAGAATACTCTCCACCTTGTGGCCTCTTCCTCTGATTGGCTGGTTCCTCTCAGACCCTCCATTTTAAGGAAGAAGTCCAAGCAGCTGTCTCTATTCCTCTCCAGAATACTTTCCTGATTATCTTAGCAGTGTACCATGAAGGCATGCTAAGTGCCTTTATCTCTTCCTGCCCCCTTCCTTCCACCATCTTTCTTAGCTGCTTTTTATGTGTTGTTTTTCCCCATTAGAAATTCACTCCTTTAGAGCAGAGACTATCTTATCACAGTGCCTAAATGATAATAAGAATTTACTAAATGTCTGTAGACTTCAGAAAACTGAGGAAACAGGAAGCAATGCAACCCAAGGTCTCTTAGCAAATACATGGCAGGACTGAAATTCTAACCCAGATCCTCTGAATCCAAACCCAGCATTCTACCATCTTACAGAATTTACAGATAGAATAATTTTCCTTTTCTCACTTCATTCAATGACAATAGAATATTCTATTGTTGTAGTCATAATATGATCATAATGAACCTACTATTTTTATCACTTCTCCACTACCTGTGCCTGTTTTTACACTTTATTGTAGACAATGACAGAGCTGTCATTTCTAAGCTGCATTTATGATTACATCGATATCTGCTGTTTTAACCAGAATGTACTCTGCACAAAGGTAGCTTTGAGAATAAATGATAACGCCATTGCCAAGTTGTTAGCTCATAGAATATTAGAGCTGGGAGGGTGCTCAGCCATCATTCAGCCCAATCCTTTCATCTTACATAGAAGCTAAGCGTTTCTGATGTTGTGTATTGCTAAGCGGCTCAATGGATAGAGCCCTGGGCTTGGAGTCAAAGGCCAGAGTTCAAATCTACCTTCAGACATTTAACAGTTGTTTGATTCTGTATAAGTTATTTAACTTCTGTCTGCCTCAGTTTCCTCCAGAGCTGTTGTGAGGATCATATGAGATTCTATTTGCAAAGTGACTAATATATGGTAGGCACTTAATAAGTACTGATTTCCTTCCTTTCTTGTTCAAAGTTCCAACTTGAGCTGAGGCAGATTTCTCCTATAATAGCCTTCCTTTTTATCTCCCTGTCTCAAGCTTATTCTAATTCATCCCACACTATAACCAAGTAATTTTCCTAAAGCACAGATCATTTTAACCCTCTACAAAATAATAATAGCTTCAATTTGTACAGTATTCAAAGGATTGCATTTGGTGTTCACTCACGGGCCCCATTTGTGTTTGTGACCCCTTTTGGGGTTTTCTTCACCAAGATACTGGAGTGGTTTGCCATTCCCTTCTCCAGCTCATTTTACACATGAGGAAACTAAAGCAAACAGTGTTAAGTGACAGGGTCACACTGTTGGCCTACTTACTGTTTCCCACATGACTTCATCTGCCACCTTCATGCCTTTCCACTGGCTATCTCCATCCTGGGAATGTTCTCCCTCCACATCTTGACCCCATGGGACCACTGGTTTCCCCTAAAAGTCAGTTCAAGCTCTATCTTCTGCAGAAGGTAGCACCAGCTACTAACAGTGTCTTCAAATTCCAGGTATCTTCTGCATGTCTTGTGTATATGATGACTCCACGTTAGAAAGTAAATTCCCAAAGGGCAGGGATTATCTTTCTTTTTTCTTTGATAGACAAATAAATGGTAGAGCAAATGTTTTATTTTATAGAGATACAAACTGAATCCCCATGAGACAAATGGATAGAACCTAGAGTCAGGAAGATCTGCATTCAAATCCCTCCTCAGACACTTAATAGCCCTATGATCCTAGGAAAGTCACTTAACCTCTATCCCAGTTTCCTTTACTGTAACATGAGGATAGTAACAGGATCAATCTTTAAGGGTTATTGTGAGGTGAAATGAAATATTTTTAAAGCACTTAGAACTAGAGCTTGGCACATAAAAACCATTTAATAAATGCTTATCGATTACTCCAGATCAAAGAGAAAACGCTGTGTTTGGTGTTCAACGTCCTGTCTCATTATCTTTCCAATCTTCTTATACCTAACTTGCCTCAATATACTCTGATATCCAGTGCCAATGGCCTCTTTGCTGTTCTTCAAACAAGATACTCCATCTCCTCACTCTAAGCATTTTCACTGGCTGACCTCCATGCCTAGAATTCTCTTCCTGCTCATCTCCACATCCTAGTCTCCTTGAATCCCTTCAAGTCTAGAGAAAATCTCACTCCCTTAAGAAGCCTTTCCCAATTTCCTTAATGTTAGCTTCCATCCTTCTGTTGATTATCTCCAATCTAGCCTGTACGTATTTCATTGGTACATAGTTGTTCTAAAGTCATCTCTGTCATTATACTGTAAGCTCTTTGAGGGAAAGGACTGTCTTTTGCCTTTTTTTTTTTATATCCTCAATACTTAGCATGATGCTTAGTTGGCACATAATAAATATTCACTAACTGATTGGACCAACAGCATAAAATTAAAGACTTGTGCAAATGAATCTCCTAATCATTCTATAATATATTTAGCAAACAGTCCTATCTCTGTGCCTCGGGTATTCTGACCTTACTGGTAAAAAAAGAATTTCCATTGTGATTAGAGTTGCTTGCACTGTAACATCTGATACTACCATTACCACTTGTGGTAAGCTTCTTTCCACTAACTTCTAGTGTTAAAACTAGAAATAAGTAGAATGAATGAGGGGTGTGGTGATGTGGGTCAGTGCTTAGAACTTGGGCCTGGATAGAGCACAGATGGATATAAGATTGGGCTAGCAGTCAGGAAACCTAGACCTCTGACCAAGGCTTAGCTCTGCCATAGTCTCTAGACACTGAAGTGTGGCACCTTGCAAACTATTAGTTTGTCAAAGTTGGGAGGTGGCCACAATGATGAAGAGAAACCTCATGGTCTTGAGCAAATCTGTTAACTTCTCTGAGGTTCAGTTCTCTTATCAGCAAAGTGAGCTTATCTGTATTGCCTACTGCTCATAGAGTTGTAAGAAACAAATGAGATGATGTATTTAAATTACTCTGTAAACCTGAAAGTGTCATATTATATCATCAATCATTGTTAATATTTTTTAACAAGACCTGTGATTTTATTCATGTAAGGAGTTCCTAGTGAAGAAATTCCTATTCCAATGCAGATCATCACGTTCTTTGGAATGTATAACCTTACTGAATTTATTAAAATCCTGAAACATTCAGTTAATTAACTCCCAGTGGTCACAAAGTCAGTAAATTTCAGAGGAAACACTTGAACCCAGGGCTTCCTGAATCTAAGGCCAGACCTCTAGTTACTATACCAAATTTCCTACTCTCTGGTATTTGTTTTACTCATATATACAAGGAAGATATTAGGTGGGAGGAGAAAATCTCTCTAAAAGCCATTCCAGTTCAAACAATCTAGGAATATACTTAGAGGTGACAGATTGTATAAAGAACTAGTCTTTCCACTTTTGGTGTATGCTTATGCCTTACCCAGGGGCTACAATGGGTCTGAGTAATTTTAATTCTAGGTACCAATCCTTAACTCCAATAGATAGAATTAAAGAGTTGGAATTTATCATCATGGTACTGCAAATACAGAAATCTGGTTGTAAATTAAGTGATTTCCCCCATTCAAATACTTAATTTTATTTATCTTCTAAAAATCTATCAACTCAACTCAACAAATATTTATTTAGCATCTATTATGTGCAAAGCACTGTGTCAAGTACAGGAGTCATGAAAACAAAAATTAAAAATTGTAATATTCAATTAGCCTGGAAACATAGGCTAGAGCTAGATTGTGAACTGCCAACTTAAGGATTCTGTGTTTTGTCCAAAATGGAACAGGAAGCCATTAAAAGATCCTGACAGGAGAGTTATAGAACTGCGTTCAGGTCCTATCATTGACCCATACAACTGTGTGACCATGGTTATATTGATGAATTGTTAATCTGTATTTGTAAAAGGGAATGCTATTACATGAGTTATCAATCCTACAAAACCACAGATTTGGGACAGAACAAACATGAAATATCACAAAGATACTTTAGATAAGAAAAAAAGAACATAGTGTGATCTTTGAACTCAAGTTTAGAAAAGGATAAGAATTTTATTTATGATAAAATATGACCGTGTTATGGTGAAGAAATTTCATCCTGTATTTTTTATCCTATAACAATGATAAAACGTAGCAATATCTTTGATAAGCAGCAAAGTTCCCAATGAAATACCATATGTACGGTCTTAGATTATTCCTCAAAATCATACCAGAAGCACTTTAAATACCAGAATGTGTATCATAGGATTATAGACGTAGAGCTGTAAGGTGCCCATACAGACCACCCTCCATTTGGTATGTATTTGGTATGTCATCCTAGAAGAAATAGGGAATCACTGAATTTTTTCAACATGAGAGTAAAACAGTCAGACCTTGTAGCAGCAGGCACCCTAAGCGCCCTCAGGGTTTGCTGCCAATACAGGTTCTTGGATCTGCTTTGATAAAGGAAAGCAACTCAAAATGGGTTAACAAGCTTACTTTAATCGGTCAGATATGTATCGTTCACCTAGTTCAGGGGAAAAAGGTCATCACCCTGAACTTCAGAATATACAGACAGAGAATTATCAAGACAGAGAAACAGATCAAGTAGACAGTTTTCCAAACTGTCCAACCATTACATCCATACCAAATCAACATCTGGGTTTCAAAGCCAGGGGGCTCTGGACAATGGCTAGCCCAGAGTTTCATCAAACCACAGAACACTTCTCAAAGTGAGCCCCAAAACAAAGCCTCACATCAGGGCTTATATAGCCTTCTTTTGGATCAGAGAATGTAACAACCTTATTGACCCACTGGCCAATCAAAAAGTATCTACTGAAAAACAAGCCTCCCACCCCAGGCTCCAGGTGCACTTTAGCCTAGGGGCAGGGAAGATCTTTAAAATTTACATTCCCATTACAGACCTGTACTTTAGGAAGAATATTTTGGCAGAAATGTGGATATCACAGAGTGGAGAGATTGGAAGCAGGGAAACTGAATAGAAGGCTAATTCAACACATGATGTAGTGATGGGGGAATGACTTAAAGTGATAGTCCTATGAAGAGAAGAACAAAGGATATGAGAGATGTTGTGAAGGTAGAATTGACAAGACTCAGCAGCTGACTGAATGTGTGATGAGGTTGAAGTGAAGGAGAGGAAAGAGTCAGAGAATACTACCAAGGTTATGAACATGGGTGAATGAAAGGATGCAGATACCCTTAACAAAAACACTGCTTCCAGGTTAATTGTCTTTAAACAAAACTTACTCCTTCCTAGATCTATTGTCTCAATACATTTCTATAATTCCAGGCCTTCCCTAAACTCCTTTGTGTCCTGTGAGACATTGTTTCATCAAGTCTCTTCTTCTCCCTCATTTTCCCCCTGGTTGCTTTTCCCTGCTTTGTCTCCATTTCTATGTGTCTCTGTCTTTATCCCTTTGTCTCTCTAACTTCCTCCCTCGTTATTTCCTCCCCTTTTCTCTCCCCTTTCACTCTTCCCTCTTCTCTCACCACTACCACCACCACCACCACCATCATCATCATCAATCTCCTCCTTTCTCCTCGAAAACATTTTGAGCTCTGTTCTCAGCTCCCCAAGTCTTCTCTCATTCTATTCCCTGTTTAATTTCTAAAAAGAATAATCTTCAAATCCGGCCTCAGACACTTAACACAAAAATTAGCCGTGTGACCTTGGGCAAGTCACTTAACCCCAATTGCCCCTCCAAAAAGCAAAAAAAAAAAAAAAAAGAATAATCTTTATTCACCACTTCATTCCACTTCCTCACCACTCAGTTACCAAAAACTCTTCAATCTATTTTTGTTCCCAACACTTGGAAACTGCTCTCTCTAAGGAAGTGTTCATCACTGTCAAATTTTGGTTGCACAATGGACAGAGCTGGGCCTGGAGTTAGCCCCAACTGAGTTCAAATCCAGTCTCATTTATTAGCTATGTGATCCTATGCAAATCCCTTTGGATGGAGATTTCTGATCATAAGTTTATAAAATGACATTACCCATGTTGGTAACTAGCATAGTACCTCATACATAAGATTGAGATAGGCCTGGTTTTAATGACATAGAGAACTCCCAGTAAGGAATTATCCTCTACCAATACAGATTGTCACCTTCTCTGACTCAAATAGCTTTAGATAGTTTCCTGGAACACTGTAGACTTGCTCAATGCAGGGTCGTACAACCAGCATGCATCAGAGGTCAGTTTTAAACCCAGAGCTTTCTGGTTCTGAAGACAACTCTCTATTCATTCCATCATGATACCTCTCCATTTTTTACAAAATAAAAAGACAAAGGATAGAGCCCCAGGCCTGTAGTGAAGAAGATCTGAGTTCAAATCTGACCTCAGATATTTAATACTTGTATGATTCTGGACAAATCATTTATTCTCTGTTTGCCTCAGTTTATTCATCTGTAAAATAGAGATAATAGTCATCTCTACTTCCCAGTGTTGTTGAGAGAATCAAATGATATAACAATTGTAAATGCTTAACACACTACCCACTAGTACACAGTATGCATTTTTAAAATGTTAGTTATTATGATCATTATTTTAATCTTCTTCCCCATAATCAAAAATCCTCCATGATTTATGGAAAGAATATAAGTCATAGGGTCAGAAAATCAGGATTCCAATCCCTGTTCGGTCATTTGTTGGTCATGTGAGCTTGGGCAATTAATTATTTTCTCTGGGTTTCATTTGCAATAAGGGACAGTTGGATTCAGTGGTTTCTAATGTTCCTTCTAGCTCTCAATCTATATTACTACAAACCTAAGCTCCTACGATTTCATGATCATTCACAAATTTACTTTAGCTTTCTTTTCCAATTATATCTACTATTACTTTCCAAGTGTAAATCTCTAGCTCAGGCAGAATTATCCCACATGGTGCTCCACAAATATCCTTCGCTTATTGTCAGGATTCGTTGCTCAGCCTTGAGGAGACTTCACAGAGGAACGAGACAGGCCAATCTATGCTGAAAATAATAGGTCCATTGAGTTGTCACATTGTAGGGAAGATCCAAAAGGGAAGATGATATGTAGAGAAACCCAAGGGAGAGAAAGGCAGAGAAAGCAAGGAAAAGATATCAAGGCAGCCTATCAACTTGTTCACACTGGTGTCAGCACTGACAACTTCAAAGCAGAACCAAGAAAGGACAAAGGCAGGGAAGGGGAGGGATATATAATCAGGAAAGGGACTGAGAAGCCTCAGGCTTTATTCAGGTCTTTATTCAGACCATGATTAGAAGAGGGAGTCTATGGTGACCAGATCAGAGGCTGCCCTTACAGCTTTTTAGGAACATGGGTTAGAATTCTAATTCTGATATCTTAGCTGGCCCTGGCAGGGGAGTCAGGGAGTGACTTCTTTGAGCCCCAACATCTTCAACTGTAAAAACTGAGATAATAATATCTCTTCGCAGGGAATTATTGTGAGGAGAATTCACTGATGTTCAGGATAGATGAGACAATGATAGAGAATGATGCAGAACAAGTTGGCTTACTCAACTCATTTCATTTCCTTTTCTATCAAGAGTCATAATCCTTGAACTGAGAAGGATAAAGCAATACTAGTTAGTAGAGAATTGAAAACCAAAATAAGTGAAAAGATGGTAGGAAAGGACCTTATTGACTCCTAGGAGGTCAGGTTACCAGATTCATACAAACCACATCCTAGGATATTCAAATACAGTTAATCCTCTGTTTTCATGGGGTAGCATTCCTAGAAAGCAGCACAGGAGTTAAAAATGCAAATGTTGATACTTTAAACCTATAGGAGATAAGGAGTTAGGTTCCTGTGACCATCAAAAATTGCAGTCTTTTATTAGAAACTGCTGAAAATGCACCTTTTTCCATACAATTCTTTCCAAGAAAATATTGATTCTGATAATATGCACTTTTCCTAATAGTAACCACAAAATAATCCATAAAATGCAGTACACAAAATAAAACTGATAACATGCAAAACATTTTTCCTTGCTAGTAATTTCCTAGAATTTTATGACCTTTTGTACCAACACCTCAATAAAAATATTGATTTCAGACAATAATCATTTTTCACAATACATGAGATCTATTGTACCATGAATACTATACAGGAAAAAAAATTTTAAGCAATTGGGATTAAGTAATTTGCTCAAGGTTACACGGCCAGTTATTTTTGTGTGGGTGCCAAGTATCTGAGGCCAGAACTGATCCCAGGTCTTCCAACGCAGGGGCCAGAGCTCTTAAGCACTGCACCACCAGGCTGCCCCTAAGCAATTGGGGATAAGTAACTTGCTCAAAATTACATGGCCAGTTATTTTGTGTGGGTGTTAAAAATCTGAGGCCAGAACCAATCCCAGGTGGCGCCCCTGGAAATAAAATTCTTAAAACTAAAACATTTTTTTCCTGAGTTTTACTTTCCACTGTGTCAGATGGCAAAGTGAGGGGATGACAGTGTATACAAAACTGCTATAAACCTCTCTACCTTGGCTGCCCTCTGAAAACCAATATGAAAGTTCCTGGGACTTTAGTCATTGTTGTCAGAAGACATTGAGACTAACGAGGTCTCACCATCTTCTTAAACCTTTGTCCTTCTCAGCTGGTGGATGATTTTAGAGATTATGAAGGACACACTAATCTGAAATCCATCATCAATGGATGCTTCATGCACCATTTGAGATCCTTAGAAATACTAGAGTATGTAAGCATAGCAGAGGTGAGTTGAAGTTTAACTTGACTATCATCAGTGATGGGTTTGGCAGCTTTGGTGTTTCTAGCCAGCTAGTCGATTATGCTAAAGGCCACCCTCCACACTTGGAAACTGAGTGGCACAATAATTTTTGTTCCTTTACTGTGCATATGTGTGAATGTGCACAGTTGCCAACACAAAAGTGAAAATGAGGTTACTAATAAAATCACAAGTCACAGAAGTTAAATACAAAAAAAATTAAGGATTGACTGTAACCAGTGTGATTGTTGAGCTTCTGTGGATTAAGAACAGAATAGTTGCTACAACACTTGAGATGGATAAGTAATGTGCCAATCATCAAAAAACAAAAAAGAGTATGGACTCTACCAACTGTAGAATAGTGAGCTTTGAATCACTTCTCAGTTAAATTCTAGAATGAAAGGGATATCTTATGATGATTTAGAAAGGGAAGCAATGATAACTAAAAATCCATTTGAGTTTATCAAGAACAGTTCATACCTGACTAAATTTATCTCTTAAACACACACACACACACACACACACACACACACACACACACCCCTAAACTGATAGATCAAAAGAATGACAACAAACAATGTAGATCTAAATTCAAAAGCATTTGGCCTTTGACAAGGATTTTCATTGTCCTTGTGGGCAAAATGGAAATACATAGGTTCAAACATAGTATAGTTTAAGAGGTTTTGAAACTTATTAAATGGCCAGAACCAAAGAGAAGGGATTAAAGGATCAAAGACCTGAGAAAGTATAGAGCACATTGTGCATAGTAAATCCAGAGTCCCGAAGGCAAACAAAACAAGAGATGGGCAAGGGGTAGGAAGGAATTAGTACCAGCAGTTAAATGCCAAAGTGAACTTAGAGTTCTAGAAAAAATGAACTACAAAGGGTACGATAGTTAATGAATAGTATTTGGTTTATAAAATTTCTCCACCTGAGATCCCTGAATGCTTAAATATTTTTGGAAAAGGAGGTGTCCCTGACAGGTGAAAATCAGCCCTAATTGTTGAACAAGTAATGAGGAGGCAGGCATATAAATGAGGAGGTGGACTAAAAGTCTTCAGCTATTCTTGTTGAGAACATGACTTGATCATGAGACTCAACCACTTCCAGCAATCTGGACAAAGGACTCCATCTCTACCCAGACCAGTCTGGTTGGTTTTCTCCTTCATAAATTAGAGTATCCTAAATTCTAATGGAGAGTTGCAAGGATGGGGGCTCATTTCCCTCAGACAAAAACTCACCTAGAATGGATTCTGTTTACACTTTAATCAGATGTAAGGACTTCTGGCTGAGTGGGGTCCTGCCCAACATCAAGGAGCATGTACCTCAAGGATGTAGGCAATATCATCTATCAGCAATGTCCCTCAAAGTTTAACTGAATGACCTGCAATGGTGTGTCCATGAATGAGGAAATAAAAAGGTAAAACCTCAGTCCTATTTCAATAATTGGTTTTTATTATAATAGAAAAATAATCACTTCTTTCACCAGTTATTGTTGAATTACCACATATGGGATGGGTAGGAAAAGCTTAACTTTCCTACGTGCCCAAAGGCACACAGCTCCTGCCTTCTCTGGACCAATGAAGATAATCAAATTTAATTCTATCTTATATTAAAGAAAATGTGAATTCAATTCTGTGAAGAAGACAGTAAGAAGAATGACCCTAGGTCACTATGTACAGAGTCAGATTTTGGCTTCATTCCTGTCCTGGCTGTGTTTCTGGCTGGATTTTGTTCCCATGTCCTTGTATCAGTTCCACACCCCTTTCCAACTCCAAATTGTGTGTTTTCTTCTCCAATTAAAAACCTAAAACTGGCTTTCTTTTTCTTGTATTTGTATCCCCAATGCCTGGCATATATAAATATTTAATAAATAATTCTTGCCTACCTTGCCTGTTTGTCATTCACATTCATGGATCTCCTCAAATGTATTCCCAAATCTTTTGAAGGTTAAGACATATCTTCCACAGTAAAGGTTTGTACAGATGACCTGGGGTACCACTTCCAAGATTCTGTACATCCCATGGATCAAGTTTATTAAAAATACATGCATATCATCACTAGATAGGTTCTCAATGTTCATGATTCAATTTGCCATCACTTTCTGGTCCTGCTATACATGAAAAAAATTAAAGTCATTTGTCATCCCAACCCTCTATAATTGAGAGGTGATTTATAATCATCTTCAGAGTTCCTTTCAGCACCTGTAAAATAAAGCCATCACCTCCCTATTTTCCTGAAAGGAAAATGAGGCTCTGTGGAATTGTAATGTGGCTAGTAATGGTTCTGCTGCTATAGGGATCCCCCAGTGTGATAAAGGTACCCATAGGCCTTCAGGGGCTTTCCAATGATGGAAGAGAAGGAGGTCTTTCCTGGCATGGGTTGTTAAAGATAGATTTGCCTCAGAGGTTCCTGAAAGTGCCCTTCTTCATGCATTCATGGATCCTAGGAATTTTCTCCTAAAATAGCATTCAAAACCTCATGACTAGAATCTCATAGCAATTGTTGGTCCCAGAATCTTATTTAATAACTTAAGGAAAAAGCCATAAGATTTATCCTCACTTTAGCCCAGGTCAGGGAGAGGCTTATTAGGTGTCTGGCCACTAGGATAAAGAAATAAGTGTCATTTGGTAGCTTTTTGTTTTTTTCACTAGTTATTCTTCTCAATTAGGTGCTAAACTCAATTGTTTCTAAACTACTGAAGGATTAAATTTCTTTTAATGCTGTCGAGATTTCAGATACATGCAGACAAATTCCCATATGCATTGACCTAGTTAAAACTCTACTTGACATTCTGGACTGCTAGAATGCCTGTGCCCTTAGCTCTTGAATCTTAAAATCTACCACCTAATTTTGCTTTGTGAGACTTCTGAAGCCATGATGTTGTCTTGAGTAAAACTGACCCCATTGGCAATGACAATATGTGTGTGTGCACATACACTAAGTTGCCACTTATTCATCATGGCTCCTGTAGTGACAGTAAAATGCCTACATCATATTTTAAGTGAAACTACCAATAGTTTCACTTGGTGATCAATGCTCACCATGTGGTGACTCTCTTCTGATCCCGGCCAAAAAAAAAAAAAAAAAAGGGAAAAAAATCACTGGTTCATTCATCACTCATCTATCATTTCCCCTGTGACTCATCAGCCAAAGAGTTTCTTTTTCCCATTCTCCCTTCTGAAGCTGGTAAATAGCTTGTCATTCCTTGCAAAAGGCGGAGGGGGCGGGAGCCCATCTGGACCCACTAGTTTGATTTCATATTTATGAAACAGCTTAAATGTCAGTTTGAGTGAAAAATGACACCTTCTCCAAGCTTCTCATATTAGAGCCTGTGGCTGCCATGGCATTCTCAAAGAGGCAGCTTGTGGCTTTCCTTATTCCTCTCCCCTAAGGCAGCTAGGGAAGGTGAATTGGATGGATAGATCAGACGGCAGCTAAGATCTACTTGCCAGAGAGGAGAACAGCCAGCAGAATTGTTTAAATCTGGCTGATGGAAACTTGGAAAGGACAAATATGATGGGAATAGTGGAAAGATTCTGTTTGGGTACGAAATTCACAGAGATCTTTGTAACTATCCATAAGGGTCACTAGACAGTCTGCAAAAAGCAGGAGCATCTGTCCTCTGAGTTTCTGAATAGACATAGTAACTATTTAAAAAAAAATAGGATATGCTTCATTGTGGGACAGTTTGATATATTCTTTAATTGAAATCTAAGAATTCGAAAACCTTAGAATATTAGAATGGATACAATTCTAGAGTTCTTCTCAATTAATTGTTATTCCACAGAGCAAAAGGACATACACATTTCCAACCATACAACTAAACTAATAAAACCTGAGATAAATACTATTAAATTTTAATTTAAACCAGGTCAATCATTCAGAAAAACCAACAAAGAGATGGACCAACACACGTCACAAGTGAAAGATTGCAGCTAAAACTCTTCTGCTTGGAATACCAAAGTGGAAATTCAAGGCCAAGGTTGGGAAAGCACAAGCAGGAGAAGACCCTAGAGTCCTTCTGATGTCTTGCCTAATTAAACAGTTCTCGTCTGTATAAAACTATGGGCTACAAAAAGGCCTGGGGAAAAATGTTGGCTCCACGAGGTCCTATGGAAACTTGTATAGAGAATACTAGCTGAGTGGATGGATGCATGTGCTGGGAATATGGCTGAGAAAAAACAGATAGAAAGAAAGGGAGAGTGTCCTCTCCAATAAGGAAAAAGGAAAAGTAGATGAGGGGGTTGTATTATTCTTGGGCAAAGGGAATAGTCTCATGTTTCCATCTGTTAAGGGAGAAAAGAAAGCAGCCAGATAGAATTTAAACCAGAAAGTAGAGTCCCCTAGTGTGATCACTTGATGGAAATAAACTAGAGAGAGATGAACTTGAAGGAACTTCATTTCTTTAAAGACTCCTGGCCAAAGAGAGAAGCACCAGTAATACTCTCTTAAGTCATTAAATTTCTTCATGCCACTTTGGGTAGAAGATTGTATTAGATGATGTGTGAGTCAAATTCCATTTCTAACAGTCTATACAAGCGATAAGTTGTTGACATTAGAACCTTAGAAAAATCATGGAATGCCAACTCTGAAAGAAATTTTAGACATCATGTGGTTCAACCTTATAATTTTGCAGGTAAGGAAACTGAGACCCAGAGAACAGAAATGGCTTGGTCAAGGCCATACAATAAGTCAGAACAGAGCAGAGACTTCAATCCAAGCTTCCTTACTTTTAGTCCATTGCTTTTTTTCCCCTTCTAAGTCTATGATTCAATCAATGTCAATATAGAGTATACTGATATGAACTACAAGAACTTGGTAGAGGAGAGAAAAATGTGGTTTTGGTTGGTGTGGTCAAGAAAGGTTTCAGGAAGAAACTGGGAATTAAGGTGGGAATTTAATGATAGGTTGACTGGGAAGAGAAAAGGAAGGTATTTCAGATGGAGAGAGGGTCAATTTGAATACCTGTAGGTGTCATTTAGTATGGCATATTTACAGAAACTTGACTGGAGCTGAGAGTTTGTGTATAGATAAATAATGGCAGAAAAGTTAGGTAAGACAGAATCAAAATGTGGAGGGTCTTGAAAGCCAGGTTAAAGAATGGAGAATCCAGGAAAATATCCAGTTTGGGGACTGTGTGCACTTTTGGAAGAAATTTGGGACATGAATATGGATCCCAGCAAGAATTGAATGGACTGGAGCTCCTAGCTAGCCAGCTAGCTGTGAAGTGAAACTATAAAAGTCATACTCTAAATTGTAAAAGTCAGTCTTCTATGCTAAGCCCAGTTAAGCTGAATTTGGTGACTGAGATGAACGTCTATAAAATAACTATCTATACCCCTAAATATTCCTCACGCTACAAAAAAAGTTAATATTTTACAATGAGCATGGAATATGCCAGTAGGGTACAGTAGAGGGCCTGGGAGTTCAGCAGATGGAGTCCTGGACTTGGAAGAAGGAAGCCTGTGTTCCAATTCGATCTCAGACACTTGTGACCCTGAGCAAATTACCTCTGCCTGCCCTAGTGACTTCATCTATAAACTGGGAACAATACTAGCACCTATCTCTCAAAGTTATTATAAGGATAAAATAAAATCATATTTGTAAATTATCTGCTAATCTTTAAACTCTATATGAATGTTACCTTGTTATTAATTATTATTATTCATATTAATATTAGATAAGTGTGAGAACAAGCAGTGTTTCCAAGGATACACATATAATAGAAAAAATTCAACCTTAAAATTATCTTTGACTCTGGTGTCCCTCAGCCCCCATAACTAGTCAATTAACTATTCTACCTCTACACTCTCTCTAGGATCTTTCCCATTCTCTTCATTCACACAGACGCCATCCTCCTTCAGACTACCACCTGGGTTCAGACCCTCATTAGCTCTCACCTAGACTGCTGTAATAGTCTCCTACTTAGTTTCTCGCTTCTAGTTTTTCCATTCTCCAATCCATATGCCACATTTTTGTTAAAATTGTATTCTGAAGGTGCAGATCTGACATGTCATTTTCTTGCTCAAGAAGTTCTAGCATCTCTCTATTGCTTCTAGGACAAAACACAAGTTCCTCTGTTTGGTATTTAAATCCCTTCATAATTTGGCTCCAGCCTACCTTCCACATTCATTCCATATGACTCCCCTTTGCACACTTGATTCTCCAACCTAATTGTCCTACTTGCTTTCCTTCAATCATGGCATTACATTTTCTGTCTCTTACCTTTAGAAAATTGTTCCCCATTCCTTGAATGCACTCTCTCTTTACCTCTACCTCTGAAAATCCCTGGTTTTCTTCAATGCTCATCCAAGGTTCAATGCTCCTTCCAGATCACTGATCACTTTCCTGATCATTTTCCTAATCATCTTGTATTTACTTTGTATGTAATTTGCATCTTATTCATGTGTACATTTTGTTTCCTCCATAGAATATAAGCACCTTGAGGGCAGAGACTATTTGATTTTTTTTTTTTTGCTATTTTTGTTTGCTTGTTTTGGTAACCCCAGCCACTAACATAGATCTTAGCAAATAGTATGTGCTTTATAAATGCTTTAACTTGGATGATTGATCCCCCATGATCAGAGAAATAGGAAGTGCCTTCATTTTCCTGGTGCCCTGGGGAAGTGTTATCAAATGTCTAGACTGGTGGAACTTGGACTAGATTACTCGTAGTCTCTTTCAATTTCAAAATTCCATTTTGTTTCTATTAACCTTGTCTCTCAGTGTTACAGAATTCTCCCAACTGATTCACTGTCCTCTGTCTACAGCTCAGATGCTCTTGGTCCCTTGGTTCTACAGTTCAGTTAAGACTTGGCCTCCCCGTCTGTGAAGCAGCTGTAAAACATTCACAGTCAGCATTTACAAACACAACCATTTGACACTGACACAAGGAAGACAACATCCTGTACAAACCAGAGAGATAAGTTTTCAGGCATATCCAATGATATTGGGCAAATAGGTTAGGGGAGGTTGAAAAGAAAGGGCTGCTTTGCTTCCCAACTAGTTGAAGGACAAAAGGAAGCAACTTCAGGGAACCCCTGTTTCTTTGTGGAGCAACAAAGAAACACAGCTAAGTTAGGAAATGGATCCTGGAGCTTAGCCTGGACACCTAGGTCAGAGTCTGAGCAAGGAGCCCCTGACCTGGTACTTGCCCCATTAGAAGATTCTAAGGAAATCTGGAATGTTAGCCTTAGATTTAGTGACAATTAATCCAATAGTTTAACGCACTAAAGCCTAGATTTGAAATTCCCAAAAGAAAAAAATGGTAGCAGCACATTTATTCTCTCAAGCTCTGCTTATTCCAAAGAACTGCATTAGGATTCCTTCAAATGAGCCTCCTGCCACAAAAAGACCAAAAGACTTGGAAGGTAAATAGCATTTTGTTGCTGATACTGCAGTTCAGATGAGTGATTTCATCAGTGCAGGGAACTCCTGGTGTGGAAAATTCCCTCTCTCAATGCATATTGCTAAGCATCATGACACTGTAGAAAGAATTTTGGATCTGGAGTCAGATGGCCTGAGTTCAAATTCCAGCTCTGGAATTTTTACTAGCTGTGAGGCATCAGGCAAGTTATTTAACCTCTCACAGCAGTAGACTGAGGTGGAATAAGCCATTAAAGAGGGAGAAAAAAGAGAAAGAAAAAAGAGGAAATAAAGGATCCTATAACTAGATTGGTATTGCATAGAATAAACCTGATTTGGAGGATGAATTGTAGTTATTTTTTTTGTTCTGGGTTTGTGATGTCATTTGTATAGAAAACTCCCAGTAAGGAAACTTCCTCAGTCAACGAAGAACAGCCACTGCTATTTATGTTCTTAGAGAGTTGTCTATAGGACTGAGAGCTTCAGTGTCTAATTCAGGATCACACAACCAGTTTGTGTCCCAGGCAGAACTTGAACCCAGATCTTCCTGACTCAGAGGACATCTTGGGGAGGCTAGGTAGTACAGTGAATAGAGCACTGGTCCTGGAGTCAGGAGGACCTAAGTTCAAATTTGGCCTCAGACACTTAACACAAAAAACTAGCCATGTGACCTTGGGCTAGTGACTTAATTCCAATTGCCCTACCTTCCCCCCTCTAAAAAAAAAAAAAAGCAGAGGACATGTCTCCATCTACCATACCACACTGCTGCTCTGTGCAATATTAAAGTTATAAAAATCAATGCTAAGTTTTCTGAAAATGAGCAATTTTAGAAAATTATGAACCATTTAAAGAGATATAAATATTCCTTGGATAAAATGTAAGGAATGATTTTTCTCTCTAAATATTTAATGAGGTGATTTATGAAAAGAAAATGGTATTGCAATAGTGGAAAAAGGACAATAGGCTTCTTGGGCAAATTGCTCAGCAAAGAAGGATTACAATTATAATCAGGCCCTGGTAGGAAGAGTATAGTCACTTTCAAAGGAAGAGGGGAAAGAGAATCAGTTAGAAAAAAAGACTAAAATTCTAGAAATGCCCCCAGGAATCATGAAAGCATCAAATAGAACAGAGGACAGAAAGTCCTAGAGCAGTAATTAGCACAGGGTAAATAGGACTATACCCCAGGGGGTCAAGGAAGCAGACTTCCTTCCTATGACTACTGCTATCCCCTGCTGGTCCATGCTACCATGATCCCTAGGTTCTATTTCTGCAGCGCTCCCTCTTTCAAGATCACCTCCCCTACCAATTCCTGAAGGGTCAAAAGCCAGCCCACTCCTACTCCTAACTCAATTGCTCCCTTGTCACTACCTTGCCTCTGTTGTTGCTACCCCATCAAGAACTGGTGAGAAGATAAGACTGTCAGAGGGGCACCACAGCAAAAAAAAAAAATGCTAGTGGTGGTGTTAGAGCGGGCCCACAGGGGATAGAAGTAGCCTCAGGTTAAAAAAAAACATCTAATGAAGGTTCCATCAAGCCCTTACAGAATCACATAATGTTAGAGCTGGAAAATACCAATGAAATCATCTAGCCCAATTTACTCATTTTCCAAATGAGGAAATCGAGGACCCAGGAAATAAGAAGACTTTTCCAAATATTTCCTAATTAGTAGTTGGTAAATCTAGGACTCAAACCCTCCCATTCCTACTCCAAATCATGTGCTATCTTTCTCCCTTATGTCATGTAGGAGATAGAATTTAAGCTTAATATGCAAAAGGAGCTAGGAATTCTAAGAGAACTGATGAAGGAGCACTAGAGTAGGAAAAGACACAAGGACCATTTAGAAGGTTATTAAAATAGTCCAGATGAGGGGTGAAGAGAGTCTAAAGCAGACTGTCAGCCTGAACTAGGGCAGCGACTCTTTGAGTGAGGAAAAAGGGGAATATCTGAGAGATGTTGTAGAGGTAGAATGAATAAGATGCCAATTAACTGGATGTGGGAGATCTGGGAGAGTAAAGAGTTGAGGATGACTGGGAGAATGCAAGGTCCATTCAAAGAAATAACAAAGTTGAGAAGAGTGATTGGTTTGGAGTGAGGAGGGAAAATAATGAATTCTATTTTACACATCTGCTTGACATATCTACAGGCTATCCAGTGGAAAACATCCAACAGGTAGGTGATGATGCAGGAGAAATCAGAGCTGGATATAGAGAGATAGGAGTCATCTGCATAGAGATAATAATTGAACTAATGTGAGTTGGTGAAATGGAGAGATAGAAGAAAGAGACCTAGGATAGAGCTTTAGGGTAACCACGGTTGTTGTTGCTATTGTTGTCATTTCAGTCATGTTTTATTCTTTGTGACCCCATTTGGAGTTTTCTTGGCAAAAATACTGGAGTGGTCTGCCATTTCCTTCTCTGGTCCATTTTGTAGATGACAAACTAAGGCAAACAGGGTTAAGTGACTGGTCTCGGGTCACACAGTAAGTGTCTGAGGCCAGATTTGAACTCAGGAAAAAGAGACTTCTTGATTTCAGACCTGACACTTTCCACTGTGTCACCTAGCTGGCCCACACCCACAGTTAAGGGACAGAATGTCGATGATGATCCAGAAGAGGAGATTGAGAAGGAACAAAAAGATAAGTAGTAGCTAAGAAAGAGGTAGGAAGTCAGATTATAAGGGATTAATAAGTGAGTGAGAGGAAAGAATGTTGGGGCAAGTATAAGCAATTTTTTTCTAGGAATTTGTCTATTAAAATGGAGGGGAGAGATGAGACTGTACCTAGAGGGGATGAAATGGTCAAGTGAAGTTTTCTTTTTAAGGATGGGGGTGACCTGGACAAGTTTTTGGCCTCAGGGAGGATACCAATATGTAGGTAGAGATCAAAGATCAGAAAGAGAGAAAGGATGATTAGTGGGGGGAAAAAAGGAAAGATGGCAGGAGATGGAATCCAAGATACGAGTAATAGGTTGGTAGGCCTAGAGAAGAAGTGCCACCTCATCATTAAAGAGTAAAAGAATGGGAATGGGGAGCATTCAGATATAGAAGAGGTTAAAAGAGAGAAATCAAGACAAATGGCTTCTTTTCCCTTAGTAAAACCCTCTTAAGCATTAGAGGAGGAATTAGTAGCTCCCTTGATTAAAAGAACACTTGTCACACTTGTATCCCTTTGGGCTTTAAAGAAGAGATCACTCATGTGTGTATGATCCAAGTGTGGGCTTCAGGAATGTTAATTTTGCCGTGATCCAACAGCTGACTGACATGAGACAAAAACAGTAGTGAAATAGACCAGCTGGTAGAAAATGTGAATGGAGATCAGAGTTGGCCAGAAGTCAGATGAAGGAAAACTTTAGTGACACATTGGAGGAGGGCAGGACCCAACAATCTCTGTTTATGTTATGACCCAGGCTAGTAGACTAAAGAAGATTTATAGCTAAGGTCTAGTTAGGGGACAGAAGGGACAAAAAACCGGGGATGACCAAACAGGCATCTTGGGTTGTTTTTGTTTGTAGGCTGCCTGCTAATAGGATTTTAACCTGAACCAGGAGTTAGGCTGTGGAGAAAGCCCAAATTCCTGGTGCCATGCATTGTATTGAGTCCTTTGCAAGTTCTGGGTGTTTAGTATTAGCAATAGTTTCCACTTACATAGCATTTTAAGGTTTGCAAAGGGTTTTACCTGTATCATTTCATTTGATCTTCACAATAGGCCTAGAAAGTGAATGCTACATGTGTTATTGCCCTTTTTCACATGTGAGGAAACTGAGACCCAGAGGGGTTAAATGTGAAGAAGCAAGCTTGAGTCCAATTCAAATACAGCCTCTGACGCTATCTATGTGACCTTGGTATCTGGGCCTTATGCAATGGGAGACAGACAATGAAAACACAGGAGGTCAGGAGATACACTGCCAAAATGAGATACACTCTTTCCCAGCATACCATGTCTATCACTTCCCACTCTAGGACTATAATCCTGTGGCTTATCTGTGACTAGAATTAGTGAGCAAGATTTAAATCCAGGTCCGTTCTGACATCAAATCTTGTACTCTTTCTGCCATACTATATTGGTTAATACAGCAACTGACTCATAGTCAGAGATTAATAAATTAAGATGAAATAAATATAGGTCTTATGCTTAAAATAATATCTCTTAGAAGATATAGATCCATACACCAAAAAATTAATGGATAAAAATTATCATGTAAAATTTAACTACTATCAAAGAGGTTTTTAAATAAATATTAGAATAGTAAAAAAAAAAATGAGGACCTTGGAATCAAACTTGGGTTCAAAGGTGATCTCAGATAAATCAAGGGCAAGTCACTGAAGTTCTATGAATTTCCGTGTCCTTATCTGTAAAATGAGATTATGTCACCTACCTCACTGGGCTGTTGTGAAGATGAACATATATTTGTAAAAGAGTTTGCAGACCTTGAAACACTATATGAAAGCGAATTGGCATCATTTCCATTCAAATAATTATGCTTAGTTCTCATCCCCATAACTTCTACTGTCCATATATTAAGAGCATGATAGTTTCACTCAGTTTTTTACAAACTATGTGGGGGAAATATGAAGCCCGTCTTCTGACTTATAGATCAAATGTCAATTTGATGGTTATTATAGTTAATATTGATTCTTTGAAAGATAAGACTATACTGTACTAGATATGATAAGAACAGGGAAAGAACTCCCTCATGGGACGTTTTCATGTAACATCTGTGCCATTTAAGTACGTAGTATATAAACTACCTACTAGGGTAGATACAAAGAAAAGAAGAAAAAGAGAGTGCTCAGGGTAATGGCATCAGACAGCAGCATAATTTTATGTAGATCTAACTGGTAGTGCTAGGAAGTTATTAGCACAGAACACCATGAAGCCTTCTGCTTGGGGGGGGGGGCGGATTATCCTTGTGCTTATTTAGTCATATTTGCCCAGTGCCCACCAGAAGATAATCACTTTGCTCAAGACCAAAGGACAAAGAGACAAAGGATTCCTGCTCATGGAACAAATAAAAATAGTAATTTTTTTGGACTATTTTAAAGTTTTCAAAGCATTTTACATATAAGAGATTTACATTTACTATCTCCCTACCCTGTGAAATAGGTTCTATTAGTGTCCTTTTAGAGATGAGAAAATCAAGACTGAGAAAGATTAAGTGACTTGCTCAGAGTCACATAGCCAGTAAAAATCTGAGGCAAAATTTGAACTCAGATCTCCAGGACTCTATCACTATGCCACCTAGATGCCTCTACTAAGGAGTACAGAATCAAGGTTTATGTATTAGGCTAGACAAATTCAGATATTGTAACTCTATTATATATCTATAATTCATATTCATAAAATAACTGAAAATAGTTCAAAATGGAGATTCCTCATAGCATAGTAGATGATACTAGGTGATACTTATGTATCATGTAAAGATTTAGAAAGCAATTTATTTATTCAGTCTTATTTGATCTTTATAGTAATTCTATATAGTAATTATTTTATTGCTGTGAAATCAGGTTCAGAGTTTCAGTGATTTGCTCATGGTAATATAGCTGGTAAATTTCAGAAGTAGGATTTGAATCCAGGTCTTATCTGACTACAGTGCTAATGGTCTTCCCATTATGCCATGCTACCTTGCATTCTAACTGGCTGTGTGTAATGTCTTAAAGGACTCGGGACTCATGAGGGCTTCCATACAAGAATGAGAAAGGTATAGTCCTAAAGTGAATATCAGTGGTAGTGTCTAGTATATTTGTTTCTAGTGTCAGAATCAGTCAATCAATTGAATCACCAAGCATTTAATAAACATTCACTATAAACCAAGTACTTCATTAAGCACTAGGGATAAAAAGATAAAAATAAATAGTCCCTTCCATTAAGGAACTTACATTCTTTTTTTTTTTTTAAAGCAATCAGGGTTAAGTAACTTGCTCAAGGTTACACGGACAGTTATTTCTAGGTGTGGTGCTAAGTATCTGAGCCTGGATTTGATCCCCAGGTCATCCCGACACTGGAGCCAGTGCTCTTACTCACTGTGCTACCTAGCCGCACCGAGGAACTTACATTCTAATGGGAAAGTTGACATGTACATAAAAATAGACATCTACACATACCTTAGAATGTAACCTTAGAAAGGAAGGCACTAGTAGCTAAGGGCATCAGGAAACCTCTTCTACAGAAAATGATGTTTGAAATAAGTATTGAAGGAAGCCAGTGAGTCTAAGACATGGTGATTGGGAGACAGGGCATTCCAGGAATGATGGTTAGCTAATAGAAAGGCACAGAGACATGTGATGAAGCATCATGTGTGAGGGACAAGTAAGTCAATATGCCTAGACTATAGAATTTATATAGGAAAACAATGTGTAAGAAAACTGGAAATTGAGGTAAGGGTCAGGTTGTAAGGAATTTTAGATGACAAAAAAAGAGCTTATATTTTATCCTACAGGAAGTCATTGGAATTCACTGAGTCTGTATTGAGAGGAAAGGGAAAAGGGGAGGGAAACAGACATGTGTTCAAATCCTAGCCCTATAACTTGCTAGTTATTTGAGTTTAAATAAGCCACTAATTCATTGAACCTCAGTTTCTTCATACATAAAATAGTGATAACAATATATAATCTTCCTCCCAGGATTATTGTGAGGAACAAAAGATATAAAGTATATAAAGCTCTATGTATATATGAGCTATTACTATCATTTGGTAAAAGTAACCAGTAGTCACCCCAAAGAGTTCTTTCACAGGTGCTCTTGGTAAGTTTATCATAGAAAGAATATGTCAGAACATAGGAGCAAAGGAGCAATAAAATACTTGGTTCCCACAAACTATGGCCTAATCCTTTAACCCTTTATTCCTAAATTAAAGGTTCCCTTTAAGAACGCATATGTAGCATGATATGTTGTATCACTACATTTCTACAATGTATCTATACAATCTGACATACAGTCACTGAATTACAATTACTTGGTGAGTTATAACAATAATAATAACTTACATTTGCATGATTCTTTAAGGTCAGCTATTACTATTGATCCAGCTATTACTATTGTTCCCTCAGGAAGAATAAATGTGGGAACTCAGTCTTTAATGAGGCAGATGATGTTAGGTTTGCAGATGGTTAATCTTTTAGCTAAGCATCAAGCAGATGTTTAAGGAGTCTCTATACTCTATTCTGTTAACTTTCTGTTTCTTGAAATAAATGTGCCTAATCTATAATGTAAATATGTTTTCCCTTGGGATCACACAGAGCTAGAACAGAGATGAGAATTTTAATGGGTATGGCAGAGGTACCAAATGGGGCCATTTGCTTGTGACTTAGTCTCTGTTTTCCTACATATAGGAAGACAGTGTGTCACTGCATTAATTATCCAGCAAGGGAGTATAGTTAACTGAACACACAATCTGAATTGCCCACCAAGTGGTAGTGAACGTAAACTACAAGCCTGGGGATTGACAGTTAGTTCCCTAACACATTCACAGGGCATAGCTCTGTCCTAAGGGACTCCAGAATTCCCAGGAGTCAACAGGGAATGTCCACATTGCAAATTCCTAGTCTGCTCAGGAAAGATACTGCCCATGATGAGACAATGTTGAGAACTGAATGCAAGATTACCTTACTCCAAACCTAAAACTCTGTGCCATTGACTTACAAGTGAGAGGCTCATCAACACTTTTGAATTTTTTTTCAATTAAATTTTATGTTTATTTTTTGATTACATCGTTCATTTCCACAAGATTTTGAGTTGCAAATTCTCTCCCTGTCTTTCCCCTACACACAACCCCAAAACAGTGATCACACTGTATACCCACTCCCCAATCTGCTGTCTTCTATATCCTCCCCCACTCCCCTCTGACTTTCCAGTAGGTCAAGATGGATCTCTATACCCCAGTGCCTCTATGTCTTATTTCCCAGTTGCATGTAAAAAAAATGATAATTTTTTTAAACAATTGATTTTAAAACTTTTAATTCCAGATTCTTTCCCTTCCTCCCTCATTACCTACCCTTACTGGGAAGATAGTCAATTCAATATAGGATGTACAAGTATAGCTATGCAAAACATTTACATACTGGATATATTATGAAAGACTGACTATACTTCCCTCCATCCTATCCCGACCCCCACTTGTTCTATTCTCTACTTTGACCCTGTCCCTTTTCAAAAGTGTGTGCTTCCAACTTCCCTCCCCCCCAACCTGCCCTCCCTTCCATCATCCCCCCTCTCATCCCTTCCCCTACTCTCCTGTAGGGCAAGATACCCTTCTTAGTGTGTATGTCATTCCCTCCCTAAGCCAAATTCAATAAGAGTAAGGATGACTCATTCCCTTTTGCCTTTCTGTTCTTCTCTATTTTAACAGTTTTCCCTTGCCTCTCCTATATGAGATAATTTACCCCATTCTGTCTCTCCCCATCTCCTCTCATTATATTCCTCTCTCACCTCTCAATTTCACCTTTTAAGTATCATACCTTTCTATTCAATTGGCCCCGTCCCTCTGTCTATATATACCTGTAAACATATATACACACATTCATTGTTTTCTTTTTGGGATCTTTTTCAGGAAGTGATCGGTGGACTCTTTCAACCTCTATTTTGCCCTCTGGTTCTAAAACATCAGGGCAATTTTCCTTGAGAATTTCTTGAAGGATGATTTCTAGGTTCTTTTTTGGATCATGGCTTTCAGGTAGTCCAATAATTTTCAAATTATCTCTCCTGGATCTATTTTCCAGGTCAGTGGTTTTTCCCATGAGATATTTCACATTGTCTTTGATGTTTTCATTTGTATGGATCTGTTTAATAGTATCTTGCTTTCTCATAAAGTCACTACCTTCCATTTGCTCCAGTCTAATTCTGAAGGAATGATTCTCTTCAGTGAGCTTTTGAGATTCTTTTCCCATCTAGCAAATTTGGCTTGTTAAGGCATTCTTCTTCTCATTGACTTTTTTGAGCCTCTTTTGCCATTTGAGCTAGTCCATTTTTAAGGTGTTATTTTCTTCAGTCAGGTTGTTGACTCTCTTTTCATGATTTTCTTGCATCATTCTCATTTCTCTTCCCAATTTTCCCTCCACTTCTCTTATTTGGTACTTAAAATCCTTCTTAAGCTCCTCTATGGCCTGTAACCAATTCATATTTTTCATGGAAGCTTTTGGTGCAGGAGTTCTGACTTCATTGTCTTCCTCCTGTTCCATACTTTGATCCTTTTTGTCCCCAGAAAAGGACTCCAAAGTCAGATTGCTGTGTTTGTTTGCCTCCTTTGCTTGTTCACATTGCTACTCAATTATTTTACTTTTGAGCTTTTTACCACAGTAGAACTCTTCTTCCAGAGAGGAGAGGTTTGTCCCAAATCGCTGGGGTTTTTGCAGCTGCCAGAGCTATTTGTTGGATGCCCTCTCAGAAGCTTCCATTGTCTCTGGCATACTGGTCATACACCCCAGGACCTCTACCCTAGACAGCAATCCAGATCCCAGCAGGTTAAAGTAAGGGTGATAACCCCTCAGACTGGTCGCTTCATCCCCCTATAATCTGCAGCCCAGGAGCTCTGAAGAAGCCACATGGCAGCAGCCACTGCATCTCAGCCCCTTCTCCCTCTTGGGGGAGAGGCCAGACTGTACTCCCAGGCCCCTGTTCCCACAAAGTCCACATTGAATTCTCACTTTGTCTTTGGAATTTATGGGTTGATAATTCTGGAAACCGCCACAGCTACTGTTGATCCACACTCCCCCAAAGTCCTTCCAGCCAGAGTTGGTCATGGCTGCTCTGAGGTTAAAACCATGGACTCATTCGGGGATGGGCTCAGCTCCCAGTGAGCTGCAATGGGCCCTTCCTCTCATCCTGCTGGGCTGTCTTCAGAGGGAGGATTGTTTCTCTCTGTCACTTTGTGGGTTCTGTAGCCCTAAAGTTTTAGAGTCATTTTTAATAGATATTTCAGGTGGTTATGGAGGGGGCATATGGAGTTTTCCTGCTTCTAGACTGCCACCTTGGCTCTACCCCTACCTTGGAATTTTTTATTCCAATTCACATTTCTTTTTCCATGTTGACATTTAATTTGCACTATTAATTTTCAATTTTGCCTTTCTGGTAATTTCTCCCTCCTTCCACAAGTGATAATGGGCTTATTTCTATATGCTAAAATCCTATTCATCCTTGAAGGTAAAACTTGAATACCCCTATATAGAGAGCTTTTCTGAATTCTCTCCCTTTCCCCACCAGCTCCAGTCTTCTACATCCTTTCTCTGACCTCCTAAGACAATTTGGATCTCAATTTGTGTCTATTTTTTGTAATTTCCCTTATGTCTTGTACAATTGTTATTTGTGTACCTCCCATGGTGATTCATAGGCACTTGGGTTGTACAGTAGAAAGTGCTGGGCCTGAAGTCAGGAAGACTCATCTTCCTGAATTCAAATCTGACTTCAGATACTTTGCTGCTGTGTGACCCTGGATAAGTTACTTAACTCTGTTTGCCTAAGTTTCCTCTTCAGTGAAATGAGCTGGAAAAGGAAATAGCAAACCAATCCACTATTTTTGAAAAAAAAAAAAAACAAATAGGGTCATGAAGAGCCAGACAGGACTGAAATGACTGAACAACTACAAAATTCCTTAATAGCAAGGACCATATTTTACTTAGCTTTTTGTCCTCAGTTTCTAACACTTCCTTCCACATAATAGACACTCAATATGTTAACTGAGTTGATTGTATTGAATATAGAATGGAATATTATTGTTATTGCTTTATTATATCAGAAATTTTTAGCCTGAAAAAGAGAAAAGAGAGAGTATGTGATAGCTCTTTGCAAGTATTTGAAAGATTGTCATATGGAAGAGAAATTAGGCTTCCAGAAGTAGAACAAGGAGGAATGAGAAGAAGCTACAAAAAAGTAATATTAATTTTGATAAGTCAATCAAAAAACATTTATTAAGTGCCTACTAAGTGTCAATTATCATCCTATGAACTAAGGAATAGTTTCCCAAAAAATAGGGCAGTCCAAAAGTGGAATGGACTCCTGGGGGATGTAATAAGTGTGCTGCCTACACTGGAAGTTTTCAAACAAAAACTAAATGACCACTTGTCAGGTATTTTGTAAAAGATATTATCATTCAGGTATAGTCTACACTTGATAGCTTCCAATGTCCCATCAAACTGTGAGAATCCTTGATATTTTAACTATTTAGTTTCAACCTCCCAAGATCATAAGTCACAGTGTGTCTGGTTTGAATAGGTTTGAGTTGGTATTTGGTTTTACTGTTTGATAAACAGCATTGCATTTTTAAACTTTAAAATCAGATTTTAAAAGATAAGGGTTCAAAGTTAATATACTATAGGAGAATGTGGTACTGGGGAAGAGTTGGTTGAATGGCAACATCTACCACTGGAATAAAACACAAATACTAAAATGTGTCCAGAAGCTTAAAAAATAAAGATTAAATATTAAATTAACAAAATAATACCCATCTTGGGGGGAGGCAGATTAAAACTTATGGAAGTAAATGTTGAAAACTAAAAATAAATAAGTTAACAAAAAAACTTTAAAAAACACAAAGTAATATGTAAGGGAGAAAATGAGATGAGTGATAGATAATTTATTAAGAACTTTCAATGTGTCAAGCACTGTACTAAGCACTTTGAATATAAAAATAAGGGGGGCAGAGCCAAGATGGCAGAGTAAAAGCAGGAACTTGCTTCAGCTCCTGCTCCAACCACCTCTAATACCAGTAAAAAAAATAACTCTAAAGAAACTTTAGAGCTACAGAACCCACAAAGTGACAGAGGGAAACAAATCTCCCACTGAAGGCAGCCTGGGAGGCTGACAGGAATGGTCTATCACACCAGACTGGGAGCCCAACACAATTCCATGTGAACTGCACAGGCCCAGACCCAGGGAAGCCCCAACCAGCAGCAAGACCAGCCAGAGCAGAATTCAGGAGAGTGAATCACTGGCAGCTGTGGGAGTTTCCAGACTTCTCAACCCATAAATGCCAAAGAGAAATTAAAAGGTCAGTGGGGAACTCTGTTGGAACTGGGTGATGGAGAAGATCAGTCCAGCCCCGTCACCCCTAGCCCCTGGGGCAAGAGACTGCAGAGGCTCAGTGGCTGCTGCATGGCTGCCTCCAGAGCTCCTGGTCTACAGATCATAGTGGGACCAGGCAACCTTTCAGAGGGTAATCATTCTTGCTTTGACCTGCTTGGATCTGGGTCACTGTCTTGGGCAGTGGTCCTGGGGTGAGGAACGCCAGTGTGCCAAAACTTGCAGGGGCTGTAGAGAGGTCGCCCTCCTCATAGCTCTGGAAACTGTGAAAAGCCCAGTGATTTAAGACACAGCTGTCTCCACTCTGGAAGCAGAGTTCTACCATGGCAAAGAGCTCAAAAGTCAAGTAATTGGCTGGCAAGATGAGCAAGCAAAGGAAGTACAATCATACCATAGAATCCTTTTTGGGGGACAAAAAGGATCAAAACATGGAACCAGAAGAAGCCAACAAAGCCAAAATTCCTTCATCAAAAGCTTCCAACAAAAATATGAACTTGTTACAGGCCATGGAGGAGCTCAAGAAGGATATTGAAAATCAAGTAAGGTGGCATCTAGGTGGCACAGTGAATAGAGCACTGACCCTGGAGTCAGGAAGACCTAAGTTCAAATCTAGCCTCAGACACTTAACACACACACACACACACACACACAGCAAAAAAAAACCTAGCCATGTGACCTTGGGCAAGTCACTTACCCCCAATTGCTGTATCTTCCCCCCTCCAAAAAGAAAAAAGAAAATCAAGTAAGAGAAGTGGAGGAAAAATTGTGAAGAGAAATGAGAATGATGTAATAAAATCATGAAAAGCTATTCAATAGCCTGCTAAAGGAGACCCAAAAAAATACTGAAAAAAATAACAACTTAAAAAAAATTATCCTTCCTGGATCTATTTTCCAGGTCAATGGTTTTTCCCATGAGATATTTCACATTGCCTTCTATTTTTTCATTTGTTTGGATCTGTTCAATAGTATCTTGATTTCTCATAAAGTCATTAGCTTTTATTTGCTCCAATTTAATTTTGAAGGAATTATTCTCTTCAGTGAGCTTTAGAAATTCCTTTTCCATCTGGCCAAATTGGTTTTTTAAGCCATTCTTGTCCTCATTGGCATTTTGGGCCTCTTTTACCATTTGAAAGAATTCACCAATCTCCTCTTGAAAAAGATCCCAAAAAGAAAACTCCTAGGAATATTATAGCCAAATTCCAGAGTTCCCAAGTCAAGGAGAAAATATTACAAGTAGTCAGGAAGAAACAATTGTAGTATTGTGGAAACACAATCAGGATAACACAAGATCTAGCAGCTTCTGCATTAAGGGATCTAAGGGCTTAGAATATGATAGTCTGGAGGTCAAAGGAGATAGGATTAAAAGCAAGAATCACCTACCCAGCAAAACTGAGTATAATGCTTCAGGGAAGAATATGGTCATTCAGGGAAATAGAGAACTTTCAAGCATTCTTGATGAAAAAAAAACCGAGCTGAACAGAAAATTTGACTTTCAAATACAAGAAGCAAGAGAAGCATGAGAAGATAAAGAAGAAAAGGAAATTGTAAGGAACTTGTTAAAGTTGAACTATTTGCATTTGTATATGGAAAAATGGTAACTGTAACTCAAGAAACTTCTTCTCAGTATGAGGATAGTTGAAGGGAATGTAAATGTGTGTATACACACACACATACACACACATTTGTGTGTATACATACATATATATGTACGTATATGATGGTGTTTGTGTATATAAATATATATGTGTGTATATGTGTGTACACATATACATAGAGGGCACAGGATGAGTTGAATATGAAGGGATGATATCTAAAAAATAAAATTAAGAGATAAGAGAGGAATATATTGGGAAAAGGAGAAAGGGAGAGACAGAATAGGGTAAATTATCTCATATAAAAGATACAAGAGAACACTGTTACAATGGAGGGGAAGAGAAGGAAGGTGAAAGGGAATGGGTCAACCTTACTCACATTGGATTTGGCTTAAGGAAGGAATAACATACATACTCAATTGGGTATCTTACCCTACAGGAAAGCAGGGGGAAGGGGATAAGAGGGGGGATCATAGAAAGGAGGGTAGATTGGGGGACAGGGTAGTTAGGAGCACACACTTTTGAAAAGGAACAGGGTCAAAGTAGAAAATAGCATAAGTGGGGGGCGGAATAGGATGGAGGGAAATATAGTTATTAGTCTTTCACAATATAACTACTATGGAAATGTTTTGCGTAATTACACATGTACAAGCTATATTGAATTGCTTTTCTTCCCAGAGGTGGTGGGTGAGAAGGGAAGAAGGGAAAGAATATGGAAATCAAATTTTTAAAAACAAATATTTTTAAAAAATTGGGTTTTTTTACATGCAATTGGGAAATAAGATATACAGGCACTGGGGTATAGAAATCCATCTTGTCCTACAAAGAAAGTTGGTGGGGCAAGGTGGAAGATATATGAGAGAAAAAGATTGGGGAAGGGGAATTAAGTAGGTTCACTATATTGGGGTGGGAGCAGGGGAAAGATGGTGTTATGGGTATGATAATCTGAATATTTTCCCTGCCCCCTGGCTAGGTTCAAGTGACTCTGAGAACCTACCCTGATATGAAAATGTACTCTGCCCCCTAACAGGCTGAATGTGGTCACATGAAGCTTGTGGCAGGAGGCTTCATTTTCAGGAATGCCCACACCTTGGTGCTCTGTGATTGGGCAGTAGGTCAAGAGGGTTGTGACATTCTCTGAGCCAGGAGAAGCTATATAAACCCCAATGTGAGGCTTTGTTTGGGGGGTGACTTTGAGAAAAGACCAGACAACACTCTGGGCGGCCATTGAGCCCCCTGGCTTTGAAAACTCAGATGTTGGTACTTCCCTCTCTGGTAACTGACTAGGTATGAATGAAATGGTCAGACAGCTGGAAGCCTGTCTGCTGATCTGTTTCTCTGTCTACTTGTAACATCTGCTTGTAACTTGTTTGTATTCTCTGAAGTTCAGGGTGCTGACCTTTTTCCCCTGAACTAGGTAAATGATATATGTTTGATTAAAGCAAGATTGTTAACCCATTTTGAGTTACTTTCCTTTAGAAATGCAGATCTAGGAACCTGTACTAGCAGCCATGTATGCTAGGGTACTTGCTGCTACAGATGGGGAGAAATTTTGTAACTCAAAATCTTGTGGAAATGAATGTTGAAAACTAAAAATAAAGAAATAATATATAAATAATAAAATAATAAAAATAATATGAATATAAAAATAAGAAAACAAGATAGTCCTTTCTTTCAAGAAACTTATATTCTAATGAGAAAAGACAACCTGTAAAGGAAACAGGGACAGAGAGAAGAAGGGGGGGAAGTGTGGGAGAGTTCAGGTAAGACAATAGTGTGTAGGTGGAACAGGCCAGAAAGTGAGCCAGGATGGAAGTGGTGACCAAAGCAATAGGATCTATGAAGGGGGAAAATCTATGATATCAAACCAGGTCATATAGGAGGAATTGACTGAGTATTCTTCTATGTGGTTCTTTTTACAGTTTCTTGCCAACTCAGAATATTTGAGTTTAAAAGTAGTTTAGAAATAACTTAATCAATTTCTTCCTTTTACAGGTAGGGAAATAGAGGCTTAAGGAGATGAAATGAATTTTTCAAGATTACAACACTAGTAAATGATAGAACTTAGAGTCTTCTGACTATAAGTCCTAGGTTCTTCCCTCTGATTTTGCTGTCCAATCCATACTACAAGTGATCCCTCACAAGCATCAGCACAATTCAAAGAAACGCAGAGTCTCAGGTTACAGCAGAAATATTCTAGCATAGCAGTTGACTTCCCAACCACATAGTAATAATTTGCTCTTACTTTATTTGCATTTGAATTCCATTGTTGCTACCCAGCTCTGCTCAGACAAGAAAAAAAAAATGGTTTGGGCTCAGCACCTAACAACAATCCCATTCCTGAATCCTTATACCTGCTTCCAGGAGCAGCTTTCATTCATACAGGTGTAGACTATTTGTGTCTGACACGCCCACTCAAGCCCAGTCATTCGATGGAATATTAATTGAGTCACATGAGTTTTGCTAACTCAAAATACATCAAAGAGTTCATTCTCATTTTTGTGAGTTTTCACTTAAATATTAAATGACCAGGAATTTCATGTCATCCCTTTAATAACTTAGCAGAGCTTCATTGCAGTATATTTTCAAATAGCTCCAATTGAGTCAAATATCCCTGGTTTGCCTTCTTGAAAGTTCTAATTAGAGGCAACCTGGAAGACCTAGATTCAAATTCCTCCTCTCTCTAGGCAAGTTCATTACCTCTCTGAGACTAAGTTTTCTTACCAATAATTTTTCCCTTTTTGGTCCTATATAGGGCTCCAAAGGATGAACCTCCTTTTGCAGAGGTAGATAGACAAACATTCTGCAGCTCACAGTCCTAGAGTTTCCTTGGGACAGTTAGAGGTCAAGCAACTTGGCCAAGGTCATGAGGTTGGTGTATGTCAGATACCAGACTTGAGCCCAGATCTTCCTGACTCCAATCAATCATAATACCTTGCATATGATAGGTACTTAATGAACAAATGAATATAAGTGAAGAATAATTATTTCATAAGTATCAGTCTCAGGCTGCATGATATCCTGGAAAGATCTTTGAATGTAAAGTCAGAAAACCTGGGTTCCAAACTCAACACAGCTACTTTCATCCTGTGTGACCCTGTCATAGTTTTTAACCTTTCTATGCTTCTGTTTCTTCCTATGTAAAATGAGTAAGCTGTCCTAGAGATCTTTTTAGTGATATAACTCCTATATTCTCCCTAGGCTATGATTGACATAGGGAGGATAAAGTACATGTATCTATGTATGTTTGTATGTATATTTTATGTAAGGCAAGGCAGCTAGGTGCAATGGACAGAGTGCTGGGCCTGAAGTCAGGAAGACTCATCTTCCTGAGTTTAAATAGTAGCTGTGTGACCCTGGGAAAGTCACGTAACCCTGTTGGTCTCAGTTTTCATGTAGAATGAACTGGAAAAGGAAATGGCAAACCACTCCAGTATCTTTGCCAAGACCACCCCAGATGGGGTCAGGAAGAGTCAGACATGACTGAAAAGATTAAACAACAAAAGTCTCTAAAGAGGCTATGGTAGCTACTTACGGAACTGGAACTCAGATCTGCAAAGACAGGAAAAGGAAATGAAAAGAGGAGCACATAACCAAAGAACAAGCATAAAAGAGAAGCAACCATCATTGAGAACACCGTCAAGAAAGTTTCATAAAGCTCCAGAGGTCCTGAGACTCGTGGGAAATGCTTTCGGATCAGTTTTGAAATCTTCACTTTATTCTGTTTTGTTTGGGGGGTTTTGGTGGTTGGGGGTGGTTGGTTTTTTTGTTTGTTTGTTTGTTTGTTTGCTTTTTTGATTGAATTGGTCACTTTTGTTTGTTTGTTTTCCCTAAGATACAATTAGTATGTGAAGAAGAAAGTGAAAATTATAGTCCTCACACATGAGGCAGATGGTGTACGTTAGCAGGGGACAGAGGAGCCACTCTCTATATTGCTCTATTTGGCTTCTGTCTTTTCTAAAATTAATGTACTTTATAGTAAAAATGATAGAACAAACAGGACTCAGGGAGAATCAGAGCCCTGAACAGATGAACAACAGAATTTGACTGCTTTAAATGAGCTCCATTTTCTCAGTCCACTCAATCAATCAACAGGCATTTACTAAATGCTTACTATATGCCATACACTCAGTTAAGTTCTATTTATGAAAAGAGAAAAAGGAAATAGTCCCTGCCCTCAAGGAATCTGTATTTTTCTGAAGGATACAACATGTAGTTAGGTAAGTAAATACAGGACAGATTCAATATAAAATAATGGGGATTTCAAGGGTCAGGTAACCCTAATAAATGGGGGACTCAGATAAAGTCTTTTAAAGGAGGTAGTACTTGAGTTGAGCATTAAAAAAGAGCTAAAAGTCACCCAAGGAACTTATATTCATTTTCTCCGCTTAAATTCAGGCTCTTTTTCCTTCATATTTAGATTATTGCATTAACTTCCTATTTGGTCTTCCTGTCTCTAGTCTCTCTCCTATTCAGAACTATCTCCAGTCATCTTGATTCATATCTGGCCCCTGGACCCAGATGGCTCTGGAGGAGAGAGTGAGGCTGGTGATTCTGCACAGTCCTCCCTCACTTAAGTTCAATTCACTTACACATCATGGCATCCACTCCCTGATGTCATGATCTTCGAGAACAAAGGACAAACAACAAGTCTCTCTCCAATTCATTCTTTCCTCCATCATGCTGCCTACGTGATTTTTCCATAAACCCAAATCTAACCAAGTCACTGCCTCTCTCGGGAAACTGAAATGGCTTCCTGTTGCCTCTAGAATCACAGGTAAACACCTTCTCTTAATCTTTTACCGTGTTTCCCCGATAATAAGACCTATCCCAAAAATAAGCCCTCCCCTTACTGTGTAAGATTCCTCTAAAATAAGCCCCCCCGAAAATAAGCCCTATTGAGATTGCTTCTGTAGTGAAGGTGATCCCCTGCACTACACACTACATTATGGTACCCTCTGTATTCACCGTCCTCCCCCTGCCCCCCGTGAAACACACACCGCGCTCCGAGCTGCATCCAACCAGAGCTGCAGCAGTGAGTGCGTCATCCTGTTCTTTATTGAATTCATTATTGAATAAAGGTACATTTTTTTGTTCACATTTACCTGTTTATTAAAATTGCTGTCAATGTTCATTAAAATAAGCCCTCCCCTGAAAATAAGCCCTCTGGTGTTTTTCTGTCTAAAAAATTAATAAGACAGTGTCTTATTATCGGGGAAACATGGTAAGCCCTTACACAACCTGGCCCCAACATGTCTTTACAGGCTCAATGGACGTCACTAAACCTCTGTAAGTCAGCCAAACTAGCCTTTTCTCTGTTCCTCACACCTCATAAACAACCCCCATCCCCCATTCCACCTCTGGGCATCCCCTTCCACATTTGTGCCTCAAAGAATCTTTCATTACCTTCCAGACTTAGTTCAAGTACCACATTCCACATGAAAACTTTCCTGATCCCCCAAATGTTAGCACTTTCTCTCCATAACAACCTTGCATTTATATTTATTCTTTTTTTATTTATTCTGCACATACTTATATTTGTATTTGTCTCTTTCATTAAAACATTGGGGAAATTTCCAATAAATTTCATTCTTTCCATTTTTAGCCCCAGTTTGTATAATAGTCTCTGACACATAGTGGGCTCTTAATAAATACATGATTATTGACTGATTGATAGCAGAACCATGGTCATGTGGTCTTAGAGGAATCATTTAAAAGGGGAAATCGTCAAGACTAGAAATGGGCAAATGCCATTCCAATATAGATAAATGTCTGTGCCCCTTTGTGAAGAGAGTAGATGGGCAAAGCCCCCTTCTCTAGTCAATGTAGGAAGCACCCCAGTTATCCCTACAAAATCCTCCCATTTCACCACAATCCATGTGAACCTATTCTTTCCAAGCTTTTTAAGAAGAGGCTTCTTCCATTCTTTGCATCTGTATTTTCAATACCTAACAGACAGCCTGATATGTACCAAACACTTAATAAATGCTTATTGATTGTTTGGTTGATCCCATGCATCAGGTACATCCTCCACCCTGATCATGTATCTGTCATTAGGATTTGAGACTTTAAAGGGATACAAACATCAAGGTTTTTGTCTGTCCCTCAATTTGGTACAAAACTGTCCAAACTAGAAGCTCACAATCATTTTATTTGCACCAAACAACAGAAAAAGCCAGGAAAAAGTTTCTGGTTATATTCATTTTCTGTTCAGTATTGAAGAGAATAGTCACTTCCTTATTAAAATAAAATTAAATATTTTCCAAACCTTTATCCTATTTTTTTATTTAGTTTCCAATCTCTCCCTCTCTCTATCTCTCTTAAAAAAAAAAAAGACCACCAAATTGATTCAGAGAATAATTGCCAAGGCGTGAAAACACCGCCTGTATCCTGGAAACAGGATGTGCCGTTGGTTGTCTCTTAATTTTCACCCTATTAAGATAATTTCCTGTCTATGTGGCTTTTCCTGCACTAGCTGATGCATGCTGGCATCCTGGCACTCTCAAATAGGCTTTTTCTATGCAGAGGAAGAAAGCAAAATTCTAAAAATCTTCTTTGTGAATACTGAGATATCTCCCCATCTTAAGCTATGTCAGAAAAGGCAAAGATCATTGGATCATAGATTTAGAGTTGGAAAGGTTTGTCAAGGTTATAGAGTCCAACCACCTCATTTGATATATGAGGAAACTGAGGCCCAGAAAGGTAAATATGGGATTTGAACCCAGGTCTTCTAGACTCAAAGATGAATGCGCTATTGGATATGAATCAAAGGCATTCAAGGGTAGATTAATAACACCAGAAGACATGGTTGTGATATCCCACCACTATTTTGGGTCCTACCCATCTTTGGCATTTTAAGATCATAGATCTAAAGCTAGAATAGCTCTTAGAGGCCCTTTAGTCCAAGTCTTTCATTTTACAAATGACGAAACTGGGGCCCAGGTTAAGTGACTGTCCAAGTTCACATGGGTTAATTACAACCTGTGACAGAGGCAGGACCTAGATCTAGCTAGCTCTTTTGAGGTCAAAGCCAGTCCTCCTTCAACTACACCATACATCTTTAACTATGGGACAGCCCAAAAAATTTCAACCATAAGGTGTCATAACATTGGCCTCTGTTAAAAGAATGGGTGCCCCTTCCCAAGCTAACTATTAGCTGTGTGAATTCAGGCAAACCACTAACTACTCTGGGTCTCAGTTTCCAGATTTGTAAAATGAAAAAGTTAGACTAAATGCTTCCTAAGGTACCTTCCAGCTGTAAATACGATGGCACTATGATTTTGTCATCCAAGAACTGCACTCTGTATCTTCAAGGCTGGTCTCAGATATTGGTACGTTAGAGGTTTAAAGTCCTCATTTATTAGTTATGACCCCTAAGAAGTATGGGTGGAACTGGTCAGAACCTATGTCTCATATAAGCAGATACTTGGATATAGGCAAAATTGCTGAAGGGGAATTAGTGATGAAGTTCCCTTTACCACTGGGGTTATAAACTCAAGCCCAATTTAGAAGGTCAATCTGAGCCCAGAGCATCACCTATTAAAGGCTTCTATTCTATCCCAACCCAGTGGATAAGGCTCCAGTGTTACAAATAGCCTGCCGCAGGAGCTACAACTCAGGTGGACATTGAGCCTCAGCATCAGGGATTGGTCTTGGGACTAGACCTGGAGGCAGCTGGGAACTTGATGATGCCTACTCACTACTTCAGAAAACTTACTCAGTGAAATGCAGGCCCAGACTAAGTGCCTGCAGGTTTGCACAACTACAGCCCAAAGTCCCTCCATGAATTCATGCTGTCAGATCCTATGTGAATTAAAACCACGACCTTTCCACCTCTCCATCCCAGATTCCTCTATCTCTTCTACATTGCTCTAAGGGAAGCAGATGGTATCAAACAACAAAACTATCAATCTACATAGAGCTGGGGGGTTGGGGAAAAGGATATCAATTTCCTGAGGTTGATTGTGACATTTGCTAACACTAAATAAACTTGGAAATGTATGATCGGTCTAGTAATGATAATAGTAATAACTAGCATAATAACTAGCAGTGACACTGACCTCCTGACTATTCCACTAACAATACACTCCATCTCTTGACTCGGGGGATTTTCTCTGGTTTTCTCCCATGCCTTGAATGCTCTCCCTCTTCTTCTCCATCTACTGACTTCCCTAGCTTCCTTCAAGTCCCAACTAAAATCTCATCTTTTACTGGAAACCTTCCCTAACTCCCATTAATTCTAGTGCCTTCTCTCCACTCTTTATTTCCTGTTTCTCCTGCATATTGTTTGCTTGTTTTGTATGTTGTCTCCCCTCCCTGACAGCAGGAACTGTCTTTGCCTCTTTTTGTATCCCCAACATTTAGCACATAGTAGAAACTAAATAAATGTTGATTTGTTGATTAATAGAGAAACCTAAGATCATGATAAACAGTAGGTGAAATGTTGGGCTAGCAGACAAGGAGAGACAGGTTTAAAACTTGCCTCACACACTTACTAGCTGTGTGACTCTGGGCAAGTTATTTAAGCTCTCAGTTGGTTAGACATTTTCCTAAGCATTATTTATTAAGTCATAGACCTTTGTGATCTTCATGACAAAGTAAGTTCCCACTCCTTGAGTTCCCCATGAAGACAAGATCACAGATTTTTTTTTTCATATTTCTATTACTATAACTGAGGCTTCCATAAAGCCTTAAAGTTTGCAAAGAACTTCACATCCTTTATTTCATTTGGTCTTATGAGATAAAGTCTCTAGGTATGAATATCCCCCATTTGCAGGGGGGGTGGGGGAGGCAGGGGAAGGAGTTAATCCACAGAGGGCTTCATGGCATGAATTTGTGGCGAGGCTTTGAGCTCTAGCTATTCAGACCCTGAGGTCAATGGCATTGAAATACTTGCCTTGATAGTAAGTATTCCCTCAGAAAAAGAGTGTTTCATTTGTGTCTTTTTATTCTCAGCCCCTAGCACTGTGCTTGGCACATCATACATGATTGATAAAGGCTTGTTGATCTTTGAATGAATTATATTATATGTCACCAGGTGAATGATGATACCTATTAGTGTATGTTTAGACCCAGTGAATCAGCTCTTCTAGGCATAGATAATTGAGTTAAGTATGAGGACAATAGTGTATGCTAATAAGTAGAAAAGCTTACAGAAGACACCACCCAGGATAGTGAAGTACCTAAAGATTATCATTCCCCATGAGGATTGATTGAAGAAACTAGGAAGCTAGCTCTCTTGACCAGTTATCATGTAGAAATAGGACTAGGTTTGTTTTCCTTGAACCCACAGGGCAGAATTATGAGCAATAAGCTGAAGTTATAAAGAAGTAAATTTAGGCTTCAAATGGGAGGAGAGAGACAGAGACAGAGAGACACAGAGACAGAGGGAGACAGAGACAGAGGGGGGAGAGAGAGACAGACAGAGGGGGGGAGACAGAGAGAGAAAGACAGACAAGAGACAGAGAGACACAGAGACAGAGGGGGGAGACAGAGAGAGAGACACAGACAGAGGGGGGGAGACAGAGAGAGAAAGACAGACAAGAGACAGAGACACAGAGACAGAGGGGGGAGACAGAGGGAGACACAGAGACAGAGGGGGGAGACAGAGATATAGACAGAGAGAGACAGAGGGGGGAGAGAGAGGGAGACAGAGAGAGAGAGAGAGAGAGAGAGAGAGAGAGAGAGAGAGAGAGAGAGAGAGAGTTCTTAACAATCAAAAGTGAAAGGACCTTAGGAAGCAATAGGTTACCTTTACTAGAGGCACTCATTCAAAGGTTAGGTGACCTCATATATTAGGCATGTAGTATAGAGAAATCGTGTTAAAGTACAAGTTGTGTTAGATAATCTCTGAGTTTTCTGTGGTTCTGTGGTTAAGATGGTCATTTTGAAAATTGGAAGATTGCCCGCTTGCCAGGACTGTGGTGGGGTTTCTCCTCCAGGATTATTCAAAGATTACCAAAAGAAACCCAGCAACAACTTGCTAAGTTCTTTCAGTACATTATGAGGGAAATGTTCTATTGCAAACTTTTTACCATGTCACTTCATTAAATACCATTACTTGGGGGTCTGACTAGAGAAAAAGTAAGTATCAGTGGGAACTCATAAGCTATTGTTTCAAGTAGATATAGACCCAAAAAGTATCTTGCACCTGAGATGACTATTCCCTTGAGTCTGAGATAACTATTCACCCACATGTGAGAGGCGGGAGCCTCAAGCATTACATTTAAAAAAAAAAATCTTTTCTGGATTTGCATTATTAACACTATGCTCATAGGATTCTTCCACTTTTCAGTATTCATTCTCAACTGTCTGCTACTATTCCCATTTTCTGTACTTCTTTTTAAAGTTCATTTTGGTCAATGAATACCTTAGCTATCCATATCACTCTTTTGCCTCTGTGTCTCTAGTAGTATTTATTGGTAAACCTACCCCACCCTTTGCCTTGCACCCTTCCCCACAAGATTGAATCAACTATGGAGAACAATTGGATCCTCCAAATAGCAAGCCTGGGCAGGTGAGACAGCACTATCATCCTATGAGATAGAATAACACAATGTAGCCAAGTATGCCTTTTCCAAGAAAATCAAATCCTATTATATGAAAAATTCACTTCAACTAACATTTTTTTAAGCAAATACTATGTATATGGTACTGTGGTAGGCACTGGGGATGAAAAGATGAAAGAGGATACAGTTCATGCCCTCAAGGCAGAAACTGCTTTGTGTAAAGGATGAGACTGGAACACAAATAACTATAATGCATGTGAGAAAATGATTAAGTGCACCGGAGTAGCAATTCAAATATCACTATAAATCATTAGCAATCTCTGAGTACCACCATTTTTTTTTCTTTTCACAAATGAAAGTCAATACATTATAAAGCAAAAATTAAAGAAACACAAAGAACTAGAAACAAGTTTTACAGCTCGACTAAAATTAATTTTTATCAGTCACTGTTCACCTAACTTTGGCTTTCCTTTGCACTAATAAAAACTTTTACTTTTTTCTCATCTATTGAGTTTCCAGAAATTGAGACTCCCTGGGGCCCTCAGCCTGTCCTTTCCTGCCACCTTCCTCCAGAGCCCCCATCTCCCAGTAGGTGTTTAGAGCCCTTCTGATACTTTCTCGTGTTGGCTGTATTAATTGAGTCATTGGCATCAGTGACCAGTGCTCAGCTCCCACTAATTAGCTAGTCTCCCTCAGGAAAGAGAGCTGGCTTAATTTTTCTCAGGGGAAGCTTCAAACCATGTTTCTCCTTTACATCTTACCTGTTTGTCTTTCCTCTTTTCTATCAGAAATAGAAAAAAAAGGGGGGGGGAGATTCTTGTTTCTGTGTGTGTGTCTTTTCCACTCATAAATTCTACATCCAAACCTACAATGGTTTCTTTCTAATCAAGAAAAAGTTACCTTAGCAACCAAGTTCCAAGCTCACTCATTTAACTTCTCCCCTCCTTTCACAATTTTTAATCAGTAATGGGTCACTTCTTTGCTAAGCCCTGCTGTTTCACAGCTGCTTCCGGTCAAACAGCTTCTTAAAGGGGCCAGCCTGAACATCTTAAGCATATTTGAACATAGCAAAATGGTTTTTAAGCAGTTGGATATGGGTGTGACTAAATTTAAAACCATAGGAAGGGTTCTCCTATCTCAGCAAAGAACTACACAAAGTAGATACAGTGGAAAGGACGCTAGATTAAGAATCAGGGGCTGGAGACTGCCAAATGCTGGCACTGTTCCCCACCTTACAAGATCTCCAGCAAGTGGCCATCACTAGAAAAGGGAGGATCATGGCCTTCCTAGGTAAGTGACTCCACTTTGGAATAGCTCTGTTAGAAAGTTTGGGGAGGTTTTTGCTTTATTTTGTTTTGCTTCCTAACAAGGATCCTAAATCTGCTTCTCTAAAACTTCCACCCATTTTCCTAGTTCTGCCTTCTGGGGCCAAGAAAAGCAAGACTGATTCTATATGATAGCCCTTCAAGTACTTCAAAGTGGTGCCATGTTCCCACTAAGTCTTTTTTTTTCTCCAGCCTGGCTAGTTCTAGTTCCTTTAATTGATTCTTACATGGACTAGAATCTCTTCCCCATTCCAGACACTCTCCTCTGGACTCATTTCAGTTTATCAGCATCCTAAAATGTGTTATTCTGGAACTAAACACAGTACCTAGATGTGGTCTGACCAGGGCACACTATAACAAGACCTCCCTTTTTCTAGATACCATACCTCTCTTAATGAAACCTGAAAATACATCCACTTTTTTGACTGACATGTAACTTTGCTGTTGTATTAAATTAAAGAGAACTCAATGAGAATGCACAGATCTTTTTTCATATGATCTATTGTCTGGCCATCTTTCCCATTTTGTACTTATACAATTGTATTTTGAACTTATGCATAGGCATATATTTGTTTCTATTAAAGTTATCCTATTAGATTTGGCCCATCACCCCAGTCTGTCAAGATCATTTTTGGGTATTCTTACTGTCATCCAATAGCATAGCTAGCTCTCCCAACTCCGTGTTATCTGCTAATTTGATAAGCATGCCATCAATCTTGAGACAGAAATTGTCTATGAATCCATTGATTAGCTACTAATATCAATCATTAATGCAGATAGGTTTTAAAAAAACAACCTAGTGTTTCTTACTCTCAGAGTACAGGCTTCATTGAATACAAAGTCAGGGAGACCTAAGTAAGCATCAGTTTTAGGCTACATTGTATAGGTTTTGGTTACATAAGGAGGATGGGAGCAATGGAATTTCAAAGAGCAAATAAGGAAAGATAATGATGAACTCATCAAAGAATGGATGACAGAAAAGGAAGATCTATAATCAGGTAAAACAGGAAACTAGTCACTTAACACTGGACCTGTAATTCATATCTTAAGTTATTTTGCAGACTCTAGCTAACTACATGACATGTTCACCTTAAGTGAATGGCAGTAAGAAGTTAAATCAGAAATCTGCTTGTCACAATCTGTTTATCCATGTTATCAATACACATAGCACAGCAACAAGGGCATATCATCAGGGTGATCCACTAAAACAACTCCCTCCAAATTGTTAACCACTCTTTAGATCTAGTAGTTGATTTAACTATACCCTATTCCACCTAATTGTACTATCATCCAGGCCATATTTTAGGATGTAAACTTCTTGGGAGTTGTGATTATTTCATGCTGGTTCCTAACACATAGTAGGTGCTTAACAAATTTTGAATTGATTAATTGATCCATTAATCTTGGCCTTTAGGATACCTCAAGATAGTCTGTCAGATGTTCTGCTATAATTTACCTGTTAAATATAAAAGCATTTCCTTGATCTAAGAGTGTAGTAATTATATCAAAATAAAAATAAGATACTTCCACAAGAAATGATGAGCAGACAGATTTCAGAAAAACCTGGAAAGACTTACATGAACTGATAATGAATGAAGTGAGCAGAACCAGGAAAACATTGTACACAGTAACAGCAACATTGTATGATGACCAACTATGGTAGACTTAGTTCTTCTCAGCAATACAATGATCTACGACAATTCCAAAAGACTCATGATTGAAAATACTATCCACATTCAAAGCAAGAACTGTGGAGTCTGAATGCAGAATGAGTCATACTATTTTCTCCTTTTTATTTTTCCTTTCTTATACCTTTTCCCTTTTGTTAAGATTCTTTTTTTCACAACATGACTAATATGGAAATATGTTTAATATGATTGTACATGGAGAGCTTATATCAGATTGTGCATGCTGTCTTGGGGAGGGGGAAGAGAGGAAAGGGGAAAAATTTAGAACTCAAAATCTTATAAAAATGAATGTTGAAAACTAAGAATTAATTAATATTTTTAAATACATACATTCTAGTTCCTGGACAGAGGTGGACAAAGAGGGCTAAGCTTTGCTTTTAAATGTGATTGCTCTTTATTTTAAATAATAAACAAATCCTGCCATAAAAAAAAAGAAAAAGAAGAAAGATATGACATTAGTTTAGTATTATTTGTCCTTGAACCTATACTGGCTTTTAATGGTTATTATTTTCCCACTCTAAATTCTCACAAAATTTCCCCTTAATTAATACATTGTAAAATATTAGTAGGAATTAAAGTCAAGCCTGTCAGTCAGTAGTTGCAGGTTCTATCTTCTTTCCTTTTTGGAACATCAGGACATTTAGCCTTCTCCAAGCCTACATGAAACCCTGTCCTTTCAAAGTTCCCAGACATCTCACCAAAACCACACCCACTAGTTCTTTCAGTACCTTGAATACAATTACTCTGAATGTGCCTATTTCGGCTTCTGAGAGTCCATAGTTTCTCACCATCTCTTCACTTATCTTGAGTTTCAATTATTGACCATTTTTGTTTAATCTTTCCCAAGACAAGTTTGAACGTCATTGGCAAAAGTTGAATGGCTCTTTTTTTCTCAGTATTCCGTTATCATTGTTCAATCTACCCAAGATTTCCTAAACTATAAGATAGGGACAATCATACTCACACAATTTGCCCCATGAAGTTGATGCAAGGAAAACTATTGCAAACATTAAAGCATTATATAACTGTGAGTTATCATCATTATTGACCTCTTCCTCTGAAGCATTTACAGGCTGGATTACACAATTTGTCAGAATTCAGGATAAGAGAAGACATAGGAAAGGCTACATGATCACATTATTCAAATATTTGAAGAGCTGACATGTAGAAGATAGATTAGACATGTTATGCTTGACCCCAAAGGTCAGAGCTATGACCAATGAGTGAAAGTAATGAGGATGAAGATTTTGACACAACATACAGAAAAAGTTCCTAACACTTAGAGCTGTCCAAAAATGTAATGAGCTGCCTTGTGGCATATCACTAGAGATATTTAAACATTGGCTAGATGACATGATTTCTTGTCAGGAATATTGTAAGTGGAATGCACAACTTGGATGAGTTTGAACCCTAGATGACATCTGAATTACCTTCAAATTTAAGATTCTATGATTCAATTCAGTAAAAATGTATTAAATTCTTATACAATCCATGCCCTGATACAAGTCCTCTACCCACCTTCCCAATTCAGCTTCCCCAGCTTCCTGATATTTCATATATCATAATTCTTTCCATAGCTTGCAAGCCCCAACCTATATGTTTTTCTTTTTACTAGTCAGTCAGATGACTCACTAATTTGTTAATGAAGGATTTTATTTAAATAACAATGTAAACAAAATGATGAAATGTTCTTCCCATAAACTTTGAATCTCCCATAAATTCATGTACATTCAATAGGAAAAATGAATGGACCTTTAGAAATTATATGTGGGATACCCACACATGGGGAGTATATAAATTCCTATACTATTAAGGGATTAAAACACAGGGAATACATTTGACCAGGACACATGCATGAAGGACCAATCAATGCCTCCTAGTGTAAAGCTGCTGACATCTTCGACTGATATCATCATGCTACTACTTTCTTCTGAATCTGTTCTCTACCAGGAGAAACTCTCCACCCCAGTATGTTTTTAGCTCTGACTTCTTCCAGGGTCATTAGATAGATAGACAGATAGATAGATAGATGGATAGATAGATAGATAGATAGATAGATAGATAGATAGATAGATAGATAGATAGATAGATAGATAGACAGACAGACAGACAGACAGAAAGACAGACAGAGAGATGGACGGATGGATGGATGCATGGATAGAAAGCTAGATACACACATAGATACAAAGAACATTTATTAAGCACTGACTATGTGCAAGACACTATGCTAAGCTCTGAGAATGCAAATATAAAGAAAAAGAAGCTAGACCATGCCATCAAGAAGTTGACTTTCTAAAAAGCAAAGATAACATATGAAAAAGAGCTGGAAAAAGGAGGAGGTAAGTGTTTGAGCAGGAGACTAGGCACTGCACAAAAAAGTATAAAGTACAGCCCTTAGCCTCAAAAAGCTTATAATTTCCTTTCTACTCTTAGTTAACCAATTAATGAGTAATCAATAGAATATGAATAATCCAAAATGGCAAATCATCTGAAATTTGGCATTAGGATGTGTTTGCATACTTAGATTGGAAAATTACTGTGTATAATGTTCTGGGAATTCAGAACACTGCAGACAAAATAATGGAACCACACTGTGTTACTCAAGGGGAGTTGAAAATGTGCCTAGTTTTCCCATCTGTCCCCTCCTGTTCATCTTCTCTATGGTCCTTATTAGTTCCTAGGTATGTCCATTGCCATCTGTCAGACTGAAGAAAAGTACCAGCCTATGTAGAGCTACCCCTTTTAATCTCTAAACCCTTTTTAATATTTGGTTTATATTTTCTAGTGGAGAAATAGTGCTAAGGTTTAAGGGAAATGGGGAAAGGAATGAGGAAAGGACACAAGATGTCATTGTTTTTATTGTGGGTGGATCCTGCTTCAAATATTTTTCATCTCTAACTCATAGCCCACTCTTTCTTTACTGCTGACCCTAGAAAGTTAAGAAAAATGGGCAGAACACCAAAGAACTATACCCCTGGGGAGTTCCTCTCAAGATAAGATGTACTACTGTCACAGATTGTTTTTTAACTAAGAGCCAAGAAAGGGACCAGCTCACTTGAACAGTATCTGAAACTGAGAAGATAGAATGTGAATGTGTATGCATAAATTTATAATATATATCATATAAGTAGATGTAAGGTTCCCAGTTCATGTTGAACTTTGACTGTTCAGGGGAAAGACCTTGAACCCAAGAATAGGTACTCTGAACCCAAGAATCTTCAACCTCACACATAACTGTGTTACTTCTTATATCTTTAACTCTAAAGTTCCCCCTTCTTATAATCATCTCCTATATTTCAATTCAACTAGAGTCTACTAAGAGTCACTGAGAGTCTACTAAGTTCCAGGAAAACAAAGACAGAAAATAAACAATTCCTGCCCTCAAGAAGCTTATGTTTTGCTTTCATAACCCACTCTGCCTCACTCCTCCTAAACCTGTTCTTTGTCCTCACCATAATCTCCAGTCTCTGTCTTTGCCTTTCCCAGCATTACCCTTGTTCTGGACTCATTTTTCTCTCTTCTCAATCTTGACTCTGGTTAATGGAGTTAAACTCTTCACTGGCCTCCACCCTTGAATCCCTTGGCCCCTTTTACCCACCATTTCTACCCTGCCATTTGTTAACCTTGAGTTCCCAACCACCATGTTCTCTAGTCACACAACTATGCTAAATGGGATCAGTTCAAATTACCATCATCCAATCATAACTATACTGCACAATGATTTTATTTTATTCCCTGACTAACTATAACACTCAGGGGTGGGGAACCTGTAGCCTCGACTCCACATGTGGCCCTCTGGTCCTCAAGTGTGGCAGTTTGACTGAATCCAAACTTCACAGAACAAATCTCCTTAATAAAAGGATTTGTTCTATAAAACCTGGACTCAGGGGGCGGCCAGGTAGCACAGCGAGTAAGAGCACCAGCCCCAGTGTCGGGATGATTAGCACCACACCCAGAAATAACTGGCCGTGTAACCTTGAGCAAGTTACTTAACCCCAATTGCTTAAAAAAAAAAAAAAAAACCTGGACTCAGTCAAAAGGCCACACCCAAGGACCTAGAAGGCCACATGTGGCCTCAAGGCCACAGGTTCCCCACCACTGCTGTTCCAAACCTTCACCTCTTTCCTCAAATCCCTATTCCATCCAGTGACTTCTCTCATCGTTTCTACCCCACACCTCAAAATTTTTATATAACTTTTTCCATCCTCTACTCCTTTGCTCCATTCTCTGAGGAAGAGGTGTCCCTGCTACTTATCAAGGCTAATTTCTCTACTTCATCCTCTAAGTCCACCTCCTTCTATCTTTTTTCCAGGAGATTGTTCTATCTATAACTTACTATCTTTCTTTCTTATATATTCTTACATATAATTTCTCTCTCTGTCTGTGTCTGTCTCTCTCTCTCTGTCCCTCTCTGTCTCTGTCCCTCTCTGTCTCTGTCTCTGTCGCTGTCCCTCTCTGTCTCTCTGTTTCTGTCTGTTTCTGTCTCTCCCTTTCTGTCTCTCTGTGTCTCTGTCTCTGTATCTCTTTCTCTCTGTCTCATTTTCTCTCACTCTCTCTCTGTCTCTGTCTCTCTGTCTCTCTCTCTCTGTCTCTGTCCCTCTGTCTCTGTCCTCCCTCTCTGTCTCTCTGTGTCTCTGTCTTTGTGTCTCTCTCTGTCTCTCTTTCTCTCTGTGTTTCTCTCTTTCTCCTTCTCTTTCCTCCTCTACTGCCTTTAAACCTCCATTCAAGGTATCAAGATACTATATACTCACCCTATACTCCCCCTTTCTCCTCCTCAGTTCTTAGCATCTACCTGACTGCCATGCTCATTGCATTCACTTTCTAAAGCTATATAGTCATTCCTCAACCATTCTTAATCTGCTTTCTGACACCATCATTCAATTGAAACTGTTCTCTTAGGTTAGCAATTACCTTTTAACATTTAAATCCCATGGCCTCTTCTCAGGCATCATTTTTGTTGGTTTTTCTGAAGTTTTGCACACTATCAATACTTCCTCCTGTAAACAGTTATCCCTTCCACATCACAGTGATTAGGGACGCGTGCGGGCCCCCGCGGACCCCGAAGATCTGGAAGATCCGGGGAAAAGATTTTGACCTTCCCTTAGTACCAGAGATGTCTGGATTTTTTCTTTTTCTTTTCTGGGGTATTTCCAGCACCTTGTTGTAAAATCTGGGTTGAGTATTTGGTATAGGTTATATGTAGCTCGAGGTTAAGTAAAAATTATGTATAAAAAAGAAATAAAGAACTCCTAAATAAACACAAAAATTAAAAGGCGTGCTGGGCCAGGTGATCGTGCAGAGCTGCGTCCCTAGTGGTAGGAGGCGGGAGTGGTGGAAATGCAGTCGCCAGTGAGGTTGATGGTAATTTCTTTTGCCCAAACAGCGATATATTGTGATGGGGAAAGGAGCGATTCATAAGGGATAACGGTACGCTAATCAGGTTCTCCTGCCTCTCTGACTGCTCTTTCCTATTTCCATTAAAAGGCCTATCATCCTCCCAAGCTCATAATCTCAAAATCATCCCTGGTTCTTCCCTCTGCCTCACCTCCTATATACCATCAGTTTCCATTGTCTGTTGATTCCACCTCCCAAAGACATCTCTTGCATCTGTCCTTTTCTCCTCATTCCCATAATCACCGCCCCCCCCCCTTTAGACTCATATCTCCATTAACCTGGACTGTTGTTATATCCTCCTAATTCTTCCAAGCTCTCCCCACTCCAGACAGTAAGAGAGTTATAATATACAAAGATACCAAAATAATCTTTCTAAGGTACAGTTATACCCACATGACTTCCGTTCTCACAAATTTTCAGTAGATCACTATTTCCTCTAGTATAAATTCTAAATCCTTAGTCTGGCATTTAAGACCTTCTATAATCTGTCCTCAAACGGCTCTTGTAACTGTTTCCTGATCGTAACATCCCATCTCTTCTCTCCCTCTATTTGCAGAAGTTATCCCCAATCCCTGGAATGCACTTCCTCCTAATTTTCACCTTCCAAAATCTTCTTTCAAGGCTGTCCTCCTCTGTGAAACTTTCCCATATTCTCCCTGTTGCTAATGCTCTTTCTTCCTACACATTACCTAGTATTCTTTATTAACAAGCTTTTTAATGTCTTCTTTTTTTCTTACATCACCATAGTTATCCCCAATATCCCTTCTCCTGCCCATCTCACAAGGCCATGCAATATAAAAAATAGTATTTTTAAAGACACCCCTCCCCAAAAAAAAAGAAAGGAAAAAATCAGTACAACTGATTAACACATTGAAAAAGGCCCAAAACATGTATCTGTGTAGTACCTGTGGTCTTTCCACCTCCATAAAGGAAGGGTTGGAGGGTTCCCTTTCATATCTCTCCATTCAAGTCTTACCTGACCCTAACAATTTTCTTACATTCACTTTTGACTTGTTTGTGTGTTTGTTCTTTCCACTTACATTGTAGTCATTGTATATTGTTTTCTTAACCTCTGCTTATTTCATTCTGCATCAGTTTGTGTTGATCATTGTGATAGATGATTTATTTGGCCCCTATTCTGTTCTAATCAGTGTTAATCAGTTTGATATGATACCATAAGAATAGTGATTATAAGTTCTGATAAGTAGGCTCCAGATTGTAAATTCACTTGTTTCATCATAGGAAGTTAATTAAACAATTTCCATCTTTGTTTTTCCTTGTTATGGTCACCAAGCCCAGGGTGAGAGAGGTGACTCAATTACATGGAAAGTCCCCCAGCTATTTTTGTTGCCCATCTGTCCCTTATTATCCCTCTCTTGCCCAACATGGGGAAATAGCCTTGAGCACATAGTCAATGAGTGACCCTGGTTGCTAGACTGCAGCCTGTCCTTCTACCAGCCCATCAACCCATTTAGATGTTTTGACATCAGTTTATCAGCTCAACCCCAAAAACATGCTCATCAACTTGTTAGGACCTCCTAAAAGGTCACAAGAGTCCTGTTAATTCTACTCACTTAGCTTAACCAATGGGGTTCTTATGTAGACCCTGGGTATATAGGTCACAGGCAAGTTCTGTCCACCAATCAGATTCTGTATTTTTGTTCTGCTCTACCTGTATTGTCTGGGTATCAAGAACTATAAAACCAAAGCCCTGGAGGAAGGGGGCATCTCAGATCATGAGGAAGATCTGAGGTCCACTTCATTAGAGGGGTCATGAACCCTTTAATAAGGTGCCATTGGCTCAGGGCTCTGTCTTAGTGGTTTTTCTTATAGACTGGACAATTTTGAAAACCCCCATATCATTACTTAGTATTTAAAGTACTTGAATCTTAGCCTCCTTCAGTAGAATATAAGCTCCTCTAGGACAAAGTATATTTCATCTTTTTCTTTGTAGTTCTGCTGCTGAATTGAATTGAATTTCATGAACTCACCAGGAACGAAGCTGAGTTTGTTGGGATTTTAATGCAATCTATAAACTTTGAATTCCAAGCCCCAAAGGTTCAGCAAACTCAGGGGCATTGAAATATCCAAGTAGAAGTTTTATTTTAAATGATGGGACCTCAAACTGCCTTCCCTTCCTCTTCCTGCAGGCTGACTGCAAGGAAGAGTACCACAAAAGTAAAGAGTGATGGCAGCAGGGTCACTGGGTATTAGATAAGCAAAGAAGATTATAATATTACAAGGAAGTCAAAGCAAGTCTTGCTGTGAATAAACCAGAGTGCGAATAATCTACCCAGGTACCAAGGAGAGTTGATTATATATTTATCATATTTATAGCTTCCCAAGGTAAGGTATTACAGACAAACCCAGATATTGGAGACAGTAAAAATAGGCTCAAGTCTTCAGTCAAAACTTGCATTCTCTGAAGATATGAAAAAAAAATTAGATGGACTTTTCTATCATTAATTTTAATCTCTGCTATACTTTCTAGGATAAGAAAATTCTAAAGTGAGTAACATTAAAATAATACACACATGCGCACACATGAGCATACACACACACAGAGACACACACACAAACTGTTCTTGTGAGATTTCTAGCCAAATACATCAATTCCATTCCAGGGCAGGTACTTTGCTCCTCATTAACACATAGGAGGGCCTTCTGGGCATTAGGTGGATCTGCTCTGGAGGATTTGGAGTATGATGCACATTGGAATTGAAGCCAGAAATTCTTGGTTTAAATCCTGACTCTGCTACTTACCACCTATGTGGCAATCGACAAGTTGTGGAACTTCTCTGAACCCCTATTTCCCCATTTGTAAAATAAGGAAGCTAAATTAGGTGGCCTTTAAGGTTTCTTCCAGAATGGAAGCATGTTGGATTTGGAGTAATGTAAAGGTAATGAAATTTGAAGATCCCTTTGTATTGGAAAGCTGACAGGTACTTAGCACCTAGTTTCAAATTAAGCCTCTGTTAAAGAAACAGAAGGTGTGAACCCCTGTTGCTGACAGAACAGGAAGGGGCTGAACAGGGAGGAGCAATACTGTATAAAAGGAAGAGCACAAGCTGGGAAAGTCAGAACTTCTTGGGATGAGGACCTGAAGGCTAGGTGCTGCTGCTGGTCTGGAACTTCCATGGAGAAAGTGATTTTGATTTTGAGAACAAAGCTGCTGAAGACTTCTGAGGACCAGCTGGAGCTGCTGAGGATTTCCAAGGGCCAGCTGGAGTGGCAGAAGACTGAGGAAGCATGACTGTGGTGCTGGTATTTTGTACAAATATTGTTGTGGCTTTGTTAATGTGTATGAATGTTCTTGTGGCTTTGTTAAGCCTTGTCTTCTCAGGAACAGAGACTGTGAAGGATTTGAGATGGACTGGACACTGTGAGCTCCAATGTGGAGCAGGAACTACATGGAGAGCTGGACAAGGAGCTGGGAGCTGTCTGCCTTTGAACTCTGGTGGCAGTTGGTTAGATTTGGGCGGGAGCTGGGACCATGGGAGAGGAACCATGGGAGCTGAAAGCCGTCCCCAAGTCAAGATGAAAAGACCTCTCTGTGGGTACTGAGTAGTGACTGAAATTGTAATTTACTAGTGACCTAGAGGTAGATGGCTTGTGTATTTCCCACTACCCCTTAAGAGGGTACTGAGTAGTGACTGAATAGTGACTGATTTATAGTTTAGTGTGCCCTATGGGTAGAGGACTTTGACCTTTTGTACTTAATGATTGAATGGTTTACTTACTAAATGATTGATTGACTAAATGATTGTACTTTGTTCAAAACTATGTGACCACATTGGTGAAAACCATGTGGCCATTTTAGTGATAAATCTTTGAGTTGTTACATGTTGAATGCTATATTTTGATTTTCTGTGATAAGTTGTAATATTATGAATGATGTACCTTGATTTTCTGTGAATGTTTTGCTCTGATTTGTTATTAAATAGTTTGCTGTACTATATAATCAGAATTTTGAAAGTTGTTCCCAGCAGCAGTACTCTGGAAAGCCACTCATGCTTGGATTTACAAGTAAGAAGACAGGTTTAAATTAATCATTTCACTTGTGTCTGACTCTTCATGGCACCATTTGGAATTTTGTTGGCAAAGATATTAGAGTGGTTTGCTGTTTCCTTTCTCTAGCTCATTTTACAGATGAGGAAATTGAGGCAAACAGAGTTAAGTAACTTGCCCAGAATCACACAGCTAGTAAGTGTCTGAGACCAGATTTGACTTCAAATCTTCCTGACTCCAGATGTAGTGCTCTTTTCACTGTGCCACCTAGCTGTTCCATGGTTCCCTTACCTATTAGCTATTAAACAAGTCCTCAGTTACCTCATCTATAAAATGAAGAAATTTGACTAGATGGCCTAAATTTCCCTTCTAGCTTTCAAATGAAAAGCTTCTCAAATCTATGAGCCTAAAAAGATCACAAATTAGGGGCTTGGACTAGATAATCTCTAAAGTACCTTCTAACTCTAAATTTATGATTCCATCATTTTCTATGATTCTTCCAAAAGATATGGACAAGAATTGTACAGAAGACAAGACACAAGGGAATAGTGAGCCCTCTTTCCTGAAAAGAAAGAATCCTTATGAATGAGATCACAGATCCATATATATTAATTATTACAGTAAATGAATGATATAGCATTCATTTTAATAGATACTTTCTGTTGTTTGAAAGTGAAAAACAGACATTTTCTCTGATTTGGGTTAACTTTCCTGCTATTTCATCAATTTTTTTTAGATGATTGATGTCTAAAATTTGTGATGCCCTCAGACATACATTGTTCAGCAATTAGTCAATGCATATATAATAGTACAGAACTTGATAATGTATCCATTTGTGTTGAATGAAACATCTGGCAAAACTGAGGTATCTCTGAGGTCAGGTCTGTGAACATGCAAAGACCTAATCAAAGCAAAAAGTAATGGGAGTTGATCATAGTGGAGATCCAAGCAATCCATGTGAATCCCTGCATAACTTAGTGATGCAATAAGCATTGTTAATCATTAACAAGACCAGGTTAGGGTCATGAAATGTCAGTACTGGAAGACATGTTAAATCATCTAACCAAAATCCCACCTCACCCCCTCATTTTACAGATAAGGAAACTAAGATTCAGAGGGGGGAAGTGACCTGTGAAAATTTACGTAGCCAGGAAATAGAAGAGCCAGGATTTGAATCTGTTATAGATCTCAAGATTCACTGTCCAGTAACTTTTCCATGAAACTGCATATGGCATGTGTTGAATTGGTTCCTAAAGATACAATTCTGTTTTCTTAATTTTCTGCAATTTTGTCCAGTTTTCCATTACTACAAAAGTTTTATCTGCTTTATGAATAAGTTTTAGTTTTCCAAATCAACAATGGAATAAAGTCAATAACAAGTTTTCTTTCTCCTTTGCTTCCTACCCTGCCCCTTCCAAGTCAAGGATGATAAAGAGACAATAATCAATACTAGTCATGGGTGTACCTGACTTAAGAGGAAAAGATGGACAAAGTTCAATCAAGTAAACAAAATAAATTTCCAAGACACTGTGAGTCCACAAAGTATAGCTTTCTTTTTTCTTTTTTTTCTTTTTTCCTTTTTTCTCTTTTTTTCTCAAAATTTTATTTTAGACCCAAACATCACAACACAAATTGAGAACAGAGAAAACAAACAAAAACATCATAAACTTAAATATCAGAACTTAAATTCAAAGTTAGAAAGGAAAAAAATACATGTCGTGCATAGCAGAACATAAGAGAGGATTCAAAATATGTAACAATAAATTTTCATTTCAAGAAAACCTATATGATAAACAATACTCATTGTATTGCATATGGTCCATCTCTTCTTTGCTCCCTTGAGGGTTTCTTTTGTTCTCTGTTGTGTACTTTTTTACTTTGTTCTTTTTTTCCCCTCCCCTCATTCTTGTCCCCAAGAAGGCCACAATAAAGTTTAGATATTTCTCCATTGCTATAGATATATACATACACAAATACACACACACACACATAAATATATATATATATATATATATATATATATATATATACACACATACATAGACATATACTTTTCCAAACCTATTCTACTCCTGATCTTTGTTTTTATGTATGTGCATATCTCTTGTTTCTTATCCCTCCTGCCACCTCTACTTTACTTTGACCCCACTACCTTGCCCTCCTATGACTTATCTACCCCCCTCCAAGGACTCCTTCCCCTATCCTCCCATTCCCATAAATCTAAACACCCTTCTATACCCCTATTTACCTATTCCCTCATCCCCTGAAAAAAATCCTTCCCTTATCTTCTCCTCCCTCCCTATGTCTCTGCCATTTTATTTCTTCTGAATTTAGAAGACTTTTATACTCTTTTAAATATATATCTATTTTTCCCTCTTAAACCCATTCCCAATGAAAGCAGGTTACCAGAACTACCAGCCCTCTTCCTCCATCTAATTCCTGTGTATCAATTCTTTCTCTTGCACCTCATTTGAGTAAAATAATTGCTCTTTTAAGCTACTCTTAAGTGGTTTTACTTTTTAAATTCATACCATACTCAGGTTTACTCCAATCTTTCTTATGAACTACCCAATTATTAATAAGAATCTTAGACATACATTTTACATATATAAGAAGTAAACAATCTGTCCTTATGAATCCTCTATAATCAGTCTTTACTATGTACCTTATATTTATATTGGTTCTTATATGTAGAATCATCTATTAAGTTCACAATTTTTTAACAAAGTTATGAAAAGTCTGATAATTTATCAAATGTCCATTTTCTTATTCAAGATAATATTTAACTTTGCAGGGTATGATATTTTTGGCAAGAACTCCAGTTCTTTTACTCTTTGATATGTTGTGCTCCAAGATCTGTGGTCCTTTAATATCTCTCTTGTATAATTCTAATTGTGGCACCATCATATTTAAATTATTTTAATTTTGATGCTTTCAATATTTTTTCCTTGAACTAGGGGTTTTGGAATTTGACTATGAAATTCCTATGAGTTTTCCTCATAGAATCCCTTTTAAGTGGTTGATGGATTTTTTCTATTTTTACTCCCCCCCACACACACACACCTTGTTCTAATGCTTCAGTACAATTTCTTTAATTATTTCTTGTATTATTGTATCAAGACTCCTTTTTTGATAAAAAAAAAAAAACTTTCAGTTAGTCCAATTATTTTTATACTTTCTCTTCTTGATCTCTTCTCCAAATTTGTTTTTTTCTTTTTTATTTTTTAATTAACATCATTCATTTCCACAAGATTTGTAGTTGCAAATTTTCTTCCCAATTTGCCCTAACCACCACCCCCAAACAACGTTCCCATTAAATATCCCCTCCCCCAATCTGTTCTCTCCCACATCTTCCCCCATTTCTCCTTCAATTTACCAGTAGGGCATGGTGGATCTCTATGCCCCAATGCTTGTATATCTCATTTCTCAATTACATGTAAAATATTAATAATAATATGTATATATATTTTAAACACTTGATTTTAAAACTTTGGATTCCAGATTCTTTCCCTTCCTCCCTTGGCACCCACTTTCACTGGGAAGATAAGCAATTCAATATAGGTTGTACATGAGTAGCTACTCAAAACATTTCCATAGTGGATATATTGTGGAAGACTGACTATATTTTCCTCTATGCTATCCCACCCCCCATTTGTTCTATTATCTACCTTGATCCTTTCCCTTTTCAAAAGTGGGTGCTTCCAACTTCCCTCCTCCCCTAGCCTGCCCTCCCTTCCACTTCCCCTCTACTCTCCTGTAGGGTGAGATACCCTATTTAGTGTGTATGTCATTCCCTCCCTAAGTCAGATTCAATGAGAATAAGGTTATTTTTTACTCATTCCCTTTTGTCTTTCTGTTCTTCCCCTCCATTGTAACAATTTTCCCTTGTCTCTTCTATATGAGATAATTTACCCTATTCTGTCTCTCCCCATCTCCTCTCATTATATTACTCTCTCACCTCTTAATTTCACCTTTTAAGTATCATCCCTTCCTATTCAATTGGTCCTGTGCCCTCTGTCTATGTATACTTGTAGACATATATAGACACACTCACACATCTATTTATACACCCAAATACCCTCCTATATAGACATATATATGTATGTCTACATATATACATACATATATATATATACACATATACATTTCTATTCCCTTCAGCTATTCTCATACTGATAAAAATTTCATATGTTACAATTATTATTTTTCCATGTAGGAATAGAAGTAGTTCAACTTTGATAAGTTCCTTATGATTTCTTTTCCCTGCTTACCTTCTCAAGCTTCTCTTGCTTCTTGTATCTGAATGTCAAGTTTTCTATTCATTATATTTCTGTTTCTATATTTGTCTATATCATATATATATATATATATATATATATTTCTATTCATTATATTTCTGTTTTTTTCATCAAGAATGACTGAAAGTCCTCTATTCCATTGAATTACCATATTTTTCCCTGGAACAGGATACTCAGTTTTGCTGGGTAGGTGATTCTTGGTTTTAGTCCCAGCTCCTTTGACCTCCAGAATACCATATTCCAAACCCTTTAATCCCTCAATGTAGAAGCTGCCAGGTCCTGAGTTATCCTGATTGTGTTTCCACAATATTCAAATTGTTTCTTCCTGGCTGCTTGTAATATTTTCTTCTTTATCTGGGAACTCTGGAACCTGGCTATAATATTCCTAGGAGTTTTCTTTTTGGGATCTTTTTCAGGAAGTGATCGGTGGACTCTTTTAACCTCTATTTTGCCCTCTGGTTCTAAAACATCAGGGCAATTTTCCTTGAGAATTTCTTGAAGGATGATTTCTAGGTTCTTTTTTTTTTTTGATCATGGCTTTCAGGTAGTCCAATAATTTTTAAATTATCTCTCCTGGATCTATTTTCCAGGTCAGTGGTTTTTCCAATAAGATATTTCACATTGCCTTCTATTTTTCCATTTGTTTAGATCTGTTTAATAGTATCTTGATTTCTCATAAAGTCACTTCTTTCCATTTTCTCCAATCTAATTCTGAAGGAATGATTCTCTTCAGTGAGCTTTTGAGATTCTTTTTCCGTCTGGAAAATTAGACTTTTTAAGGCATTCTTCACCTCATTGCCTTTTTGAGCCTCTTTTGCCATCTGAATTAGTCTATTTTTTAAGGTGTTATTTTCTTCAGTCAGGTTGTTGACTCTCATTTCATAATTTTCTTGCATTGGTCTCATTTCTCTTCCCAACTTTTCCTCCACTTCTCTTATTTGATTTTCAAAATCCTTTTTAAGCTCCTCTATGGCCTGTAACCAATTCATATTTTTCTTGGAAGCTTTTGGTGCAGGAGTTCTGACTTCACTGTCTTCCTACTGTTCCATGCTTTGATCCTTTTTGTCCCCAAAAGGGGAATTCAAAGTTGGGTTGCTCTGTTTGCTTCGCTTCCTTTGCCTGCTCATGTTGCCACTCAATTACTTGACTTTTAAGCTTTTTGCCACAATAGAACTCTGCTACCAGAAATGGGAGCTTTATCCCAAATGCTGGGGTTTTCACAGCTGCTGAAAGCATTAGTTGGATGCCCTCTCTGAAGCCTTCACATGCTCTGGCAAGCTGGTCATGCACCCTAGGACCTCCTCCATAGACAGCAATCCAGATCCAAGCAGATTAAAGCAAAAGCGATTACCCCTCAGATTGGCTGCTTGGTCCTCCTACAATCTTCAGACCAGGAGGTGAAAGTGCCATGTGGCTGGCCCACAGCAATGCTTCTTGCCCTGGGGGCAAAGGCCAGATTGCAGTCCAAATTCCCAGGTCCCAAATTCCACACTGCACTGACTTCTCACTTCATCCTTGACATCTATGAGTTGATAATTATGGAAACCACTACAGCTGCTGGTGATCTGAAGTGAAGTCCCACCGGCCCCCAGCTGGTCAACCCGCCCTGGGGCTAAAACCTCTGGCTCAAGTAGGGCTGGGGGTCAGCTCCCTGAGCACTGTGCTGGCCACTTGCTGCTGGTCTTCTGGGCTGTCTTCAGTGGGAGGTTAGCTTCTCTGTGTCATTCTGTAGCTCCAAAGTTTGTCTAGAGTCATTTTTACATGAATTGGGGGAGGTGGGAGCCAGAGCTGCGAGGAAGTCCTGTTTCTACTCCGCCATCTTGACCTGTTGTTTTTCCTATAAGTTATTTTACTTTCTCTTCTATTTTTTTCATTATTCATATTTTATTTAATCATTTCTTGATCTCTTATAATTTCACTGGTTTCACTTTGCCCAATTCTAATTTTCAAGGTGTCATTTTCTTCCTTAAGTTTCTGTATCTCTTTTGCTAGTTGGTTGACTTTTCTTTCACACCCTGCTTGTTTTTCTTAGACTATTTTTTTTTTTTTTTAGTTTTTCCTCCATCTCTGCCATTTAATTTTTTAAGTCTTCTATAAATTCTTTTTGGGCAGGTGACTATTTGACATTACTCTTTGGTGTTTCTTTAATTTAATATCCTCTGAAGATGAACCCCAATCATCTCTATTCTCATAATAGGTTTCTATGGTTGTATTCTTTCTCCTTTGCCTGTGGTTTTTTTTTATGATTTTTTGTTTTTTTGGGGGGTGGTAATAGCTTAATTATTTTTAATCACCTCTAGCCCTGGGGTATGGGAAATGGTGCCTCTTGCCCCAGACCTTCCATTCTTCCCTTTAGCCTGAAACCAGAGCTGAACCTCTAACCTCCTGTAAGTGCCCACAGCCAGGGTTTTCTGCCACACTGTTTCCACACTCACCTGGGAGTGTGATGGTTCCTTCCCTCCCCTGCTGCTCTTCAAAGCACAGCTGGGTCTGGCTTTCCTGGTCAGCAGAGGTTCCCTAGATCTTCCTGGGCTCAAACACCCAACTCCCTTCACTATGGGGGAGGGGGGATAAAAATTTCGGTGGCTGGGACTTAGGCAGCCTCTCAAACCAACTAACCCCTTGGCTTGCCACTTGTTGTTTAATAGGCTTGTGACTTGCTGTTAAAAGGCAACATATCCTGGAGGTGTTTACTCTTCACAGGAACCAAACTTCTTCCTGGGATTCTTCTTCAGGTCTTCTCAAATTGTCCCAGGAAGACCCCAGTTATGCCCTTGTTCTTATTTATCTCCAACCAATTGGTTTGTTACTATTTTAACTCTTTTGTGGTGGAAAATTTTGAGAGCTTGGAATTTTCTGACTTATTCTGTCATCTTCCCACAAGGTATCATTTTCTGAGACAACAGAACACCTGCCCTCCCTCCCCACCTTCTGTCCTAAAAAATGTGCAAATACCTAGCTCCACCATAATTCATAAGAGCAGAGTAAAGCTGTCTCACCCTCTCCCACTCATATTACTGCAAAATAAAGACCCACACACTTAGATCTAGGCATTTTCTTAAAGTCACCTGGTTCATCGTTTTCATGATACAGATGAAGAAACTGAGTCCCAAGCAGGTTAAAAGGAAACTGATTTGCTCAAGGTTGCAAAGGTGATCACTAAACATTCCTAATTATCTGATTCCAAGTTCCATGGTGTTTCACTGTATCACATCCCAGGTAGTGGCCAGCAACCAGTCTGGATGTACTCATACTCTCTCCCCAGCCACACCATCTCTGCCCATCCTCAGGGAATGAAGACATCAATGACCTGCTTCCTTTCCAGACATACCCTTGCACCACACACACACACACACACACACACACACACACATGCACGCACACACACCCTTTAACCTCATGTGTGTCGCTGAATACCTAGAACAGACAGCCATGTAGAGAAATAGCACTGATGACAATAAGGTCATCCTATGGGGAGAAACACACCAAAGATGAGTTTCTAGAAGCAAATCAACCACTTTCACAGAGCTTGAAAATCAATCAAATGTGCTCTAGCCTGCAAAAGAAAAATTCTGTTCATTTTAAAGAGGAAAGAGAGAATTATGTAGGAGGCAGAGTAGAGGAAGGTGGGGAAGTCCCAGGGTGATAGGATGGTAAAAATAAAGGGGGCTGGAGAAAAAGAAGAAGACAAAAAGATAGGGGGAAAGGAAGAAAAAGGAAAAGAAGATGAGGGACAAGGAAATAGAAGATGGGGGAAATGACAAGCAAAATGTGGGGAAAGAAAGAAGGGAAAATCTGAGCAAAACACAAGGGCAAAGGGTTAATGAATTATGCATGATGCCCTTTTTCCAATAGCAAGATTTTCCCTAGCACAGTCAGGTATGACTGACTTTGGGAGGAATATGTAACAACTCCATCTTCATTCACACCCTCCCCCATCAAGGACTGAAAGGGTTGAAGGGAGATAGCCTTTTGTTACATAATTTAAATTTAAATGAGCTTAGATGCTTTGAGGAGGGAGAGGTGCCTGGCTGTATCCCATTTACAATTCTGAAGCATACCAGAGCCAAATGCCCCAAATATTCTGGACAGATTAATCTTTGCAGAGATCTATCTATATAAAGATGAACAAAATGCAAAATTAAAGTGATTCTGTCACTTAAAATAAAGAGTAATCACTTATGTTCAGAAGGAAACTAAATAAAGTAGCAGGGAAATTCTCCGATTCAGGGAAATTCATAGAAATGAAAAGCTTTTCTATAGGCTCTGTTATAAGAGCTATAATTTTCCAAGACTGCAGACATGCTATTTGATTGGGACCTTTGATCAAGACTTGTTAGGGATGTTGTTACTTTCTTATTGCTTGCACAGGGCTGGGGGAAAAAGTCCACGGCCTGTCATAGTCATATTACACAGTAAAAAAGTAGGTTTACCTATCAGAGCTGTTACTGAGTGATTTTGTTCTCATACACCTTTGGGATGGGGAAACAATATTTGCTTGTTTGGTCCAGAGTTGTGATGTTATCATTGTAAGTAACTCCCGGTGTGGAAACTGCCTCAATCAATGCAGATCTCTTCTGAGCACATAGTCTTAGAAAGTTGTCTGAGGCTATGGAAGTTCAAATTCCCATGGTCACTCAACTAGTAGGTGTTAGAGGCAGGAACTGAGCCTAGGACTGACTATGTTATTCCCTACCTCATGAAAACTTAGTAAGCCTTCTATTGCATTTGATAAAAATATGAACTCTGTAGCTTGGCATTTAAAGCCCTTCACAGTCTGGCTCCTCTCTCCCTTCCTAGGATCATTCCACATCACTCCCCTCTCCCTTCCACATTCTAACCATAGTGGTTTACTTACTGTCCCCTGTCCTCGGCATTCTATCTCCAACTCCTCTGTCTTCTATATCTGACCCTGGAATATGTTCTTTCCCCAACCCTGCCCCGTGGAATCCCTAGATTCCTTTTGATTATTCCTAATTAAAGCTTCTACTCCTCCTTTATCCTATATATGTTGTTGCTGTTGAGTCATTTCAGTCATGTCCAACTCTTCATGACATCATTTGGGGTTTTCTGGACAAAGAAACTGAAGCAATTTGGCATTTCATTTTCCAGCTCATTTACAGATAAAGAAACTGAGGCAAATAGGGTTAAGTGACTTGCCTAGGGTCACGAAGCTAGTACCTATCTGAGGTCATATTTGAACTCAGAAAGATGAGTCTTCCTGGCTCCTGGCCCAGCACTCCATCCACTGCCCCAGCTAACTGCCCATTTATCCTAGATACACTTTATCTATTAAATTTCCCACTAGAGACAAGTAAGCTTCTTATGGGCAAGAGTTTCACTTGTCTTTGAATTCCTCTTTGTCCTTTGAATTCCCAGGCACTTCATAAATGTTAATTAAGTTGGTCTTCCTGATTTCTAAAACTGTACCTATTATACTTGTTGCTATAAAAAAAAAATTCTTGGGGCAGCTAGGTGGCACAGTGAATAAAGCACCAGCCCTGGAGTCAGGAAGACCTGAGTTCAAATCCGACCTTAGACACTTAACACACACACACACACACACACACACACACACACACACACACACACATAAAACTAGCTGTGTGACCTTGGGCAAGTCACTTAAACCCAATTGCCCTCCAAAAAAAATTCTTTTTAAAGAAATTACAATTCCTGGAACATCACCCTGCAAAACTGTCCTCTCTAGGCAAATTTATACAGAGGAGGATTGGGTTCTTCTCTGGTCAAAGTTTAGGATTCTTCATAACCACTAAAGACAGTAAGCAATTAAGAATTATCTCATTGAATCATAGAATTTGAATGTGGGAAGGTACCCCAGCAGCCATCTAAACTAATCCATACACCTAAGGGAATTTAAACTATAACATACCCTACACTAGTCTTCTCCTCTTAGCTTAAAAATCTTCCGTGAAGGGGAACCTCTCACCTCCTGAAACAGTCCAATCCACCTTGGGGTAGCTCTAATTGTTTAGTAGTTTTTTCCTAAATTCACATCTTTTGCATCTTCTACCCATTGCCACTGGTTCTGCCTCCTCAGTCTAAAAAGAAGAAAAAATTTTCTACCCAAATTAACTACAAAGAACATATGAAGAAAGTCACTATCTGCATCCAGAGAAAGAACTGATAAAGAGAAGTATGTATAGAATGGTTTTACACACATACATATATACGTATTTTTAGTCTTTTTTTAGAATTGTTTTTTAGCATTCCATTTTTTTTAATTTTTCAGTTCCAAATTCTCTCCCTCCCCCCAGCCCCTTGCCCGCCATTGAAAAGGCAAGCAATATGATACTCATTATACATGTGAAATTATATAAAACACATTTCCATAATAGCCATGTTGCCAAAAAAAAAGGCAAGAAAAAACAAGTGGAAAAAATATGCTTCAATTTGCATTCAAAGTTCATCGGTTCTATCTCTAGAGGTAAATGGCATTTTTCATCATACCCTGGATCACTGTATTGATAAGAGTTGAAATGCCTTTCACAGTTGATTATCATTACAATATTGCTGTTACTGTGCACAATGTTCTCCTGGTTCTGCTCACTTCATTTTGTATCAGTTCACATAAGTCTTCCCAGGTTTTTCTGAAAACATCTCCTTAAGAGGACAAGTCTAATCTCTCCTCCACATGACAATTCTACAAGATATCTCGAATACTCTGCCCCGCCCTAGTCATCTCTTCTCCAGGAAAAAACATTCTTAGTTCTTAAAATTAATCTTCACATGAAATGGACTCAAGGCCCATCATCACCCTGGTTACCCTTTTCTGGACACTCTTCAATTTATCAATGTCATGGGGCAGCTAGGTGGTGCAGTGAATAGAGCACTGACCCTGAAGTCAGGAGTACCTGAGTTCAAAAATGGCTTCACACACTTGAAACTTAACTAGCTGTGTGACCTTGGGCAAGTCATTTAACCCCAATAGCCTTGCCTTCCCCTCCCTCAAAAAAACTATCAATGTCATTCTTAAAATGTGTTTAACAAAATTAATAAAATACTTCAGATGAGATATGACAAGGGCAGAATACAGTGGTACCATCACTTACTTATTCCTGGAAGGTATGGTTCTCTTAATGCAGCCCAAAAAAGCATGCTAATGTTTTTTTGGCTACCATATCATGCTGGTATCACTTAATAAGCTTGCCTTCCACTAAAATCCCCAGATCTTTTTTACTTTCCCATCTTGTACTTGTGGAGTTGATATTTTTATACCCAAGTATAAATTTATCCTTATTGGATTTTATATTGTTCAGTTTAGATCATTGTTCTAGCAGCTATATCAACAACTTTCTGGATGCTGATTCTGTTATCAAGCATAAGCATTTTAGTTATTATTCCTTGGGCAGGTAAGTGGTGCAGTGAATAGAGTGCCAGTCAGGAAAACTCATCTTCCTGAATTCAAATCTGGCCTCAGACACTTATTAGCTGTGTGACTCCGGGCAAGTCACTTAACCCTGTTTGCCTCAGTTTCCTCATCTGTAAAATGATCTGGAGAAGGAAATGGCAAGACACCCACTATCTTTGCCAAGAAAACCCTAAAAGGATTCATGAAGAGTCAGGCACAACTGAAATGACTGAACAACAACAAAAAAGTTATTACTCCTAATTTTGTGTCTATGGCTCTAAGATTATTTTCTCTTCCTGTTTTTGAAAACTGAGAAATTTGCCCTTTCTTTCTATCTTTGCCCTTATAGCATCTTTCCTTTTTTTTTCACAATCCTTCAGTTATTACTAAAAGTAGCTCCGCAATCACAATTACTAGTTCTTTCAGTACTGCAAGATGTAATTCATGCAGGCTGGGCAACTAGGTGCTCTTTATTATCTCCTTATTTATCTAGAGTATCAATTGCCTGTTAGGCTTTTGTTGAATTGGATTGGATTGGTTGGGATTGAATCACTGATTATGGAAGGAAGGGACAAGAAGGTAAGGGGAAAATGGCACCTGCATGTATTGGAAATGCAAGAAAGTTTTGTTTGAATTCTCTTATTCATTGAGTTTATTCCTCTCCTTCCTCATATCACTTTAGGTGCATAAATCTGAGCTTGGAATTACATTGGTTTAAACTCACCCCAGCACATCAAGAAACAGCATCCAAGTGACAGGATCAGAATTAGAAAGAATGGGGACCCAAAAGTTTAGCTAGGAGCAAGGAAGTGGATTAGGGTGAGAGTGACAAGGGGAAAAGAAGGAGAAAAGGTCTAAGGCTGATTGGAAATAGGAGAGAAACAAAGGAGAGTGTGGTTTTTGTCAGACTTTGGAGGCATTAGATCTGACTCAGAAAGAGACTTCACATCTTTCACAGGAGCCAAGCTTTCAGAAGAGATGGAAATTAGGTTTCCCTCCTCCCAGTTTTCCAATCAGTTCACAATGTGAACACAACAGTATCTGCAATAGAAATGTGAAAACCACATTAAGTCGATAATGATATCCTGAGTGACCTAAATGAAAAAGGAGATTGGCATTTTAGGTGTTCTTTGTCCTCAGTTCTCTTCCAGGGTTTGTGAAGGCCTAAAAGCCTCTAAGTCAGTAACTGTCCGTCGCCCCAGATACTCTCCTAAAATACGAAGGAAGCCTGTAAAATAGATGTTTTTTTGCACTGTAGAACAGGTTATTTCCTGTTATAATTAATAGTAAAAGTACTAACTAGCCAGCTCCAGGGCAGTCTTTATGAAAAGGTGAAACCAGTAGCCACCTACTTACTGTCTGGGATGTGATGGTGCCATGAAAAGTTCACCTAAGAAAAAATATCTATCCCACCAGAAAGTTCTAGTGCCAGTCATTTTCCTCACTAGTAGGCAGTAGCAATCACAAAATCATAGATTCTGAGATGGAAAATATTGGAGGAGCTCTCAACCAGATCAGAGCCAAGCAGGAATCCCTTCAACTTCCTCTTCAAGTGAAAGATGGTAGATGAAAGGAATCAGATCAAGATTCACCTTGAATATGTCCAATGATAAGGAACTTACCAACTCCTAGCTAGGTAGAAAGCACTGGATCTGGAGTCAGGAAAACCTGAGTTCAAATTCAACTCCATATGCTTACTTGCTCTGTGACCCTGGACAAGTCACTTAACATCTGCCTGTTTCAGTTTCCTCATCTGTCAAACAGGGATAATAACAGCAACTACCTCCCGAATTGTTTTGAGGATAAAATGAGAAAATATCTGTGAAGTGCCTTGTAAGGCTTAAAGTGTTATAAAAATGCCAGATATTATTATTATTCCACTTTGGGACAGCTATAATGACTAGGGTTTTTCCTCCTTTTCCTACCTAAATTTTCCTCTACTCCTAGTTCTTCCCTCTGGCACCAACCAAAACAAGCCTAAATTCATCTTCCATGTGATACCTCTTCAAAAACTCAAAGTCAGCTATCATGTTCTTGCCCTTCCCAAAAATTCTCTCCTCCAGGTGAAATATACCTAGAAAATGGAAAGAACACTGTCTTTAATCAGGAGGCCAGGGTTCCAAGTCTGCATCTGATACTCCCTGTGTGCCCTTAGGTAAGTCACAACCCCCATGAGCCTAAGTTTTCTCATCTGTAGAATCACTGTTTTAGGCTAAGTGGCTTCTGAGGGCCCTTCCAGCCTTAGTTCTGTGACCCTATAAATGTCTTTCTTAAATGTTGCCCCTCTAGAACTGAATACCAATACTCCACAAGAATATGAACCAACCAGATCAGAATATCAAGTAAGTAAGGATGTTCTGGAGCCAGCTTAAATGGCTCTCTGATTTTCTGAATCCAATGTGAGACTTCATATTTATTCATATTAGATTTCTTCCCTTTAGGTGCAGCCCAAAATGCTAATCAGACAAGATCTTTTTGGATCCCACCTTTCTATCATGCAGCATGGTAGGTATCCTTTCTACATTTATGTTAACTGATCATCTAATATGCATGACATCCGTGCCTTTATCAATGTCATTGACAATACATGAAATAGTATGGGGATAGGCACAGACTCCTGAGACATTCTACTATTAGTAGAATAATAATATTCTCTATATATGTATATAATATATATAATATTCTATATAATAATCCACTCATAGTACTACCTCTTCTAAGTTGATACTGACCAATTAACAGCTAGTCCTTGCCTCCGATCAATCAACCAGTTCCTAATCTACCTAATTATATTTAACATATTTAATTATATTTAATTTAATTATAATTAGTGCCTATTCCAGCACTCTATCTCATAGGCAGCTAGGTGACACAGTAGATATAGTGCTGGGCCTAAAGACAAGAAGATTTGAGTTCAAATCTGGCCTTAGATACTGAGTGGTGTGGCCCTGCCTCAGTGTTCTTAAGCTTAAAAATAAGGACAAGAATGGCACCTACCTGGCAGGGTTGTTGTGAGGATGAAATGCAATAATGTCTGTAAAGAATTTAGGATAGAGCCTGGTAAATAGCAGGTGCTTAATAAATGCTTAATCCTTTTCTTGCTTTCCCCTCCCTCCACAATAATGAGACTGCCAAATGCTTTCATGAAATCTACGTATGCCATTATGTACAACATTCTCCTGATTTTCTAACTTGGAAAACCTAGAACAAAAAGAAACTACAGTTCATTTGGTGTGATCTTCTTTGAATGAAGCCACACTTGTCCTTGTGACCACAACCTCATTTTCTAGATATTGGCAAGCCAGTGCTTTAATAATATCAACTAAAATTTTGTTATAAGTCATCCATCTTCACTGGCTTACACTTTTCAAATTCTATATACTTTTATTTTTCTTTTTTGAAAATCACAATAACATTCACCTTTTTCTAAAGCACTTCTCTCATTTGCTCCATTGGGACATAAAGAGCAGCTCTGCCTCAGTTAAATCCAATTCAAGTCAAGATATCATCCTCATGTGCAATTGGCCCTCTTTGGGCCGATGAAAGATGAACAACAATCAGTCAATAGTCAGTAGGTCTATGAGCATTTATTTAACACTTACTGTGTGCCAGCAACTGTATAAAGTGCTAAAGACACAAATACAAGCAAAATGACAGACCTTGCCCTCAAAAGCTTATATTCTAGTGGTAGACTACAGCACATGAAAGTGGAGATTAAAGGCAGAGGAGGAGGAAGGAGAGAGTATTAAGGGGTCCCTGTGGAGACATCATGGCCAAGTCCAAAGAATGAGAGATAGCTGGTCTTAGGTGAGAGGAGGGACTTTCCCAAAAATGAAGATATTGGGGAAAAAAACTCCACAATTGAAAAGGGGGCCTAAAATAGAAAACGAGGAGGTAGCTAAAGCATGGTGGTTAATCTAGAGTGTTTCTCTGCTCTTTTAAATTGGTTTGTTAGCTGTATTTTAAGGATTTTTTTTCTTTTTAAAGCTAAGATAAATTTAACTGAATTTTGAATGAATGTCTTTACTATAGAGAGTATGGATAAGGAAGGAACTTAGTGGCTTTTTGTCTACACAGAATTTAACTGACTGAGAAACTTTATTTCATTAATCATCTGTATTAACAAACTTCCCCCAAATAGAAAGAAAAAAAAGACAAATATGTAAACCTGTGGATTATTTTCCTGGGCTAAAACCACAGTCTAATCTCTTGACCTCCAGCAGTGAGGTCCCTCAGAACATTCCCTGCAATCCTCCCATCTAAATCCAGGTTCTTCACTGGTATACGCCAGTGCCTTTCAGTACTTCCCTCAAAAGTTGATCAAATAATTTCTTGACTCAGGACTTCCATTTTCTGGATTGATCAATCTGGAAGATGATGTATCACAACGAATTGAGCACAAGATTGGGAAGCAGAAGACTAGGATTCAAGCCTGTGGGCTCTCTCCATCTCAAGACTCATGAAAGAGAAGTAGAGAAGGGAAACTCAAGGAAAATCTTATGAATAGAGGAGTGGTCAGGGAGAATCAATTCTACCAATGCCCTAAATTAAGGGTTTGCTCAGCCAACTTCCGTCCACAGTAACACTTGCTGGCTTCATAGAATCATAACATTAATCAACACACACACACGCATACACACACATATACACACATAATCAATGCTGTTAATAAACAAATACCTACTATGTGCCACAAACTAGAAATGTAAGTGCAAAGAATGAATCACTTCTTTCTTATAAAGAGCTTATATTCACACAGGACAAACAAATATGTCCATAAATACATACAAGATAAAATAAACAAATTCAAATATATAGAAAATAGCTAAATATAAGAGTTTGAGAGGGAAGACATTAATCATTGGAGGAATCAGGAAGGGCTTCATGCAGGAAATAGTACTTGAGTTGCCTCTTAAAGGAAAAGAGGGTTTCTTTAAGGAGGAAGTGCCTTCTAAGTGAGTGTAGCAGCCAATGCAAAGGCAAGGAGGGAGAAGAAGGAATGTCATGTGTGAGGCACCATCTAGCCATTTTGGCTAGCTTGCAGGGTGAGGGGGTGGAGTAATATCCAATAAATCTGCAAAGATAGATTGAGGCCAGGTTGTGAAAGGCTTTAAAAGCTAAACAGAGAAGTTTATATTTTATTCTAGGGGCAGTAGAAAGGCACTGGAATTGATTGAGTAGGAGAGTCACATGATCAGATTTGCACTTAAGGAAAATTACTTTGGCAGCAGAGAGTAGGATGAACTGGAGTGGCCAGCGACTTAAGAGAGGGAGACCAATTAGGAGGCTATTGCAACAGGCTAGACTAGAAGTGATGAGGGTCTAATCTAAGTTTTACAGAACAAATCCTTTTATTAAGGGAATTTGTTCTGTGAAGTCTGGATTCAGTCATAGGGCTGCACTTGAGGACCTAGAGGGCCACATGTGGTCTCGAGGCCACAGGTTCCCCAGCCCTGGGACTCTGAACTAAGGGAGCAGCCCTGTGAATGGAGAGAAGCAATCCAATGCAAAAGATGTGAAAACAAGAACAGAATCTGACAGCTGGTTGTATATATGGAGTGGAAGTGAGTGAGGAGTTGAGGATGAAACTGAGATTACAAATTTAGGAGACTGGACAAATTGTGGTGTCCTCGACAGAAATAGGAGAAAGATCAGTTTTGGACATGTTGAGTTTGGGATGTTTCTAGCGATTTTGTCATGTAGAACTGAAACTCTGTGTGTGTGTGCGTGTACGTGTGCATGTACGTGTCTGTGTGTGTGTGTACTGAATACACACAGATATCTGCAAGATATTTAAAGAGATGATAGTTAAATACGTGGGAGCTAATGAGGTTACCAGAAAACAGATTATAAAGGAAGAAAAGACGAAAGTCTAGGACAAAACCTCAAGGAACAGTTAAGGGGCATGAGTGTATGATAAGCCAGCAAGGAATAATGAGGAAGAGCGATCAGAAGAGTGATCAGACAGGTAGGAGGATGTCTTGGTAGGGTCAGTACCACTGGTGGATCCCCTTACACTGCCTGGAAGGTACTGGCTTTGCTTTGGTGATGGGAGGGAGAGATTCCCTGTTACTGAAGCACAGGGTTCAGACCCCAGCCTTGATATTAACAGTCAGAGATCCTAGTCACAGCTTTAGTCAGCACTTATAGATCTAAAACAGAAAAGGAGCCCCTTACTTCTGAGGCACACTGCTGAGACCCCAGCCCTAGCTTTCTATTCCTGATTCATAGTTATGTCCATAAGGATATCAGGGAGGCTGCTGAGGGACTTAGCCTCAGCTTTGGTCAGAAATCGTGGAGCTAGCAGGATGGAGAAGGCTCTGTCATTGAACCTCAAGGACCCACAGCCAAGCTCTTGCTTTCAAGTCCAAAATCTCAGCACCAAACTCATCAGGACAGAGGTGCTGCTGCCTAGCTAAGTGATCTCTAATCCAAACAATGGTTAATGAGTTAGAGTGAAGGTCTCTACCATTGGAAAAGGAGATCCAGTGGCCTGATTCTTGCCCACTCCAGAATGGATAGGACATGGCAGAGAAGCTTCCTCACCCATGGAGGTCCACCTGGCAGGGTACAGAATCACAACTCCAGGCAGTGGCTTATGGACTAAAGGAAGGTATCTGTGGCCCTGACTTGACCTGTTGCCCATCCACCTGATTTGTTTGGATTCTGGCAAGAAGGGAGAATTGCAAGAGTCACTTCAAGGGCTTTATTAGAGGCAGATTGACACTCACTGTCACCAATAGTCAGTGGGAAGATAGCAGTGGTTCTAGAGGCAGTTAGTACAGCACAGTGCAAATGAATTATGTATAAGAGAGGAAGAAGGGCAGAGTCCAAGGGAGTCCCATATAAGGGTTTAAGTGATCCTTGAGGACCAGGGAGGGGGATCTCTGGGCTGAGAGTGGGAGACCCTCAAGTCAAGAGACTTTGTGGTTGCTCTAATGGCTGGGAATTTCAATGTGATTTATATGCAAGGTTTTTTCTGGGGCGTCCCCACATTGGCCATCTGGATGTGCTTCACCTTGAGATGAGGAGGAGGAGGAGGTGCTCCTTCCTGAACTCAGAGCAGATAGGATATTTCCCCCATAAACATCTCAGTCCCTCTAGCCCTTATCTCCAGAGGCAGGATGCTGAAGGGCCACCCAGTGTTCAGCTTCATGGTAGCCTCGGCAATGCTGGTTCTATGCCTAAAATAGACATCTATCAGAGTACACAATCCGGAGAGGCCAGAATATGAGGGTGTTTAGCCAACCAGCAAATTTCCACAGTAAATTAAAACTACATTACAGGAACAACTAGGTGGTGCAGTGAATAGAGCACAGGCCCTCGAGTCAGGAGGACCCGAGTTCAAGTCCAACCTCAGTCACTTAATACTTACTAGTTGTATGACCTTGGGCAAGTCACTTAACCCCAATTACCCTGCCTTCCCCCCTCAAAAAAAAACCTACATTACAAATTAAAGTCACAAACTAGGTCCCAAATACTGAGACAAGGTTTAGCAAACATCAGTAGCATTAGGTGGCACAGTGGATAAAGTGCTAGACCTGGAATCAGGAAGACTCATCTTCATGAGTTCAAATCTCAGACTCTTACTAGCTATATGACCCTGGTCAAGTCACTTAATCATGATTTGCCTCAGTTTCCTCATCTGTAAAATGAACTAAAAAAGAAATTGCTAACTACCCCAGTATTTTCATCAAGAAAGTCCCAAATTGGGTCCTGAATGACTGAAAAAGACTAAACAAGAAAATTAGTTTAAGAATCAAAAGGTCACACAGAGAAACATTTTCCCTGTAGAAAAGAAGCAAGAGAGAGAATTCAGGAGGAAAGGGTGGTCAGCAATGGTAAATACAGTAGACAGCAGGTTAGAGGACTGACAACCAACTATTTTATATGGTGAGTAAGATAACACTGGTTTACTTTGAAGATAGTAGTTTTAGTTGAGTGATAAAGTTGGAAGCCAGATTTCAAAGACTTGAGGAGGAAATAAGAGAAAAAAGTGGAAAGCTTTAGTGTTGACAGATTTTTCTTTTTTAAAAAAAAGTTTTTCAATTAACACATATTTATTTTCTATCCTTTCCACCTCCCTTCTACTAGAGATAGAAAAAAAGAAATCCAAATCCTTTGTAACAAATATGAATAGTCAAGCAAAACAAATTTCAAGGAGTTTGACTGGGAAAGGGAGAAGTAGGGTGATATTATGAGGCTATCATAGGGCCTATTAAAGTTCTCTAATGATTAAGACTTGGAGATGTTTAAAGGCAGATAGAAAGGAACTAGGTTGATAGAAAGACACTAAAGACTGGGGAAGGTATGACAGAACATGCAATTTTGTGGATCTTGTGGATTAGAAGGAGATGGGATCAAGTGGACACAGAGAGGGGTTAGCCTTGGCAAGGAGAAGGGCTACCTTTTTCTCACAGATGAGTGAAAAGTAAGAGGAGGAGCTGATGTCAAGAAGGTTCAAAATGAAGAAATTGAAAGAAGAGAAAGCTCATGGTGACCTCAAGTGGCTCAATTTTTTTAATAAAGAGTCAAGGTTCTCATCTGAGGGGGGGGGGATAGAAAGCATGAGGTATGGGAAGCTTAAAGAGAGAAGGGAAGGTTTATGTGTCCAAGAGGAAAGACTTCTGGCTTCCTTATATAAGGGAGTATACAAGGAGAAGAGAGATAAGAGAATTGCTGTGAGGGTGACAGTAAGTACTGTTCTTTTTCTTTTCTTAAGCCCACCTCAGTCCCATGATAAAACCTTTACCACTTTCCACCCATGATTACTCATTGACATACAATCATCTTTGGGCTTAAAAATTCTTCACGTTAGGAAATTCTACACCTTCCTACTTGTCCCTCAATACTGTCCCATCGGGGCAGCCAGGTAGCACAGAGAGTAAGAGCACCAGCCCCAGTGTTGGGATGACCTGGGGATCGAATCCGGGCTCAGACACTTAGCACCCACCCAGAAAAAGCTGGCCCTGTAACCTTGAGCAAGTTACTTAACCCCAATTGCTTAGGGGTGGCCAGGTGGCTCAGTGAGTAAGAGCACCAGCTCCAGATCAAATCCCGGCTCAGATACTTAGCACCACACCCAGAAATAACTGGCCATGTAACCTTGACCAAGTTACTTAACCCCGATTGCTTAAAAAAAAAATACTGTCCTATGAATTTGTATAATGATCTTTCCTTTTTTCATCATATAGAATGATGGAGTTTGGGGATTGGAAGGAGCTTCAGGGACCATCTAGTTGAACCCATATCCAGAAAAAGAATTCTTACTACAATATACTTAATAAGCCTCTACCTGAAATCCTCTAATGACAGGGGATCCATTCCCACTTGGGATAGTTCATTCTATATATACATAGGCACAATTGTTAGGAAGTTGTATTTAGATTTTTTCTGACATGAAACCTGAGTTGGTTTTGTCTTGTCCCCTTGGTCCCAGTTGCACTCCTCCAGGCAGTTTTTCCCTAGGTTTCCTTGTTATGAAGCCTTCTTGCAAGAAAGCACTTCTCAGCCAATTAGCATCTACTACTTATTTACTTTATTTAATTTAATTTTCATTAGAATCTCACTATGGGCCAAATGTGTCCCTGATTCTGGCCCCACTCCAACAAACTAATCAGTTTTTCAAAAGCCTTTCCAACATAGAAAACTACAAATTATAGTTATGCTCTCTTTTTCAAGACAGATCACCACTACTTAAAAATATGAATGTATAAAACAGATATTTTCAGAGATGCATATTAGCTTTACAAAAGGATTTACTACAAGAGTTTCTTTAAGTAATCAGGTCTTGTGTATTTAAGCTGTGATTCATTTTACAAAAATTTAATTTATACAAAACTTCAGGTGCACATCTATTACATAAAATTGGATGTAAGGGAGATGATCTTTCAGAGACCTAATCATAGAAATGGAGCTGGTAATGAGGTGTTAAACTAAAAATTCAGCCGCACCAGGTGATCCCTATATATACTGCAGAAAATATCCCTTGAGTATCCTTCTGGAGAGGAAGTGGTGTCATAGGATGAAAATGATAGACCATGCCTCTGGGTGACATTGAAAAGTTAATTCAGAAAGTTCAGGAGAGGTTTGAGGAAGGACCAAGCTTCTGATGAGACATGTAACCGATGCATGGAGTTGGGAAAGGGGAATCAGTGAAAATCCAAATGGAGTTGGGAAAGTAGAAGTATGGGAGCAGGCAGCTACCACAAAGGAAAGGAACCAGGGCTCTGGGATCAAGAATCCTTGGGCAGATTGGAAACAATGTGTAACAGGAGAAAAACTGTTGCTGATAACCTCTCTTAACTACAAAACTCACAGTCATGACCCTTCGTCCCTTTTGGTCACAGGGAATGTCTTTACATTCGTTTGCTTTAAATGATTGTTTGTCTTTATAAATAATATTAATGATAGGCTTTAGCTATCTTGGGAAACTTTATTACATATAAGGAGGCATCTCTAGAAGAGAGAGAGAGAAAAGAAAATCTATCATGGTGGTTTGCCATGATGCTTGCCAGGATGGTATTTCTAGTTGGGGGCACAAAACTGCAAAATAGAGAGAGAATTATAGATGATTTGATACTAAATCCCCAAGCAAAGGAAGAGTATTTATAGTGGAAGACCCAGGTACGCAATGAAATAGTAATAAAGTAGATAAGAGTGCTCACTATACTACCCACCAACCACAACAGAGGTACAGTTACACTGTTTGTTTACCTAGATTTCCTTGGGATTCAGTCTCTTGGGATAAAATACCCAGAAGGCATTATAACATTATTGATACATTGATGAATTTAGTAGTGCTTAGACAACATGGATTCAAATCTTGCCTCAGGTACTCCCTAGCTATGGGCTATTGGTGAAGCCATTCAGCTGTCCTGAGCTTCAATTTCTTCATCTATAAAGTGAAGGTGGTTAGAATTGATTTCTTTTGAGCTAACTCCAAATCTATTATCCTATGACCCTAGAACCACCATAAGGATCTGACCCTGAGGCTATATCAAATTTCTGAGGCATTTGCTCTCCAAGATTTATATAAATCTGCAATTAAGAAAATCTAGTTCAATAATTTAATAACAATAGGTTAAATTTACATATTGAAGTATTGTTACAAAGTACTCTTGTATCTGTAGGAAGGATTCTTTGACTCATCTTTACTCTCTGGCTCACCAGAGATATTGTATTTCCCTCTCAGGGTTCCAGGGAGCCCTCAAAGATTTGGAGACCCTCTTCTCTGATTCCATTGGCTTGAGATACCATGAGCTATGTCCCCTGATTGTTTGGTGCCCATTAGTAGCACTACTTATCATCAATTAGCTTTTGGAAAAGGATATTTACTTCAAAGAGATATCAAGAATATAAGTACAAACATTTCTCTCAATATATCAGGGCCACATTCTGTGCCTTAGTCTCTGGAGAGAGTAAGCCACAAAATGGTTAATTTCTACATAGTATTGGTTCCACTGAGTTCATGCCCAGATTTGGCATAACTGCCAAATGAGTCCTTGTCTCAGCCACCATGGTTTGGGGCCCAAAGACCATTCTTGGCTCCTTTGGGCATTGATACTGTGTTGACTACAAAACCTAGACTTTAGGATACTGGGTCACCCATACCCTTGACCTTTCTAAATTCATAAGATCTTAATACAATTCTTCCATGTAGAATAGTAAAGCACAAACAGAGATGCCAAGAAGTAAGACTCCTTTTTTCAAAGGGTCATATGTTGACCTCAGTGGGCAGGGCCCAAGACTTATCCCTCCTAATAGCATTGTCTCTTACCAGATGCCATCAATAGGTATCCAACCATGAGCATAACAGACAAGTAACTGAAACAAAGAGATTAGGCCAGGGCTTATTCAGGCCTTCTTGAAGATGCCCCCAGATCTGACTACACAGGAAATTGAAAAAGTCTTCTCCTAACAATATGGCTGATAGACCAGAACAATGTACAGAATGTCTCCATGTGCTCAGTTTTTCCAAAGGATTTCCATTACATGCTATCACAACTCTCCTGGAAGTGGGCTTTCCAGTTTCTCTTATATACATGGGGAATGTATTTCATCTGAGCACCCTGATGCCATGAGGCAGTCTCCCCTTACACATCCATTATCTGATTTGATAATCACAACCATCTCTAAAAGTTATAGAATGAAAATATGATTAGGTCCTGTGAAATACCATTGGTATAAGGAACTTCCTTGGGAAAATTCCATCTGCCTACTACAGATAGGCAAGGTATAGTGGGAGGGAGGGAATGAGAATTTATATGACACTTGCTATGTTCCAGACACTATACTAAATGCTTTACAAATATCACACATCTAGGAGGTTGTTTACTATCCCCCTTTTACTGATCAAGAAATGGAAGCAAAGAAAAACTAAATGACTTGCCCAGAGTCATATTGCCAAGTGTCTGTCTAAGATCAGATATGAACTTGGCTCTTCCTGACTAACTCCAGGCCCAGTGCTCTATCCACTGCACCAGCTAGATGTCTTAGAAAGATGCTTGAGACAATGAGGAGTCTAGTTACTACCTAGGATCTCAGAGCCCATGTGTGTCAGAAGGAGGGCTTGAATCACTAGAATTGAATTACTAGAAACCAGGATTTACTAGAGAATGACTTTCTCTCCACTACATTTAGCTGCTTCTCACATGTGGTTTTTAAAAGCAAGCCCTCATTCATCCTTCTCCCCCTGACTTCTAGTTTACTCTTTTAATTCAGGATTTTTTTTTTTTGCTTTGTGGAGAGGGGAAGGTAGGGCAATTGGGGTTAAGTGACTTGCCCAAAGTCACATGACTAGTTTTGTGTTCTGTCTGAGGCTGGATTTGAACTCAGGTCCTCCTGACTCCAGGGTCAGTACTCTATTCACTGTGCCACCTAGCCACCCCAGGAAATTTTTTAAAAAGCAGTACAGGACCCAACTATCTAAAAGATCTGAGTTTTAAAATGTTGACACAGTCACTGGAAGAACTGCTAGCTAATAGGAAAATGATCTTCATAAACAGCTTCCCAAGTCTTACTAGGATATTGCATGGGTCACATCCTGGAATGTAATGGAGGAATGACAGATCTCAATCCTACCTAAGTGGCACATACTAAGTGGGCAATAATAGGTACACTTAACCTCTCTGTGTCCCAGACAACTCTAAGTAACATTTAGGCTTTGTAATATACATGTAATATAGTTTTAAATTTAATATGCATTATTAAAATTTTTCTATCACTTCCTTAAGCCTATACAATCAACAAAACAATCAATCAAATAATGATGTAGAAATCATTTTGGCATTTTCCAGTTACTGCGGTGTAATGCTCTTACTGAAAATTTAACAATCAGTTCTGAGGAGTCAATACAACTGGCCCCAGCTCACCATTGGTCACAGATAAGACCTGAATTGTTGAGGGAGTTTCCACACTGGAAACTTCACTTCACTTCACAGAGTAAAGTCCCTACAAAAAAATCACAGGTCTAAGGAAAAGAAAAATAAGGGTCCAACAAGTCCAAGAAACCTGTGGTTTCTATAATAGCTTTAATTTTATAAGACCAAAAAATGGGAGAGAGAATATGCAGGAGAAACTTAATCTTGAGCTTTTGGGGGAAATGTGTGCCATTTCACAGTTCCAATGATTAAATTCACACAAAGAGAATTAAAAAATACTGGAGAATAAAATCCCCCTAGAACATGATGAGTAAGCTCCTTGACGGGCCAGAGTCCTATATTGACTCCTAGACCTGAGGCTGTCCTAGGTATCAGGAGAATGACTGTCCCTGTCTGCCACTGAGCAGAGCACAGCTGTTCCACTTGGAAAAATGAAGAACAAAACCTAAACCAATGACAGTAGTGTCTTAATGAGCTGGGTAAAAAGGTTGGGCTAACCCCCTCCTCTCTCATTTAAAAGCCCACACTGCTGAGTGGGTGAAACAAAACACCCTAGGTCTAACTTTGCTCTGGAAAGTAGCTTTTATTTTCTTGTCCATTTGCTGACTTAGCATTTGATCCTTGACCTAGAATTCATCTTCTCCCCTCTGGACCCCATTTGCTAATAGGACTTTTGACCTGTTTCTATTATATACCAACATATCTTTGTTTCTTGTCCTGAACTCAACTAAACTAATATTAATCTTACCATTAGAATTCAGACAAACCTATAGTTCCAGTCCACTGACCATCCACTGCCCCTGATCTAAAGTGCACATAGAAGTCTAGTGCCTGGAAGGGGCCTAAGGGCTCTAACCTTGACCCACTGCCTTCTCCCAGGACTACCTTACCCTGGTCTGACTGAAACTCATCTCTTCCCTGAGAAAGTTTTGTTCGAAAAGGGCATTTGAGTTGCACCTGGAAGAATAGTAGGTCAGGCATGGTGACATATGCTTATAATTCCTGTTACTAGGGGAAGCTGAGATTGATGGAAAGAGTTCTGAGCTGAAATAGAATGAAAGTCAAACAGAAATCTTCATGAAATCTGGTACTAATATGACAAGCTCAAAGGGCAGGGATCCATCAGGTGACATAAAGAAGCATAAACCAAGCTGGGTCAGAAACAGAGTGAACCATGTAGATCAGCAGTGGGGTTATGTCAAGGACTGACCATTATACATGTAGCCTGTGTGAGACAGGGACACATAGTATCAAAAATACAACAGAACATAACACAACACAGGATGGCAGTAATTAACAGGGAGAGGTATGGCATTCTAGGCATAGAGCATGGCATGAGAAAAGACAAGATGTGAAAGGAGAGTACATCTATGGAGCGTTGGAACAGGGAGGAGGGCAGAGACTAAAAACTGGTTGAGGTAAAATTAATGAAGAGAAGTCATATGAGATAAGATGAGATGAGAAAGGGAGTATAATACAAGTCTGTAGAAGGCCAGGCAGAGGAGGTTGAACTCTACTCTGAGGGAATAGGAGGCCACTAAAGATTTTGAGGAAAAAAGTGATATAACCAGATCTACTCATGGGAAAAATAAGCCTACTAGTGGTCTGAAGAAAAGAGACTGACTTATTGTGTTGCTGGCAATGTAGTCCAAAGAAAGTGAAAGACCAAAAGAAAGACCTCACGTACATAAATTCATGATAACCTTTTTAGGGTAATGGGAAAAAGAAGGAAAAAAAACTAGAGACAAAGCATCTATTGATTGGGAAATGGCTGAACAAGCTATAGTTTATATGAAATGGAATATCATTTCATCATAAGAAACAAAAAATATGAGGAATTCAGAGAAACATGGAAACTATGTAATTGTGTAGAGTGAAGTAAGCGGAACGCAGAAAATAATGTGTATGGTGACTACAGTAATATAAATGAAAAAGACTGCTGGAATGAAGCTGAATTCTATGTAATTATAGTAACAAATCTTGGGTACTGAGAAGGCATGAAAAGATGTGTCTCCCTCCTTTCATTGTAGAGGAAAGGAGCTATGGGTTCTTAACATTGGATACACTTTCAGATCTGGTTGCCATATCAGCAAAATTTTTGGTTAGTCATTTTTTTTTGTTACAAAGGCAGATTTGCTAGATGTGCATATATCCAGAAGTGACTAGGCTATAAAAATAAATAGTGTAAATAAAACTTCTAAAAAAGCATAGCAATGAAAGGAAGAAATGAGATGGGACAATACTTGGTTGGCATAGAAGGGTCATGCTTTCTTAATATTAGGAAGACATGAATATATTTATAGCTAAATGGGAAAGAGCCTATGGCAAGAGAAAGAGTAAAGTACATGAAAAAGGTAGATGATTGCCAAATCGAGGGCCTAGAAAATATAGAAGGATGGGAAATAGAAGGATTACACTTAGTAGTATGGATTCCTCTTTGGTTCCTGAAGAACAGATACCCTTGTTAGATTTCAATAGATGGGTTATGTTTAAATAAACACATGCCAAGTAGGTACATTGAAAACAAACATAAAAGCATAGTGGAAGAGAGAGGAATGGAGGTGGGAAAACCTATAGTAGGCTATTGCAATAGTTTAAGCAGGTGGGAATTATACTAGGGTAGGAATAAAGGGATGGATTTCTATTACAGATGTAGAATTGATGGGACAAGATAATTGATTGTATTACTTCATCATTATTAATGGTGATGATGAGATATGAAAGACCCACAAAAGAATGTGCCTCACCTCTCCCCTCTTTCCCCTACTTCATCCTCCACTTCCCAGTTCCCACTAGCTGCTGGGTGGCCACCAAGTTCAACGGTGACTCCCATTTCTTCTATCCTGAAGGAATGAACTCAGAGCCCCAATTCCACTCCAACCCTTAGGCCCACTACCTTCCAATCAAACATGAGCCTTTGGACAGTCATGGCCACTTGCACAGCTTGGATGATGAGAGAGTAACCAATTACAGTCCTTCTGGTAAGATGGTAAACCACAAAGCCTTATCATGCATTCTATTCTGCCACTCCTTCTGGAGGTCTAGCAGACCTTACCATTTACCTTGATGCTAGACCCTCAGACACTGCCTTCTGAACCTCTGGTGCAATATGGTAGAGTGGGGAGAACACTGGCTTTGTAGTCAAAGGACATGGGTTATAATTCTGCTTTTCTTACTTGGGCATTTCAATTAATATCCCCAGGTCTCTATTTCCTCAGCTATAAAGTATAGGTGTTGGAGTAGATGGTCTCTAAGATGCCATTCAACTTCAAATTTATAACCCTATGATTTTGGACCCTGCCATCCACCCTGTCACTGAACTCTAAGGACCACCAGCCTCTCCATTTTCCCTACAGTTGAATCTTCTTATATTTTTTGTCTTTCTCCAATAGAATGTGACAGCAGGGAACATCTTCATTTTCTTTTTGTATGCTCAGACTTTTGCATAGTTCTTGACACATAGTAAACATTTGATGATGCTTTTTCATCCATTCACTCATTCAGTCAATCAAGTATGATGATTATGACTCACTTCATGTCCCTTAGCTCCTTTAATCCTCACAACAGTTTCATGAAGAAAGCAGTGCATGTATGACTAACCCCATTTTACAATTAAGAAAACAGAAAATTTAAGCAACTTGTCCAAGATCATCCATTTAGCAAATGACAGAACTAGGATTCAAATCTAAGTCTTATATTCTACTACGAGGGGACATATCCTTCTGATCAAAAATGACAGCTTTCTGACTTTGGACTAGTTGTGGACCTTTCCCTATGTTAATCTAAATGAATTCTCCTATTAGAGTCCCACCCACCAAAGGAAAAATATTGAAAAGGTTTAGATTAGCATAAGGAAAAGTTCTAAGGCATCCTCCAAGATGCCTCCCTTTATTTTTAATTGACTAATCATCTTATTAATAATTAATTAATAATAATCATATTAATTAATTTAATTAATCATCATAGGGCAACTAGGTGGTGCAGTGGATAGAGTATCAGGCCTAGAGTCAGAAAGACATGAGTTTAAATCGGGCCTCAAACACTTACTAGCTGTGTGACCCTGGGCAAGTCACTTAATCCTGTTTGCTTCAGTTCCTCATTTGTAAAATGAGCTGGAGAAGGAAATAACAAACCACTCCAGTGTCTTTGCCAAGAAAACCCCAAATGTGGTCACAAAGAATTGAACACAACTGAAACTACTTAACAACAACAAATATCCATCATCAACAAATATTAATTAAGTAACCACTGCTACTATCAGGGACACAAAAGGGTCATAGAATAAGTTGCTTACAGCCCTAGCAGGGAAAACCAGACATCCATATATAGAGACAGGATATACTAGCATATACAAGAGAGCACAGGCTTAGGGGCAATTCAGTAACAGAATAGGCAATGGAAAGAGTATCCTTCCACTCACCGCCCATTTTTCCACCCAAAAAGAGATAGCTTGGTGTAATAGAAAGAGGATTGGACTCAAAGTGGGGAGCCTGGGTTTGAGTCTTAGCTGTGTCACTTACTCTTAGCTGGAGTTGGTCATTCTAACTCTCTAATCAGAGTCCCATGTAAAAGGAACTGTTTGGACCATGTGAGCATCAAGGTATCTTTCAACTCTAATGTTTCATGAGTCTAGGATCCCTGCCACAGTAGAAAGCATTTTGCCAGCAGCTTTGGGCTATGTTTCTGACATTCAGGAAAAGTAATTTATCCAAATACATTTTAAAGTTGTAGCTAGAGCACTGAAGCTGGGGTCATAAAGATCTGAGTTCAAATCCTGCTTCAGACACTCATTAGCTATGCGATACTGGACAAGTTTCTTCATCTTTGTCTTCCTCACTTTCCTCTTCTGTAAAATGGGGATAATTGGTAGGTAAGAGAGCATCTACCTCCAGAAGTGTTAAAGAATAAAATAGGATATTATTTGTAAAGCACTTAAGGTACTATATAAATGCTGGCTATTGTTATTGCTATTGTTGCTAGCAATTGTTATTATTATTCTCTAAAAGGGAAGCAGCTATGGGGAAAAAAAGGTCAAATCAATGTGCCTTGTTGTGATTAGTGAACATGCATATTATTTAAATTCAAACTGCCAATCAAACAAATTCTTCTCACTAACTCTGGTCACATAAATCATCATCATCATCATTGTCATTATCATCATCACAAATAGGTTTTAATGTTCACGATTTACATAAATATTTCATTTGTACCTCAAAATAACCCTGCAAGGTAGATGATTTTACTATTCCAATTTTATAGATGAGGAAACTAGGCCTCAGAATCCCTCTCTTTTTTCAGAATGCAGTTACAATACCGTCTTCTCTATCCACTGTACCACCTAGCTGCCCTATGATGATTAAATGTCTGAGATGGTACCCAATTCAAGGCTTTCCTGACTCCAAGTCCAGCATTCAATCCTGTACCTTAGCTTGTTAAGGCAGGACCATCAATTCAGCAGATTTTTGCTCTCTGTCATGCCCAGGCCAGAGTCAGAAGTGTTTGGGGGTTAGTTGAATAGATTTGTGGTCAACCAGGACAATTGGTGCGATGCCAATGAGGCAGGAACAAGTTAAAGATAGGTAAAATTGAAATAAGAAAGAAATTTTCTCCATTCGTGACAAAGATGAATTGTCCAGAGACAGGGTTTTGGAATTTTCAGATTCCTTTTTATTGAATGGGGTGATTCATCCGTCACATAGCCACCCAAATTTAAAGGGCTGATGTCTCTGCTGTCTACCTCTACTTAGAGAGAGTGGCCTCAGCAAAAAGTAATGCTGCTGCCTGCTGAAACTAATTTAAAAGAAGGTAGAAATCAGGGCTGGCTTCCCACAGCCAGAAATAAAAGCATGCAGGCAGCCATGAAAAAAATGAGAGCCGTGAATTGTATGAACCCTGGGCAGAATTCAGTTCCTTTCTGCTATCCTGCTATCTAACCCTTCACCTTTCTTCCTGATAACTTTGCAAATTCTCTTTGATCCTGGGACTGACCTCTGCTTCTTATCTGGACACTGTCTTCTGCCTCGGTGACCCCTCAGCTCAGTATCTGTGACAACCAGATCTGCAGCCACAGTCCATTGAGAAGCTTCTGACTCCTTCCTGTGTGGAAACCTTCCAGAGGTACCCCTTCCTTGCCTCTGAGTCCTTCAGGACACTTTCACAAATTTCATGAAGGTTTAGTTTAACCATGACCTTTCTCTGTGATATCCATTTCAGTTCTATCCAGTTGGGGGTTGTGGGGATGGGAAGGAGGCCAAAGAAAACATACAAAATACAAACTAACTTTGTTGTTGTTGTGTCATTTCAGTCATGTCTGACTCTGTGACTCCATTTGAGGTTTCCTTGGCAAATATACAAGAGTGGTCTGCCATTTCCTTCTCCAGTTCATTTTAGAGATGAGGAAATTAAGACAAACAGGGTTAATTAAGACAAACAGACTTGCCCAGGGTCACACAGCTGGTAAGGGTCTGAGGCCAGATTTGAACTCGGGTCTTCCTGACTCCAGGCATACTGCTCTATCCACCCTGCCTCTTAGCTACCCAAACTAATTTTAAGGACAGATTAACATTTTTTGTACTAAACTCCTCTCTCCAAGGTCACTAATGACCTCTATTACCAAATCTAATACCTTTTTTTTTTCCCTTTCCAGGTTTCATTACCCTTGACATCTCTTCAGTTTATCTTATCCAAAGTGGAGCTCATGATTCCCCAAACTTACCTGTTCCTATTTGAAACCATGACTCTTCTTCTACATTTTGAGGCTCAGCATCATCTTCAGCCCTGCTACCCCATCAATTGTAAAATCTTGCCATTTCTACCACCACAATACCTCTCTGATCTGACCTCCTTTTTCTACCCATACAACCATCACTTCAGTTCAAGTCCCCATCACTTCTCCCACAGATTATTGCAACAGACTTCTTACTGATCTCACTGCTTAAATTCTCTCCCTAGTCCTATCCACCCCACCCATGCTGCCAAAATGATTTTCCCTAAGCATTTGACTGTTTCACTCCCCTAATCAATGAACACTAGTGGCTTCCTGTTGCCTATAGAATCAATATAAACTTCTCTGTTTGTAAAGCTCTTCACCATCTTGCCCCAACCTATCTTTCCAGCTCCACTGGACATTCCTGCCCCCTCACATTCTGACATTCAGCCAAACTGACTTTTTTTCTGTTTCTCATATCAAATTCTTTCTCTCCAGCCTCCATGCCTTTGCATTGGTTATCAATCACACCTGGAGTGCATTCCCTTCTCACCTCTGCCAAATAGAATCCCTCTTTTTTCACATGCAGTTACAATGCCATCTTCTAGAAATCTCTCCTGATTCTCTCAAATGTTAGTGTACTCTCTCTCTCAAACTACCTTATATTTAATTACTCAATATCTGTTTGTTCTTATTCTCATCATATTTATTCTGCAAGTACTTACAAATGTCCTTGATATCTCCCTCATTAAAATGTAAGCTCCTTATGAATAGAGATTGTTTCATTTATTTTATCTGTATCCTTAGGACCTGGCACATTACCTGAAATATTGTAGGTACTTAATATATGTATGTTAATTGATTTATTGATTAATCCTATTTCTAATCCTATATCACCCCACCTCCATGCATTCATTAAGGCTATCTTCCATCCTGGGTACTTTCTTCTTATTCATCTCATTCACTATTGAAATTCACTTTTTCTTTCAAGACTCAGTTCAGAAGATATCTCCTTCATGAAATCTTCCTTGTTCTCCTCAATTAAAAGTGCTATTTTCCTCCTTATGTTTTCCTAAAGAACACTACTGGATATTCCCTTTGTCTCAATAACAACTTGCATAGTATTATATTTATCTGTGTACATACTATGCTATGCTCAAGTATCATTTTTAAGATGTGTATTCTCAGCCTCTCATACAGGGCCTTCCACATAATAGGAATTTAATGAATGCTTACATATTTGAAAAATGCCTAAGAGTAACTGACAGATAGATGGATGGACAAAATAAAAGATAAATTGATATATAGGCATAAATAGATGTTACAAAGAAGGAAGGAAGGAAGGAAGGAAGGAAGGAAGGAAGGAAGGAAGGAAGGAAGGAAGGAAGGAAGGAAGGAAGGAAGGAAGGAAGGAAGGAAGGAGCAAAGAAAAAAGAAAAGTAAATAGATACATAATTGTTTAAGTTCTTGCTATGTGATAGGCACTGTTCTCAGCACTGGGGATACAAGAACAAAACTAAAAGATGACTTCTAATATCAAGGAACTTATTCTAATGAAACAAGGCAATATATAAGGGAGAAATGGAAGGAGGTGGGGTAAGGGAGCCAATTTAGACGTACTTAGTAAATGGTTATTGATTGATTTGTTTTGTAGATATGTTGTATGTCAGACTACCATAGAATGAAAGCTGTTAAAAGGCAAGAACCAACTTCTATCTTTGTCCTGTAAAGAACCCAGCAGAGTATAGATTTTCAATCTATGTTAAAGAACAATAATGAGGCATGTGGACTGCCACATACATATTCCATATAGAAGAAAAATCCAATCGGAGTTACAAAGCTCCTGGTCTTAGAATCTCTTTCTGCTTCAGCTGATATATAGTGTAAATCTAAAACTTATTTAAAAACCTGTCTAGATGCGACAGCTTTTAATTAATCTTCCCTTAGTTTTTATACTATATGGTACCTGGAAGATGCAAGATCAATCACAGCTGTATTGTAATGTAGAGTTGCGAGACAGAAAGATAAATGAGCTATCAAGCTTAGCATTTTGATAGCTAAGTTAATTTAACTAGCTCAGGAGCATACTGTAGATAGGTGGATAAAGTTGTGAGCTGGGGCATTCAGTGCTGTAACTGTGACTGGAGTATGTGATTAAGGAAGGAAAGGAATTGGTTGTTTCTGGTCAGCCACAGAATAAGAAAATCTCCAACTAGAAAGGCCACTAGATATCATCCAGTGCTATCCCTTTATTTTACAGATGAGGAAACTGATGCCCAGAAAAGGAAAACACCTCCCCCAAAGTGGCACAGAGAGTTATTAACAAGTCAGGATGAGAAGCCAGGACTCCTGATTCCTCATCCATTCATGCTTTCTATAATGCCTCCTATCTTTTATGAAAGCTAAAGTCCATGATGAGAAGATACGAATTTAGGTGGCAAGATCATATTTACAATCCCATAAGACCACTTGAGTCAGCCTTATTAAATCATATTATCTTTTAGATAAATTTAAAAACTCCTGTTTGGCATTCAAAGTCCTTCATAACATGGCCTCATCCTAGAAAGAAAATGCACATGGAATTTCTCCAGCTGAAATGTTAAGTTCTTCAAGTATAGGCATTGTTTCATGTTCTTTGTGCTTAGTGCCTAGAGGTGGGGTGGGGGGGGAGGAGAACCTGCAGCTTCAAGGCCACATGTGACCCTCTAAGTCCTTAAGTGTGACCCTTTGACTGAATGCAAACTGCACAAAACAAATCCCCTTAATGAAAGGATTAACTCTGTAAAACTTGTACTTCCATAAAAGGCCACACCCAAGGACCTAGAAGGTCACATGTGGCCTATAGATCACAGGTTCCCCACCCCTGGCTAGGACATAGCAGGAGCTTAATAAATATTTGGTGATTGATTTGAGCTAATTTCTGTTGTGTTTATTGTGTGATTGTGATGAGAGTTGGACTGAGTATAGTCATCATCATTTTCATCACCATCATCATCATAAGACACTTAAATACCACTTAAATGTTTCTGAAGTACTTTGAATATGCTATTTCACTTGAGCCTCACAACAGACATATAGGTATTATCCCCATTTTATCTATAAATGAGAAAACAGAGGCTCAGTAAGATTAAGAGACCTCAGAGCTTACAATTAAAGATATGGTTAGTGCACATGACTTTATCAAGAACAAGTGTCATGACATTTAGGCTTACTAAACTGGTAAATCAAGGGAAAATTGTCTATATCGTTTACCTGAATTTTAACAAAATACTTCATAAAGTAACTCTTATTATTCTTCTGGAGGGGTGTGGGTAGGATAGATAGCTGCATTCAAAACTGGCTAAATGGCCAGACTTAAAAACATAGTCATTAATAGTACCATGTCAACTTGGGAGGTCACCATCTTAATGCCACAGGTATCTGTCCATGTTCCTGTGCTTTTATGTTGTTGTTTTTTTTATGAAAAACTATAAAACTACCATCTTTATCAAATTTGCAGATAACACAAAGTTAGAAAGAACAGCTAATACACTGGATCACAGAATAAGGATTCAAAAATATCTTGACAGCCTAGGGGGAAAAAATGTGTCCAATAAGCTGGAATTTAATAGGGATAAATGCTAAACCTTGCACTTGAGTTCAGATAAATTCATAAGTATGAGATCAATCAAAAAACATTTATTAAGTGCCTACTATGTGCTAGACACCATGCTAAGTGCTGGAGATGATAGCGTTATGATTTGACAGCAGTTTGTCTGGGGAAAAAAATCCAAAGGTCTTAATAAACCACAAGCTTAATATGTGCCAACAGTGTGATTCAGGAGTCTATGTGAAAACATACATTTTATATATACACATACATATGTATATATATATATATATACATGCACATATATCTGTGTATATTATTTATATGCGAATATATAAAATCAATCTAGTGTTACATTAAAAGAGGCATAGTTTTCAGAAATAAAGAGGTGCTGAGCAAATAGCATTGTGATCTAGTTAGGTCGCCTTGAGCATGTTCTGTTCTGACACCCCACTTTGGAAAGGACATTGTTGAGAGATCCAGAGGGAAGTAACTAGAGTGAAAATTCTTGAGTCTTGAGTCTGAGCTTTGGTGGAAGGAAATGAGGATGTTTAACCTAGAAAAGAGGAAGCTCAGTTCAGTTCTCTTCAAGTACTTGTTGTGGAGAGTGTTTTGCTTTGTTGTTTTTTTTTCCTATTTGTTTGCTTGGTCCCTCGTGACAGAACAAGGTATACTGAGTTTTCAAAAGGTACAGACTTAAGCTTGATATTAGGGTGAAACTTCCTAACTCTTCTCTATCCAGAAGGAGAATGAGCTGTCTAAGGAGTTGATGAGTTTCCTTTCACTGGAGGTTTTCAATTCGGGCATTTTATAGTGGTGATTTTTTTTCTGGTATAGGTCGGACTGTGATTTTGTGATCCTATTTCTTGCCCATAGACAAAGCTAATAAGAAAGAGAATTTTATGGTTCCACATCTTTTGTTTTTGTTTTGTTTTGGCTTTGAGAGGCAATGGGAGGTAGTGGATAAAAAGCCAGCCTTAGACTCAGAAAGAATTGGTTTAAACCACACCTCTGACATATGCTGGTTCTGTGGCCCTGAGCAAGTTCATTAATTTCTCAGAGTCCCAGGTTACTCTCAAAAAAAAAAAATAAAACAAAAATTAAAAAATAAGTTACAGAACAGTTGTTGGTATTTATTGGCAGAGTGAGTCTCTCTGGGAAATCCCCTAAACCAATGAAATCACAGTGAGGGTGGAAAATGGGGAGGAAACAAAGTAATCCCCTTTCAGATTTGAAAATAGAGACAAACATCCCCCCCAAAATCAAGAGTTCTTTAACTTCTTATGAGTAGTGGTCTCCTTTGGTAGTCTAACAAAGCCTATGAACCTCTACTCAAAATAATGTTTTTAAAACCATCAAATAAAATGAATAGGATAAAAAAAAGGGACCATAGACAGAACCCACAAAATGACACAAAGAAGCTAACCTCCTGCTGAGGACAGCCTGCCACAGGAATCAGCCAGGGCAGTGCTCTGGGAGCCTAGTCCAGCCCCTCCCTGAGGTTTTAGCCCCAGGGCAGACCGACTAACCACCTGCTGGAGGGACTACAGATCACCAGCAGCTGTGGCCATTTCCAGAACTATCAACACATAGATGCTAAGGACAAAGTGAGAGGTCAGGGCAGTCTAGATTTTGGGATCCAGTAGTTGGAAGTGAGTCAGCCTCTTCCCCCCAGATGAGAAGCTGCAGTGCCATGAAGCCACCCCCACATGGCAGCTTCAGCTCCTGGCCTGCAGAGTGTAGGGGGACCAAGCAACCAGGCTGAGGGGCAATTGCTCTTGCTTTAACCTGCTTGGATCTGGATTGCAGTCTAGGGTAGAGGTCCTGGGGTGTGTGTCCAGCTTGCCAGTGGGCACCCAACTAATACCTTTGGCAGCTGAGAAAACCCCAGCATTTGGGAGGAAAGCTCCCCTGTCCGGTGGCAGAGTCCTACTGAGGCATAAAGCCCAGGGGTCAAGTAAATGAGTGGCAACGTGACCAGGCAAGGGAAGCAAACCAAGCAAAGCAATCCAACATTAGACTCCTATTTGGGGGACAAAACGAATCAAAGCATGGAACAGGAGGAAGACAGTGAAGTCAGAACTCCTGCACCAAAAGCTTCCAAAAAAAATACAAGGTGGTTACAGGCCATAGAGGACCTTAAGAAGCAGATAAGAGAAGTGGAACAGAAATTGGGAAAAGAAATGTGAACAATGCAACAAAATTATGAAATGAAAGTCAACAGCATGACTGAGGAAAATAACACCTTAAAAAGTAGACTAACTCAGATGGCAAAAGAGGCTCAAAAAGGCAATGAGGAGAAGAATGCCTTAAAAAGCCAAATTTGCCAAATGGAAAAAGAATCTCAAAAGCTCACTGAAGAAAATCATTCCTTCAGAATTAGACTGGAGCAAATGGAAGTTAATGACTTATGAGAAATCAAGATGCTGTTAAACAGATCCAGTCTTTTACAATATATCTACTATGGTAATGTTTTGCATAGCTACACATGGACAAGCTATACTGAATTGCTTATCTTCCCAGCAAGGGTGGGTGACAAGGGAGGAAGGGAATGAATCTGGAATTCAATGTTTTAAAATCAAATGTTTAAAAATATATAAATATGATTATTAATACTATTTTACATGTAATTGGGAAATAAGATATACAGGCATTGGGGCATAGAGATCCACCATGCCCTACTGGAAAAGTCTAAGGGGATATGGGAGAATATATGGGAGAGAGCAGATTGGAGGAAGGGATATCCTGTGGGACCGCTATGTGGTGGTGGGAAGGGGAAAAATTTGTAACTCAAAATCTGGAGGAAATGAATGATGTAAACCAGAAGTTAATATAGCATTAAAAAAAAGGACCATAAAAAATTTCATGGACCTCAGGTTCAGAATTCCTACTCTAAATGGACTCTTCTTCTTATAATTATCCTTACTAGTACATAAATAAGACATTTATTAAGGCACTGTGTGTCAGACACTGTGTTTAGCAAGAGGAATATAAAAAAAAATTTAAGTCCAGAAACAGTCCCTGCCCTCTAGGATTTTATATTCTAACATGAGGAAATAGTATTGCATAAGTAGTCTGTGCAAAATATATGTAAAATAATCCTAAGAGGGAAGGTAGCTGAGGGGACTGGAAAAGGCTCCTACAGAAGGCAGAGGTTGAACTGAGTCATGCAGGAAGCTAGGTGTTCTGGGAGGCAGCGGTGAGTAGGAAGCAGGATTCCAGGAATGGAAGACAGCCAAGGCAAAGGTTTGTGTGTGGAAAGAGTAATGTGTAATATTGTACATAATTTGTCATATGAGTATTTTCCAAGCATAGGCATTGATGGAATCCTGGGTTGTTGTTGGGTTTTTTTTTTCTAATTTTCAATGATGAAGAACCTTAATTAATTGTTCCAGAAAGTATGGAATAAGGCATCTCATCTTATTACTCAGAATATATTCTTCCATGAAGAACATATTCACCATGGAGGGATGGGGAGGGGGAGGCACAGTAGGGATTTTGGTTCAGATCACAGCTTTGCCAGTTACTGTGTGAGCCTGGACAAGTCTTAATCATCTGCTGGAACCTCAGTTTCCTCATTTGTAAAATGGAGCTGAACTAATGACCATTAAGCCCCCTCCAAACTCTAAATTTGTAATTCTATTGAACCTATATATATATTTTTTTTTTAATTTTGTTGCTAAAGTCTGTTATGCAGAACTCTTGCAACTATAGCTTTATTAATATAGATAGGATTTAGGGAATAATGTTTACCCCCTTTGAAAAAGAAGAATAATTTTTAAAGCTTTTTAGTGTATTAATTACACATAATTGTAATTCTGCATAATTTTTTTATATTTTTAAAACAAGTACAATTGTATTATTTTTAACATCTACTAGCAGAGTGTTTCTGAGTAGTTTCTACATGGCTTACTTTAATGAGTAGGTGTTGAAGAAAACAATTCGCACTATGCATCTTAGCTAAAAAGTCTGTCAGAGATGCATTTATTATTTTATGAGCAGTTTGCTTGGAGAGAGGTTCTGGCCAACAATGTTCCCACTGCTAAAGAGAAAACTCTGACTCAAGCAATTTTCAACTCACATTTTATAGTAACTATGAAACAAAAGATGAAGAAATTACCCAGGAAAGAAAGAATAAAAGTACACAGTTATCAGTTTTAATTTTGAATTATTTACCAAATGGTACAGTGTTCATGGGAGTACACCCTTTGGGAAAAATCTGATTTGTCTAAAAACTAAGGACACTCCCTCTCTTATCTAGTCAGTGGTTCTGACTTCTCTCAATATTAAAAACACTCCCAAATTCTAATCTGGTAGGAGATTCAAAGCATACATGGGAAACCAAGGACATCAGACCAAGGACACTGTTAAAAGAGTCATTGTTAATTTTTGCAACACAACAGAGGCCTCAGTGCTATTGACTTCCTCATAAGGCTTGTAGGACTCTACTCAGAACCTTTTTCTATTAGTTGATTGAAAAAATGGCACACACTGAAAACTAATACAAATATATGTCTTTTTTTTCTTTTCAAATGCTTTATTAACTTCTAGTTTACATCATTCATTTCCACAAGATTTTGAGTTACAAATTTTCTCCCCATTTTTCCCCCTACCCACCACCCCAAAATAGCAATCCCACTGGATATCCCTTCCTCCAATCTGCTCTCTCCCATATCTTCTCCCATAGCCCCTCCTACTTTCCAGTAGGGTACGGTGGATCTCTATGCCCCAGTTCCTGTATATCTTATTTCCCAATTACATGTAAAATAATATTAATAATAGTATATATATTTTTTTTAACATTTGATTTTAAAGCTTTGAATTCCAGATTCATTCCCTTCCTCCCTTGTCACCCACCCTTACTGGGAAGATAAGCAATTCAGTATAGGTTGTATATGTGTAGCTAATGCAAAACATTTCCATAGTGGATATATTGTAAAAGACTGACTATATTTCCCTCCCTCCTATCCCACCTCCCACTTGTTCTATTCTCTACTTTGATCCTGTCCCTTTTCTAAAGTGGGTGCTTCCAATTTCCCTCCCCCCCAGACTGCCCTCCCTTTCATCATCCCCCCTTTCATCCCCTTCCCCCCTACTCTCTTGTAGGGTGAGATACCCTATTTAGTGTGTATGTCATTCCCTCCCTGGGCTAAATTCAATGAGAATAAGGTTTTGCCTTTTTGCATTCCTGATCTTCCCCTCCATTGTAATCATTTTCCCTTGCCTCTTCTATATGAGATAGATTATCCCATTTTGTGTCTCCCCATCTCCTTTCATTATATTCCTCTCTCACATCTTAATTTCACCTTTTAAGTATCATCCCTTCCTATTCACTGTGAAAGTTCAAAAGATAGCATAGTGTAATAGTAAAAGCATTGGTTCTAGAGTCAGAATATCTGGTTTGAAATCCTTCTTCTGTTGATAGCTATGTGGAATATCACTTGGAAAGTTGCTTTCCCCTCTATGAGACTCAGTTTCCTCACATATAAAATGAGAGGACTTAACTAGACAGACTCTGAGGTCTCTCCCAATTCATGATCCTAAAGACCTTCCTCATCCAGATTTATGAGCCTAAAACAGAACTGACTTGGGATCATGTGGTCCATTTTGGATGGACTATATCTACATCCATCTTCATTTCCACACCTATTTGGGTTACCTTGTAAGCAACAGCACTCCCATTCTTTCTGTAGGGACCACTGAGATCCATTCTTTGAGGATGAGACTCCCAGAGTTCCTTCTCCTTCTGAGTCCATTTAATGACCCAAATTTTATTGGCCCAGTTTTTCAAGAGCGTGCTATTCAGTGCCTAATCAACAGCCTATGAATCACCAACTTATGTTAGAATTGTCCTGACATTACAGAAAAAAAAGTTAGATTAGATGACATGTATTATTTTTTTCAAGCCATTTATTTGTTTACCTACTACATTGTAATCCTCTCAGAGCTCAAGAATTTATCCCATTCTTGTATTTTTCTTGTAACAAAAGTGGTGTTGAATAGACTATAGCTCCAGGTGTTATGAAGGTCTCATCATCAAGCCTCTGATAGTTTCTGAAGGTTTTGTTTCAGTTAATTCCTTAAGCAGCCTAGGATTCAAGTCATTGGGTTTTGCAATTCATTTTATTAATCCTAAATGTATTTTAAAGGCAGGGAATATTAAAAAGTGAAAATAAATTAGCAGATTTGATTATAAAAGATAGTCTTAGGGACTCTAATTTGTTGAAAATAAACATATTCTACAAAATAATGAGAATTGAGCAAAAAAAGTGATAAATGTGCAGATTACATTATATTTGGGCAGAAATCATGCCTTAAGCTTCTTTGAATCCCTCAGTGTGCCTAGCTCAGTGCTAGGCATTGATGAGTACTTGATAAAAACTTTCCAAATGATTGAATTACTGCTACTGGCAGATTCCAAGCCTATCTTGCAGGCCTCCCAGAACAAAGACCTTATGATACAGCTCTGCTACACTTTTTACTGTTTAGTTCTTCTTCAAATTTAACATTCTCATTAGAAAGAGCTGGAAGGGAAAAGTTATGAAACTAAATTAAATCCCAAAGAAACAGATGAGAGAGACTTTAAAGAATAGCTTATTAAAGTCATGCAACACAAAACCACAACAACAGGAGAAAGGGCGTAAATAGAATGACTAAATGACAGATATGGGGAGCTTTGTTCAAGCCCTTTGAAAGGAAAAATAAAAACAAAAAGGGCCTCCAATCCCAGTGATCCCAACCAAAAGGATTTATATCTTGGCAAGTGATTACATTGAAACTGAGAAATGGAATAAGTAGAAACCATGAATGGATGGAAACAATCACATCCAAATGACTAAACAAATAGGAAAAGGCTATCCTAGATTAAAAGATATAAGGTAATTTCAAACCCAGATTTCTCCTCCATCCAGTCTTTTTGGAATCAAATAGTATTCAAGGCCTTAAAAACTCTTCTAATTTTACTTATATTAAAATGTGTGTCAGAGAATCAAAGATTGCACCTAGAAGGCAGCTAGGTGGCATAATGGGTAAAACCCTGCATTTAAAGATAGAAGGACCTGAATTTGAATCCTGTCTCAAACACTAGCAATGTGACTCCAAGTGAGTCACTTATAATTTCTCAATTTTCTAATCTATAAAATGGGGATAATAATAGTAACATCTCTCTCACAGGGTTGTTGTGAGGATCAAATGAGATATATTATGCAAAGAGCTGAAAAATGCTAGCTTTTCTTCTCAGGCATTCAACACAGGTTTGCTAAAAGAAAGAAGGAATAAAAAGAATCGTAGATCTAGAAAATATTTTAGAGATCAATTAGCCCAATAACTTCTTTTCACAGATGAGGAAACTGAGGCCCACAGAAATGAAACAGCTTGCCTCCAGGTTGTCCAAAAAGGTAGTAAAGGAATATGGACTCGAACCCTGGCTTCCTTACCCTGATATGCTCCATGGCTTCTCACTATTTCAGAAAGGCCCAGAAACAAAACGGGGAAATTTGTAACTTATTCTCAAATCAAAATCCACCCTTTCATAGGATAAGCTGCTTACCTTTTCCTTGTCTCTAAGTCTGGGGGATAAGGGGGAGAAAGAAGAAGGGACAGTAAATTTTGTACTTCTTGACTTCCTAAGTTCATTGTAACAAACTGTGCTGAATATGAGTAATGAGAAAATATCCTTAGCAATGCACAGATAAGTGCATAGATTCATCAGCCCCATTGGGACTCATAAGTTGCCAAGAAAGGTACATTCTTCAAATGAAAGATTGTTATGTGGCCCTGGGGGGAGGGGGGAATTAAAATTAAAAAAAAAAACAGGTAGTGTTGCACATCTGTATGATTTTCAGCTCCTCCAGCATGGAAGCCAGCCAGGGTTGTTCTTTGCGTTCTTCACATTCAACACAACATCTTATTTATCTCCTATACTTTTGTTCTTTTCCAAGCCCACTCAATCATTTATTGGATCTCCAGTGCTCCAGTGTGTGTTTCTACTCTGCCAACACTATCTTCCCCTTTTTTCACAGATAAACACAGCATACCTGCAAAACAGGCTCCTCTAATTAGTATTAAAACTCGAAGTTTTTACTTCTGGCTTTGATGTTTTCTAGGATGCTTTTGGGTGAATAATAACATTCTCCCCTCAGCACCATTCAACACTTAATCAAAAGGCACCACAGCAAAGATCCTCTTGCCATCACCCTCCGTGCTCTGGCCCCAGTCAGGCCTGTTAAATGGAGTGAAAGAGATAGAAACTTACATTAGCAATGATATATTTCATGAAATCTGCTCCCTCTAGCAGGTATTTAGGAGAAATAATAACTGCTTACATTTGCATTGCAAACTTCCTCTGTGAGTTGTTTACATATATAATCCAAGTATTATGATTTTCATTTTACAGATGAGGAAACCGAGGCTCAGAGGTGTTCAATGATCCACTCAGTGTCAGAGAGGTAATACATATGAGATCCAAGATAGGAACCTAGGCCCTCTAACTCCAAGTCTACTACTCTTCCCATTATACCATAAACCCTCTGAAATTGTACACTAATTAAAAAGAAATTTAACCCTGAAACAATGAAATGTAAAGAATAATGATTGTTAGAAACACAAAGATCTAACAGGTAATATTTGGTCTCTTTCTCAGTGAAGGTGTTTTCTTTGAGCTTTTCCTTCACAAAATCAGTCTTACAAATTATTCTTCTGACCCCCAAGTTCCTCTATATTCCATTGCCTTTCTCTACAAGAGACACATCTCAAAAAAGCTAGGAAACAAAGTGGTATAAACTATTAGTTGTATAAGCATTAAGCCTGAGAACTAAGGGCTCTGGAAGGGAGAAACAATCAACATATTCACTAATCTTATGATTTACCATTGATTGTTTGTTGGGGAGGAGGGATTAGCTGCCAATATCCTCTTAAGACCTTCACCATCTTGACACTAGTGGTGATAATAGTGGTGGGGGTAGTTCTAGTGATAATAAAAGCTAACATTTAGATATCATTTTCACATTTGCAGAGTGCTTTATTTCATCTTAGGAGGGACCCACAGAGACCTAGCAGTTCCTGAACAGGGAGGTAGAGTTCATGAGACACCAGGAAGCTAGGCAGTGATGAACCAATGCTCACAGTATGCAAGAAGCTACACAAAAGGATAAAAAGAATAAGACTCAGACTCAGGTGGCACACAAAGATCCATGATGCAAAATATAGCATGCCAAATATATTGAGAGGCACAAAGTTCTAGAATAATAATACCTATAGTATACTTATCTCACAGTTTGGTTGTATATGTAAAGGGCTCTGCAAACCTGGTACTATGTTAAAATTAATTACTAATATTAAAATTTCAAAAGTACTATATTAATAATTATAATAGTAGTTAGTTTTTATATAGCTTATTTGTTCATTTGATCCTCACAACAACCGTTTGAGGTAAGTGCTATTAAGATTCCCACTTTACAGAAAAGGAAACTGAGGCTAAAAAAAGCTAAATTACTTGATTAGAGTCACATCACTAGTAAATGTCTGAAGTAGTATTCAAACTAAGGTCTTCCTGCCTCCAATTCCCATATACATAGCATCAATTATTGTCATCATTAGTAATTATAATATAATGATACTATTAAAAAACTATAAAGTGCTGGCCTTTCTGAAACATGTCCCTAGGGTAAAAGTTCTTAACCTTGGGTCCATGAAATTGTATAATCAGATGAGAATAAGCATGTAAGTTATATAAACTATGTGCTAGACATGGTGCTAATCATTTTTACAAATATTATCTCATTTGACCCTTATAATAACCTTGCTCAAGGTCACACAGCTAGTAAGTATTTAAGGTCAGAGTTGATCCAAAGTCTTCCTAACTCCAGGCCCAGTACTCTGTCTACTGCACCACAAGCTGCTTCAATATAGATGCATAGATGAGAGGAGGAGGAAGAGGAGGAGGGGAGGAAGGGGAAGCAAGGAGAGAAGGAGAGAGGGAGGGGGAAAGGGAGAAAAAGGGGGAAGAGACAGATTTACTATTTCAATATAATTGATTTATTTTGTAAGGTTATGCATGTTTTGTATATTTAGAACATTATTCTAAGAAGGAGTTCATAGGCTTCACCAGATAGCCAAAGGAGTCTATGACACAAACTAAAATGTTTAAGAACCCCTACCCCAGACATCTAGGTGGCATGTAGTAGATATAGTTCCAGATTGTATTTGTTAGCTGTATGACTCTGGGAAAGTCACTTAATCTCTCTCAGCCTCAGTTTTTTCATCCATAACAAGAGGAAAATAAAAGTATCTATTTCACAGGTCATTGTGAAACTGGAATAAGATAGATAGATACATAAATATCTACATAGATAAATCACTTTTGCAAAACTTAAAGTGCTATATAAATGCTAGATATTGTTATTGTTGTTGTTATCATCATTATTATTATAGCAAACTTCATTAAATATGCAACCTCAGCTAAATCCATGTGATCCTCAAATTTGCTGTTCTAGTGAGTTCTCCCTCTTTCTGGTGCTAACACAGGTACCATGGACAGCTACAATGCAAATTTAAGGGAAAGAAACCTCAAGAGACATGGACACCATACATTTACTTCATTTTTATGCCCAACTCCAATCAACCCCCACCCATCACCATCACTTCCTATGGATCAGCACATCATTGTAGCATACAGTAGCTACAAGTGGGAAGCCCCTGGGTCACACACAAAGTCATAGCTATGTCATTCTGTGACATGTGCTGAAAGCTTACTTGGGCCAGTTGCTCTGTCACTGCTAATCTGAGTCTGTCCAAAGTCAAAAAGTCAAATCAACAAGCATTTGTCAAGTGCTTACTATATACCAGTCACTGTGCTAAATGCTGAGAATACAAATACAAGCAAAAATGAAAGACTCTTGCCCTTAAGGAGTTTATATTCTAATGGAGGAAGACAAGATATAAAACAAGACAGAAAAGTGGAGGGAGGTGAAGGGGTCATGGTAGAGAGAGAGGGAGAGTCACTAATAGATTTGGAAGAGGAATAAAAGAATGAACACAGATGCCCTCAGTACCTCCTTAAAATGGAGGTTCCAGGAGAAGCTGCCACTTTACAAGAAGAGGACACCAGGATAAAGGAATCTTCAAGGGTAATAAATTTCCTGGACATGATGGAGAAAGAAGTTCAGAGATTCTGGTGCAGAGTCCTGAGAGGAGTGAAAGAGTAAACATGACTGACCTAGGCACTTCCTTAAAATGCTACCTTCTATCTCTACAATTATTATCCAAAATATTTTGCTTAAGTACACACATACGTATTCTATGACAGAATTAGGACTTAAATTCCAAATTTTGTGTCCCCAAATCCAGTTTTCCTTCCACAACATGGTACTGTCACAGGCCCATTCTGTCCCTGTTAAAAAACCTAGAGATTGCCCCTTTTCTACTCAATACCTACTCCTACAAGGAAGCAGAAAAAGATACTAGGGCATCACAAGTGGTTGTTTGTAGCCTTTAAGTTTTTTAATATAAAAATGATCATATCAGAATGGTCCTACTTGGAAAGAGGAAAGTGAATTGAAAAATGTCATCCCTAATATTCTGACTTCCCAACTGAAATAACTTTTCCCAACCATAACTAAGGAATCTCTTGGGCAGCTACAACCATAATAGTATTTGTTCCTATGAACTCTTATATGAACACATCCTATCTAAATTCATTAATTATTCCCTCCAAAATAAACCAAAAAAAAAACCTTTAAAACAAAAGTAAAGTAAAAAAAATTTAAGTAAAAGATATGTATGCCTGTAATCCCTGCTCCTGAGGAAGTTAAAACTGGTGGATTGCTTGAGCTTGGACATTCTGAGCTACTGTAGGCTAAGGTCAATTAAGTGTCCAAACTAAGTCTTGAAGCAATAAAATGAGGCCCCCTTGTCTCCCAGTGGGAGGGACCCACAAGACTGCTTAAGGAGGGATAAGCATCCATGTTTGGAAACAGGGCAGACACACACACACACATACACACACACACACGATATAGGGAATTTGTCCCATAGAACACTTAACCTGAAAAATCTATGATTCCATGACTGTAGGAGTTCTCTCTGCTGATGGAGGTTGCAACCCCTTTGTAACTTAGCTTGTCTTAGAGAGTTTCAGGAGTTAAAAATTCATCGTTCCCAATTTTTGATTAGCAATGAACTTAAACAGTCTGCCTTATTGTATGAGACCCAGTCCATAAAGTGGGTCTCAGGCAACTATTGTTAAGGTGGAGTTGAAAATGGTACATTTACAATATGAATTTACATGGATCAGGTTACATTATGTGGATCAAGCCCATATGTCTGAACCCTGACTCTTATAAGCAACAGTCTAGAAATAACAATAGCTACTATTTATATAGTGAGGCAGGTAGATGGCAGAGTGGATAGAGCACTGGACCTGGACTCAGGAAGACCTGAGTTCAAATCCTGCCTCAAGCACTAGCTGTGTGACCCCAAGCAAGTCACACAACTCTGTTTGCCTCAGTTTCCTCATCTATAAAATGAGCTAGAGAAGGAAATGGCAAGGCACTTCAACATCTTTGCCAAAAAAACACTTCAAATGGGGGTCACAATGATGCAGAACTGATTGAACATCACCACCATTCACTTAGCCCTTTGAGGTCTGCAGATGCTTCATAGAGGCTATATTATTTGATCTTCACAACAACCCTTAAACATAGATGCTATTGTTATCCTCCATTTCACAGCAAAAGAAATTGTCTGCGAAGTTAAGTGACTCACCCAAGGTCACACAGCTAGTTAAATATCTGAGGCTGGAAACAAACTCAGGTCTTCCTAACCCCAACTTCAGCACTCTATCCTCTACCCAAAGATGTAAAACTTGCCATCCAGCAGGCCCAGCCCTACTGGAACCAGAATAAAATGCAATTGAGAAATGCTTCACAGCATGAATAAAAATACAATATAACACAGATAATGTTAATTTGTGGTTTTCTAAGTCAACATGCAGTCCGCAGGTATCTATCTGTTTTCTATTTTGACAACACTGTTATACACTACCTAGCTGCCTTAGGAACATATTTCCTACATTATGGGTTCTCGAAACACATTAAGTATGAATGGCAAATTGATATGGTGCGAAAAAACATAAATTTGGAGTTGGAATACTTGGATTCGAGGTTCTGTGCTATTGCTTACTACCTAAGTGACCATGAGCACTTTTTTCCTTTAGGCCTCAATTACATGATCTGTAACATGAGGGACTTAGACTTGATAACGTGAGAAGTCCCTTCCTACCCTGAGTCCTCTGATTCTATAATCCTATATACATATTCTATTCTATTATGTAGATATTTTCTAAAGGAGAGAAAGTAAAAGTTTACTGAAGGGAATGAAGAGTTTGGAGTAGGTGCCAGAAGAATTACACAAAAGTTGTCCTGTAATCAGGCTTTGAGATGGAAGGGAAAAAAGAAAACTGAACATTTTCTTCCTTTATCTCCCTCCCTTCTCCTATCACTCACCCACTTATGCCTTCAGCTCTACCCACTCTGCCTTCCTAATATACTTAAAAGATTTAGCCAGTCATTTACCAACCCACTTATATCATTTGTGGTATCCCTCATCTCCATTTACCTTTGCCACAATGTCTTCATCAACTGCTTCGATGCCCAGCCCAGAGATCATGCCCTGGAGAAACTTATGAAACAGAGCCCTGCTCTCCTAGTTGGTGTCTGCCCCCTTCAGCAAAGCTCCAGCCACACTTGATTTCATCATCTCCTCTCTGGCAACCTCCTCAAAAAGCTTTGCCAGTCAACTCACCACCCTCATTGGTACTGCCTTTGTATTTGTATCCACAGAACTTAACACAGTGCTTGGCATATAATAAGCATCTAATAAAAGCTTTTTCATTCATATATTGTTAACTAGTCCAGCTGTCTATTATCCTACAGTCAACAGCCTCCTGCCCTTGCTAACTACTCATTTTACCTCTTCCCTGGACCTCAGACACCAACTTAGCTATTTACCTAATGCTGACTTAGTCTTTGCCTTTTTCTTGGCGGGTTCCTCAACAGTTTAGACAGCTACTACTCTATCCTTTCAGGATATCCATCAGTCCCCACTTAGTCTTATTGTATCCGAAATTTTACTACTCTGAGGCTTAGCTAGAAAATCCAGATAAGTATATGGCTGAGGAAAGCATAGAAGAAGAAGATAAGAGAGAAGATTGGGAAAGGAAAAGCAGGAATGTTCTAAATAATTCTTCATCTATTGAAAAATAATCAAAGGCTGAACTAAAAGGTCACTATTGCTCCTCCCTCACCTGACATTAATTTTGCTATAGACTGATTTAAGGCTGGGGACAGAAAACTATTATTTAATATGACTTTGCCTACTAATTCAACCATACCCACGCACATGAGTAGGTGAAATAGAAAGCCACCTAAGAGTATTTTTCACTCTTATTAAAACCTTGCCTGCCCCTAAAAATCCTCACAAGTCTGTCTGAAAATTCTACCATGAGAATAATTTCTTTAAAGTTAAAACCTTTCAGTCAAAAGTTATTTATTTTTGAAAAAGGTGTGTGGTGACTTGGAAAGAGAGGAGGGAAAAAACTCATTGGGAGCTCCTGAATACATTAGCAGACTTCATAGGCTGAAAGAAATCAGGAGAGTGGAGGGAGAGGAGAGGGTGGAAAAGAGCTGGGTGAGTCAGGGAGGGTGTTGAGATGCAAAGGAGGCAAGCAATCTAAAGGCAGCAGCTAACGGGCCCTTGGCAGTGCTGGAGATAAATGGGGACCCATGTTGTGGAGAGGAACCTAGTTTAAAAAAAAACTTTCTATAGCCTCATTTTAAAAAAAAATTTAGATTAATTTATGCCTTTTGACTTTACATGTGATTTCTTTCTGGAAGCATGCACCCTCCCTATTCCTCCAGATTGAATGCTCCTTTTTAACAAAGGAAAAATAATTAAGCAAATACACCCAATATAGCTTCTGACACTTTTGACAAGGAATCTAGAATTGTACCCTACTAGACCACACCTCTCTGCCTTTGTTAGCTCTTTTCCTCCTCCTCTCCCTCTCATGTCACTTTCTGAGCATATCACATCTTCTGCAGCCCATCCCACCTAAAAAGAAAAAAATACATTTTTAAGCTGACAAAGTGTGGCTTTTTGCTTCTTTTAAGAAAATGTATGCATGTTCATGGGCTTCACTATGAGACTATCTCTCTTCCTAGATGTTTTGCACAGCACCTAAAACATGCTGTGGGTGATTAATACATGTTAAAAGGATGAGTCCCTTCAGCAATGTCTCACAGGGCTGAAAACGATGCCTTCCATGAATATCTTGTCTGTGAGATCTGAGATAATTGATGAGACTATTCTCGGATTGGCAGGTTCTGTCACATCTTGAGTACATATTTCCCAGTGGAATGGGTGACTTTGGATGGTTAATTCATTTCATGAGGCAGTGTTTCTGCTGAAGATGCTTTTCAGCCTCTTGCCACAGAATTTCATCATATTCACTAGGATCCCTAAAAATGATGCCTCCTTCCATTCAGGTCAGACTGGGCAACAGCTTTCCCATAAGACAGCTAGGTAGCAAAGTGGACAGAGCATTGGACTTGGCATCAGGAAGAACTGAGTTCAAAACCTACTTCAAATACTTACAAACTATGTGTCTCTGGGCAAATCGCTTAACCTCTCTCAGTTTCTCTATGAGTAAAATGGGGATAATAATAGTATCTAAATGGAAGTTACTATATGAGATAATATTAATGCTTTGTAAATCTTGAAAGGATAGGGACTAGACCTGGGATTTCATTGGAACAGATTGCTCTCAGGTGAGCAAACCCCACATACTTGACAATTTGTAGTCTTGGAGAGTTGTCTAGAACATTGACAGGTTAAGTGACTTGCCCAGGGTGGCACAGTTGCAAACCTTAAAATATTGTACAAATGATAGGTACAATTATAGAGAGGGGTCTGGGTTATATTCATTCCTATGGTGTCTTAAAGCCCCTTTTAGCTATGATGATACTGGTTTTTCCCTTGTCTTTATAATATATGCCCTCAAACATACATACAGAAAGAAGAGAGCTCATTTCAGGAAACCAGAGTCAGAGAATACAGATACAAGAGCCCCTAGCAACTAACCAATGATGCATTGGTGTCCAAAATGCTCAGTTTAAATATTAAACAGATCCTTCAGCTCCACCATTTTGAGACATTCAGAATCAATGCAGTGCTTAACTAAGTCATCCTAGGCAGATTTATATGGGTTTATTTTTTTCTTTCTGGTCTGGGCTTTCTATGTTTGCCTTCCTATATAATTAGCTATTGGCTAGAGTCATTGGATATGTGGAGTGATGCTATTTTTTGTCAAAAGGAATTAACAGGTATGGAATTTATACTTACATATAGTACTGTTAGGTTTCCCTCTCAGAGGGCAATATATATAGTCTCAGAGACAATATATGTTCTTTCATGTGTGTATATACACACGTCTGTTTTGTTTTCTTCTTTATTTTGAATCCAATAATGATAATCACAAATACTTCAAGACAAAGAACAAGAAAGACTATACAAGAAACTATGAACCTGTGCTATGTTCAATGTCCCTTTATAAAAGAAACATTTATACACATATATAATGATTAAGATTGTAACAAAATTGTTCCATGCATGTTCATTTGTATCTCCCTTCCCCTCTGAGCATCTTTGAAAATGCTTCACAAATGCTTTTTCTGTTCATAGTAATAATCTGAAACAAGAGAAGAGAAAAAGTCATATTTAGAATATTTAGAGGCTATCGGGACTAGAGAAGTTGATCATCTTGTTTAAACCCCTCACTGTAGACATGAGGAAAACGGAGGCCTGGAGAGTTACTGTGATTTGCCCTATACATACATCTTGTTAGTAACAGAGTTAAAACTGTATAGACATGTCCTCGGTCACCACAATTGAGGTAGGGAAGCAGATATCCTTCACTGAGCTCACCTCTCCCACACATATCTATTGACTGTCTGTTAAAGATAGTGGGGGACAGCAATAAAAACATAGCTGGGACCACAAAGATCTTTTTGTAAGTAGCACCTTTCCCTATGTCCCTTACCCAGGAGAAAAGGAAGCTCACTGTGTGTAAATGGGGGAGGCAAGAGGGAGGTAAAGGATGAAGAAATAATAATATCTAGCACATATACATATTACATAAAATTTTGAAGTGTGCAAACCACTTTACATTTATTATCTCATTTGATTTTTCCCACCAAGAAGATAGCTGAGGAATGGTCCTTTGTGGCGGCTTGTAACCACGTGAAATGAAGAGACAAACCAGGGTAATATGGGGATGGTAGCAGTCAGGTAATCAATCAGTTAAGGAGACAAACTAAGCCAGTACCTACATGAGAATGGCAAGGCTCAGTGTGATGGGTTTGGGCAAGCTCTGCTGCCATTCCCAATGAAATGTGTACTCTGAGGGCAATGGGCAGAGAAAGAATTTAATTAAATGGGAACAGGGGGTGAGGGCAGAAAGGCTGTAAAATAAAAGAGGGAGAAAGGAAGCAGAAAAATAAAATTGTAAAAGGTAAAATAGACATGCTTCAAGCCACATAGATCCTGTCTTGACTACTGCTCAAGCAAAACCCCAGCCTCATGCAACATCCAGTATTTGGGGATAAAAGCGATTGAAGGTAGAGAGAGATCATGACTCCTCTGACCTAACCTGGTGGGAGCCTCAAGCTGCCCTGATTCTTCGAGATTGAAACCAGATGAGCCTCGTTGTGGGGGAAACACAGAAACACAGGAAATTCTTCCATGGACAGTAGCTGTTATTGGATTGATTCTTGCATCCTATTTCCTTGTCTTTTGTTAACCACTATATCCTTGTCCACTGAGTAACCTCTCCCCCTTTTGTGAGTATATACCCCTTAATCATTTGGCACCAGGACTTAGGAGATATCATGCTTCCTGAGCTGCTTAGCATATCTGGAGTCATGCAGAGACGGAATAAGTTGCAGACCAAGTGTATGCTGGAGGAAGAGCTGAGGAAGTAGGCATTGGAGACACATATTCTGCCCTTCGCTAAAGTTGTCAGCCCCAAGACCCACACAGGAATATAATCCAGGCACAAAAAAAGACCTTGTATATCTTAAGGCCCGGCATCTCTTTATAAAATGAAATAAAATAAAATATTACTGATATTTTCATTTTATATCAACTACATTTCCCCTATAACCCCTCCTCTCCCATCCTATGGCATCCCTTATAACAAAGAATTTTTATTTTAAAAAGGAAGAAAAAATAGGAAAAGTGATTAATTTACAGGAAAAAAGTGACGTATGCAATGTTCCATACCTGTGGAAACTCCCACACACACCTCTGCTTAGGAGTGGGGGGAGGTATGTTCCCATATCTCTTCCCTGGGGCCATGCTTATGTGTATGGAGTATATGGGGGTCTTCAGGGAAGATTAGCACCTCTGGTGTGAGGGCCTAGTGAGCCCTTTTCAGGACTGCTCACCCATCTTAGCTGTCTACCTGGCACTCAACTCTCACCTATGGCTCCAAGAAACTGTAGCATGCCCAGAAGCTACACACCCCCATAAGAGCCTCTGGGTAAAAGGGGTAAACCAGCTTGAGGAAAATGACAGGCCTCAAACCCATTGATGAGTTAGGGGGGATGTCTACCTCAAGCATGTGAAGACTTCCCCTGGTGGAATGGGTAGATGAGAACAATTTGTTCCAAAGGCCATGAAGGCAGCTGAAGCAGGCACTGTGGAGAGCTTGGAGCTTGGTCAGACATGGAAGAAGCCAAGGTCATCCACTGCATCCCAGGCCATCACCAGTCACCCTGACTTTTGTCTTACTACTGGACTTCAACTGTAGAAGAAAGAGTGAGGTTGATGACTTTGTGCAACTCTGCCTCACTTAAATCCAATTCACAAGCAAGTCAAAACATTCACCCCATGGTGTCATTGGTCCTCTTGAAAAATGAAGGACAAACAAGATTCTTTGTAATTCTGCGGCATTCATTTTCAATTGTCTCATATCTGTAGTTCTTTCTACTTAGATTGTTTTCTTGCAGAGCCTTAAGTCCTGAAGGACCTTTTTACCCAAGTTCTGGGGAAGAAATGGAAGGACACAAAGTCATTCAGGAATATGGCTGATGGTACTTTCAGTTTCTTTATTATTTATTTCTGTTGAAATGTTACTCCTTGCCCAGGTCTATTGGCATGGTGAGCAACTGAATACCTGAATTAACTTCAGGAGTTTGTGGGTTTCTAATTATTTAGAATGAAAAAAAAAAGTAAGAGACCTTTAAAAGTCCTTATAACTTAAACCTGAGTCTGTGAGATTCTACAGCACTTAGACTCATGGATACATGAGTCAAGAATAGTCCAATACCTAGCCTCCAATCTAGTAAGAAAAATAAGACAGATATGCAAATAGCTACCATGCCTGTCAGCAAAAGATAATGCTATGTGAGTGCCCCACAGTATGGTTGCTTTAGGGATCCAATGGGAGCCAACCACCTCTAGCTGTGAAAGATCAAGGCAGGCTTCACAGACAGGTAATATTGGAGCTTGGCCCTGAGGAGTTGATACTATTAATAGGTGTCAAGCGGAGGGAGCATCACATGCAAAGTCACAAAGGTAGTCAAGTTTAAGGTTTTTTCAGGGAATAGTAAATAATCAGTCAACTAGCATTTATCAGGCACTTAATAAATGTCAGGCACTATGGTAAACAAGGGGGACACAAGAAAGGCAAGAAGAAGGATCCCCGTCCTCAATAGAGTTCATATTCTTAGGGAGGAGACGCCATGCAAACAACTGTGTGTATACAAGATGCATACTGTGTAAATGGAAGGAGATTTCACAGGGGAAGCCTGCAGCAGTTAGAGGGATCAGAAAACACCTGAGCATTAACCTTCTCCCAGAAGGTCACCTTGTATCTGTTTGGTGTGCCCAGAACTTTGTACATACATATACATATTCATATTTCATCCTTCATTGGAATATGATAAGTATGACTAGAACAGAGTTTATATCAGGGAGTAGTAGAAGCAAGAAGTGATTGAGATAAGGATGTAGAGGCACTGAATGCCAGGGTAGGAGAGCAAATTAATCTTTGATTATCCATTCAAAATTTGAGTATGTTCAACTATAACATTGGTTAAGGCCAAGATATAGAGACTTTGATTGCCAGGATAAAGGAATTTGGATTGAGTTGATGTGGGACAATAAATTCTCATGATGTCTCTTTGGATGAGAACACTAATGTTTTTCCATCAGTCTCCCAAATATCTTCTACAGGCAATGCTGATAATTACTTGGAGAGTGAACATTTTCCATTTTATATTTTAAAATGTCTCTGCTTCCCATTTTGCTTTAAGAATTTATCTGCTGCTTTTCCACTTTGAGCTTTAAAAAAATGACCTATTGAAGCATGGCCATTTTGCTAGGAATGAAGTGTCTCCCCTAACAGCGATATTATTAATATATCAAATCTGTTTTATTCATATTATTTGCTGATTTTGTGGCCGGCCTAGATTAATAGTTGTCTTTGCATTATGCAGGGGAACTTAATTTCTATTTGAATGTTTAACACCATTGTAATGATTTTATTGCAATTAAGAATGATAAATGTTTCCCTTCCAGTCTCGAGATCAATATTCACCAAGTGGAGAAGATAAAGGGGGGGTTGAGACTCAGGCAGTTAGTAAACCCTGGAAGGGACACTAAGAAATGGGGATGGGGTGTTAAAACAGCACCCAGTTCCAGAAGGGTACAGAATAGTGGGAATAATGGGTAACAAAGAAATTCCCAAAATGAGCACAATAAAAGGTATAAATACAGGTACTGATTACAAAATTTTCAGTTACTGCTTACTCTCCACGTTGCAAAGACTTCTATGTTTTCCATACCAAGGAAGCTGAAATGCACAAACACCTCTCCCAACTCTTCCTTACACAAGGATGGTTGCAAATGCAGTATATTGGACTAGTTAATAAGTCACATTTCTATAAGTCTGTAGGGTTACAAAGCACTTTCCTCACAATATCTCTATGAGCAAACCATGCAAGTTCTACTATCCCCATTTTGCAGATAAGGAAACTGAGCCTCAAAAAGAATCGCTGATTTTCCCAAGGTCACACAGTTGGTAAATAACAGAGACGATGTTTGAATACAGATCCTTTGTCTGTAAATCTATTCTAATCTAACTAGTCACTAATCAGGTATGGATATATTTGAGATCAAATGATGTTTCCAGAAATGTAACAACTACAAACGTTAATCTTTCTCCCTACCAGTAGGTTGATTACCACATTCCTTGCTTTATTTAAATGTAGAGAGGGTTGTCCCCCACATTAGCATGGAGATGTTCTGTCTGACTCAAAGGCAGGCAGAATAGACACTCCTACTCTCTACTCCCCCCACCATTCTCCAAAGAAGAATTTCTGCCAGGAGAGGAAGAAGGAGGTTGGAGCCAGTTTCCTCAGAGAGAGGGGGTATCTTCCTTAAATGTTATTAATCAAGGGGATGTAGTTTTTAGGTTCAAGCTAAACTTGTGGCTGCTATTCATTAATTGGGGGAGGGGCAGAGCTTTATATCCAACATTTGACCCTTTTCCCAAGAAATACCAGTTCCACAATGAACACATTTAGTAGGTAGTTAAGAAACTCATTTATTCAAGTCCATAGCAAAACAGAAATCAGATAAAGTATGCATAGGAGACTATGTACGAGACAACACAGAATGAAGAAACTCTCCTACTGGGAGTGAGGTAACAGTTCAACCTAGATCCCACTCAAAGAAAAGTTCCCCAAAGTCTCCAGTGTACCAAGCAGGGGCCAGGCCCTATCACGGCTTACTTGCAGAAATTTTCCTTGAGCAACCTGAAATGAGGTTGCTGTCTTCCATCTTCTCTCTTAACACCAGTAGCCAGAAGAGCCCAAAGAGTCTATCAGACTCAGAGAAGAAAATCTGTAGAGACACAAGAACTCTGTCCTGCCTTTCATGGTGCAGGGCATTGATCATCACCAATAAGGAAAGCATCCTATACTAATGGGTTCAAGAGCCATTTTCTACAAGATGCTTTTCCTGCACTCCTCACTCTTTACTCCTTGCCCCAAAGTCGTTGTTGTCATTTATTTTTCTTACTTTTCATGACCCCATGGATCCCATGGACCATACTGTTCATACAGGTTTTCTTGGTAAAGATAGTGGATTGGTTTGCCATCTCCTTCTCTAGCTTATTTTACAGATGGGAAAAATTAAGCAAATAAAGTTGTGACTTATCCAGAGTCACACACAGTTAAGTGTCTGAACCCAAATCTGAGCTCAGGTTTCCCTGACTCCAGGCCCAGTGCTCTATCCACTGAGCTATCTAGCAGCCCCCGGCTGGGAGTGCTTTGCACTTACTCTGTGCCTATTCTATCCATGCAATGAAACCTTTGGAGCACGTCCAGATCATTTCGCATGGAAGCACCCTGATGGGTTTGTTTGGACATGCCTAGATCTCCTAAAATGTAAGCATACTTCCTGCCCCATCATGTGGGTGGGTGTGGCCTCCATTGATGGACTGTGCCATCTAGCACTGCTTTGTCTTTAAAACTGGACAGACCGAGATGACCTCTCCTTTTTGGCCATTCTTTCTGGCTTCTTGTACTCTTTTCTGTTGCAACCAGAGGTAGGACAGAAGCCATGAACTGAACCAGAGAGAAGAAATAAAGGTCCTTTCCCTGCTTGGCCTCCTTTACCTTGGCTGAGAAATGGGTCTGGGGGTGTTTGTGTAGATCTAGTCCTCTTCTCCAGAGACACAGAGGGAGGGAGAGGAGGGGAAGGGGTTGGAGGATCAAGTTTATATATTTGTGTTTATTCCTTTGAGTTAATCCTACTGTTAGTGGCAAACCCAATAAATGAAACAAATCAGGGGACTCCCCCTACACTTGGGGGAGTGAATACCTTTGGTGGGGGCTGGAGCCATTTACAGAGATCCTAGGCACTCCCAAGTTCTCTGAATAGTACTGGAGATGACTAATGTGAAAATGTTTAATCTGAATGTGTGTGAAGAGCCTACATCAGATTGAATGCCATCTTGGGAAGGGGGCTGGAGAGGAAGGGGGAGAAAATTTAAAACTCAAAAGCTTGTGGAACTGAATGTCATAAACTAAAAATAAATATTTTTAGTGGTACTGGAGAACCCTATGTGGGAAAAAATGTAACACACCTTGTCTTCAGAAAGTGTGGACATGTATACACATGTATATTTATGTACTATATGTGTGCATACATATATGTATATACATGTATATTTATGCATACATATGTTGTTTTTCCCTCGATAGAATGTATACTCCTTGAGGGCAAGGACAATTTTTGTTTTGTCTTTGTATCCCCAGTGCCTAGCACAGTGTCTGGAACAAAGAAGGCCATCAACAAATATTAAATGAATTGAGTTGAAGGGAATGAAATTCTGCACCCAACCAATAAGAGTGTAACAACATGTTTTTATTAAACCTAATTCAAATATGCTAGGGCATCTTTGGTGGCCCATCAAGTTAGTTAAAATTAAATTTTACCCAGAGCTCAATCACAAAAAAATCTTTTGTAGCACAGATGAGACTCTCTCTGCTTCAAAGCACACTTCAATTAAGTCTCCAACAACAGAAAATGATTGAGCAATGATTTTTCTTTTTATCTGGAGTTAAGGGACCAGGTACCCATCCTGAATCCAGTAAGTGAATCATTCACTGTAATGGCCTTAGTCAGGTCACTGCCCTGTACTTTAGGATTTCTAAACATTTGAGTTACTTGTGAGAAAAAGAAAAAAAAAAGATTTGCATGACCAATCTTGGTCCCAGAGAACAGATGATGAAATACATTTCCCTAATTCGATGTATGGGGTTGGAAAAAGAGAGGACCCTAAGGTATAGAATGCATACATCATGGACAATCAGTTTTGCTTAACTAATTTCTCTTGGTAGAAAAGAGGGTTGGAGTGGATTAGGAGGGAGAGATTACTTGCTGGGGTGAATTACATATCAGCATTTTTTTACAGAAAGATGTGTACCTCGAAAGAAATGTGAAAGGAAAATACAAAATTACTATACAATCTGACCACAACTCACTGTGACTATCTCACAGTGATCTCACCTTCATATATTCTGCTGCTGCTGCTGGTATTGTTTGTGCTTTGTTTTCAAAGAGGACCAAGGATATCACAGAGTGATGTCTTGACTCATGGATGAATTGGATTTAAGTGAGGTAAAGGTGAAAAAAGTTGTCTTCCTCACTCTTTCTTCCAGAACCATCCAGAGGCCAGCAGCAGGACAAAAGTCAAGATAAGTGGAAATGGCCCAGGATGCAGTGGATGACCTTGGCATCTTTGAAGTCTGACCAAGCTCTAAGCTCTCCACAGTGGCTTATTTCAAGGCCATTGGAACAAATAGTTTTCATCTGCCCATTCCATGGGAAGGAAAAGGGGTGAGTCTTCACGTGCTTGATGTAGATACCTCCCTAACTCATAGCTTCATGGCCCTCAACCTGGTTTAACCTGTCTGCCAAGATGGCTTACCAGGGTATGGCCCCTGCATGGGCTACAGTTTCTTGGAGCTACAAGTGAAAATTGAGTGACAGGTAGACACCAAATGTAAATGAGCAACCCTGAAAAAGGCTAATATTTCTCCCTGAATATTCATTCATCCATCCATCTCTCATTTTCCAGCTAAAGTAGACTGCACTCTTTCCCCCCATCAAATCTAGCTCTCTCTTATCTCCCTGCCTGTTTCATGGCCCATTCCTCATAAGAATAGACTTTCCACAACCTTTCTCTCCATTGCTACCTATTGATGATTTTTCTCCTTCAAAAGTCAGGGCAGTTTTCACCTCTTCTTTGAAGCATTCCCTGAGTCTTAGAACTAGATGGTATTGGGGCAGCTAGGTGGTACAGTGAATACAGCACCAGCCCCAGAGTCAGGAGGACCTGAGTTCAAATTTGGCCTTAGACACTTAATACAAAACTAGTCGTGTGACCTTGGACAAGTCACTTGACCCCAATTGCCCTGCCTTCCCCTCTCCAAAGAGAAAAAAAATAACTAGATGGTATCTCTCCCCACCATAATTTTCTTAGGCTATTCTATTTAATCCTGTCTGTCTTCGTTTGTAACTCAGTGTAGCAGCAAGCACCCCAAGCGCGTCCTCAGGGTTTGCTGCCCATACAGGTTCTTGGATCTGCTTTGTTAAAGGAAAGCAACTCAAAATGGGTTAACAAGCTTACTTTAATCAGTCAGACATATATCGTTTACCTTGTTCAGGAGAAAAGGTCAGCACCCTGAACCTCAAAGTATAGAGGCATAATTATCAAGACAGAAACATCAAGTAGACAGATTTCCAAACTGTCCAACCATTACATCCATACCCAGTCAACATCTGGGTTTCCACATTCTGGGTTTTTCAAAGCCGGGGGACTCTCAACAACGGCTTCCCAGAATTCAGATCAAATCACAGAACACTTCTCAAAGTGAGTCCCAAAACAAAGCTACACATCAGGGCTTATATAGCCTTCTCCTGGCTCAGAGAATGTAACAACCTTATTGACTCACTGGCCAATCAAGAAGTATCTACTGAAAAACAAGCCTCCCACCCCAGGCTCCAGGTGCACGTTAGCCTAGGGGCAGGGAAGATCTTTAAATCTGCATTT